>NC_034603.1:70549981-70552784 GCF_900095145.1 Mus pahari
CAGCCAGTACTCTTAACCCCTGAGCCATCTCTCCAGCCCCTACTCTGCCCTTCTATTTGTCTTTCATGTATATTTTATGAGCATGGGCATTTTGTTTACATGTATGTCATGCATCATGTCTGAGTGGTGCTGGCCTCGAGGTGGCTGGCTCATCCAGTGGAGTTACAGACCCCCACTGTGTGCTGTGTGTGTGTGTGTGTGTGCGCGCGCGCGCGCGTGTGTGTGTGTGTGTGTGTGTGTGTGTGTGTGTGTGTGTGTGAGAGAGAGAGAGAGAGAGAGAGAGAGTCAGAGGACAACTGTGGTGCTCCTTTACCTGTACATAAGACTGAACTCAGGCAATCGGATTTATATGGCAGCTCCCCACCTCCTTTTTTGTACTACATTGTCACAACTTTGGAGATTCTTCTGAGACCCTTAGTTTAGTACAAGATGTCGGACATTGATTGCCCCATCTTCCCTGCCCCAACCTTAGAATCAGTACCTGCCCCCAGGAGTCCTGGCTCCTTCTAGAATAGATACTTAGAAACTGACACCAGAGTACCCCATCCTTGTTTGAAATATGTAGTATGTGTTTTACAATACAGGGCTTTAGCACTACTAGAGGGGTGCCTCCTTTGCGGCCTGGAGGAGATGGTTTGAAAGCTAGTCTCCTACAGCCTCTCCTATCACGTGGGATTGGACGGTGTGTGAGAGAGAATTGGGGGGTGTGCTTCAGGCTAGTGGTGCAGCGGTCTCAGGGAGGCTGGAAGCAGGCGACTAGGACATACTGCACCTGAGCTGGGTTCTGACTCCTTCCCTCTTGGCAGCAGAGGTCGCCCAGGACTCGGCCTTGGCCCCTAGGGCTCTCGGCTTCCACGCTGCTGTTCTTTATCCTGTGGCCCTTCGTTGTCCAGTGGCTCTTCCGACAGTTTCGGACCCAGAAGAGGTGACTCAAGGACGGGGTCTCTCTAACAACTGAGAAGACTATGATGGGTCCCCGAAAGGTCCTGCTGCGCCCTGAGCCTCCCTAGGTTTAGAAAAACAACTAGAAATTCCTCCTCCCATCCTCGTTCACCCTGGCACTCCCTCCTTTAGTGGGGGCTCCCATAAGACCCATCTTTCCCTGCAGCTCACACCTACGCCCCAAAGCAGTCATGGTGCACATTCTAACTTTGGGGTTGGCGGTGAGCCGGCCCCACCCTCTGGGTCACCTGACTTTGCTCCCGACGACTCGGCTCCCGGCCGAGGCTCAGCTCTTGGGCAAGTTGGGACTTGGACCTGGCCTGAAGATTGATTGGCTGGAAGGTTGGTTGCAGGAAAGACCGGAGCCCGCAGGAGTGGGGAGGAATGGGAGGAGTGTGTACGCTGGGGGCTGGGATGCCCCGTACACAGGCACAAGTACACATCGCGCTCAGGACTTCACTGAAGATTCACGTGCAATTGAACGCTTCATTAAACAAAAGAAAACCTCAGTCTGCCGTCTGGGAACCCGTGGAAAGAGCGGGAAGCGGGCGGGTTGCGCCTGTCACAAGTCCGGTCCCACTCCCTCCCCAAATCCCCTCGAGAGACTAGGGCTTCCTTATAAGGAATATCTTCCCTCCTCCCCAAGGAACCTGGAGAAAAACAGGCCTCAGACTGGGGTCAGGGAGCGCCCCGGGGGACGCTCCGGGGCTTGGAGGCCTGGAGTTCTTGCAGGGAATCGGGGCGTTGGTCAGCCCCGCCCCGACAGGACAGCTGACCTAACTGCACAACGCACTAAGGACTGGGGTACCCAGTGCTAGGCTCCAAATGCCTTTGCCTTTTCCCAGGCCCTTAAGTCTTGGTTGTTACTCCCTATCAAGATCGCCGTTCTTCCCAAAGAATTTTCTAGGAAGCCAAAGCCCGCCCACTTTGAGCCTCTTTCCTGAGGGGTGGGGGCAGGGCTCTGCGTCGCTTGGACCCCTAATTGTTGTAAACCTAGTGCCTGCACAGACCTCTTAAGGTGCTTGGCCTTGGAACTTTTGTTAACTGCCTAGGCGGCCTTGGCCTCCCACGGGATAATCTATGTCGATCCTGCAGGCTCCAGCCACTAACCTCTATTCAGCTTTAAACTACCCACTCCAGCACCTATTAGTGCCCAGCGCCACCGAGGGCGGCCGATACCACCTGGACTCCAGGATCTTCCTTGTTCTTGGGGAAAGGAGACCGGTACTGGGGATCCTTAAACTTACTCCTCTGAGTTCCCTAACACCCTGGGAGGCAGACCACCACTCCGGGGTTTGGCCATCCTTGTGCCTCACTGTAAAATACAGGCACTCTCCGGGATTTTAACAGTAGGGAGGATAGCAGACACTACTCACTACACAGGTTCTGTAGATTCAGCGTCACAAGCAAAAAGGCTGAAGTAGGAAAACCTGTGATGTCAGCCGGGCAGCGAGCGGGAGCCAGGACGCAGGGAAAAGTCAAGTCGGCCTCACAACT
This sequence comes from Mus pahari, assembly GCF_900095145.1. Classification (NCBI taxonomy): domain Eukaryota; kingdom Metazoa; phylum Chordata; class Mammalia; order Rodentia; family Muridae; genus Mus; species Mus pahari. The sequence continues at coordinate 70,552,421 of NC_034603.1, forward strand.
CACTTGCTGGCTCGGCAAGTGTGGACCAAAAGATTAGCTGTTCTGAATCTGGGTTGACTTGTTTGTGAAACAGGACCGATTTCTGCACCATAAGGCAGTTGAGTGGTTTACCAGTGCTTGGAGGGTAGAAAATCCTTGGCAAAGGGCTAGGACTGGAACATACAAGTTCTGGAAGTCTACAACCTCCCTCCCCGAGCATATCCCCTCCCGCATTTCCCCTTCCGTTTATGAGACCTTACTCTTAGCCCTCTCCAGTAAACTTAGTCTAGGTTCAACCGTAACTTCCATATTCCTGACTGTGTATGCTCAATCAAGTCCTCTAAAATCTGAAGTGTGGACATTTTGACTCTTGCAGTCAAGTTGT
>NC_034603.1:70553223-70594677 GCF_900095145.1 Mus pahari
CCTCTGCCTCCCAAATGCTGGGATTAAAGGCGTGGGCCACCATCGCCCAGCGAACAAATGCTCTTAACTATGCAGCCATCTTCTCCCATACCTTGAGCCCCCTTTCTGTCTTTGTTCTTGGTCTCCTGGTGCGTTCTAAGTAATGAATGAAGAAAGGCAGGCTTTTCAGGCAGACCAGGTTTCTGGCAATGCATGGAAAACAAGCTAGAATGGTCATTTTCAAAACATCTGCATGTCCCCTGGAGGCATTCTTACCTGCTTCCCCCTCAGAGAAAGTCTCACACTACACTGCTGCTCCACCCAGCACTCTGAAGTTTGTAAACCCTTTTACTTATGAAACACTTTTAACTTAGAAGGTGATGTGCACCTAATTATTACTGTGGTGCTGAGGCAGGAGGATCTGCATTTCAGGCAAGACTACTATATCCTGAGGCCTTGCCTCAAAAACAAAATTGTGTTTCCTGCTCCTTCCAAGTCAATTGCTCCATGATACCAGTCTACAGATTTCCAGGTCCCAAGCAGTCTGGGTCGCAAGTTGCTGCATGGATTTTCTTTATTGCCATTTGGCTCACCGAGGCCGGGTTTCATTGTGCAGTCCTGGCAACTTAAAACTCAAAGACTTTTATCTTTTTTGTCCTAACAAATGAATGCCAATTTGTAATAGTTTGCAATATCTGAAGCTTTTACTGGAAATAAAAACTTAAGAGGGAGTGTGGGGAAAGGATTTTGTTTTGTTTTTAATTTTTTTTTTCTTTCCTGTATGTGTGTACAGTGTATGTGCCTGCTGTTAATGGAGGATATCAGATCCTCTGGATCTGCAGTTACAGACAACTGTGAGCCATCATGTGAGTCCCAGGGAGCCAGTCTCAGGCCCTCTGCAAGAGCAGCCAGTCTTCTTAGCTGCTGAGCTGACTTTCCAGGTCTTGGATTTTGTGTTTTTGACAGAAAAATCGTATTAGATGATGTGAGGAAGATGTGCGCTAGTTACAACTGCCTCTTAGCTGTCAGGTGACCTTGGGTAAGTCACTTTATTTCTCCAAGTCTCAGAGCTTTCCATCTAAAATGGAGGCTAAATCCTGCCCTAGCTCACATGGCTGCGCTGGTCAAATAGTTCCATGTGTAGAATCTCACTCAATTATGGCTGGAATGTAAGGAGAAAGAAGAATGGCTCACTAGGTACTCGGGCAAAGGGAGAAGTGGCAATTACGCCAAGGGGATTAAAGGGAGTTTTTCGGGTCCTTCTAGTGGGGGGAACAGAGTATGAAACCCTTTTAAGGGGGAATAGAACCCCCACTTCACCCCCAATGTACCCTACAGCCTTGGGCCAAACACACCCATTTCAGGGAAGGCTTTCTGCCTTCCTTCCCGACGCTCCCTGCAACACACACACACACACACACACACACACACACACACACACACACACACACACACGTCTCATCTCTGTGGACGACACCCCCTTCTTTCGGAAACGCATTGATTTTTTTGGGCTCCTTCCCAACACAGACTTCGCATCAACTGGCCCAGTCTCTCCAGAGTATCCTGGCTAGGAAAAGGTTCGCGGTATCGGAAGCGAAGAGGCCAAGTCGACCCCGGGAGGCCATTTTCTTCGGCAGAAGCCAGGGTTCGGGGCGAGTCCTTCCTTCTCCCCACGCGCTTCCCATCGGGACTCAGGCGAGCGCTCGGCCGCGGAGGAGCACTTTGTTTTCACCTTTGGTGCGGGGATAGCTCTTGGCCGGGTGGCTGCTCTCACCTAAGGGCCCCCAGGGTAGCCTGAGGACCGACGTCACTCAGGACTCGAACCCGCCCTCTCAGTCCCTGAGGCCTAGTCTGAAGCTGATGCACGGCAGGCCACTGCACTGTCCCTTTAAGGCGGCACTTCTTAATTCCTCATTTGTTTACTTCTTCATGCGCTTTTCGTCTTTTTAATAAATATTTGTCCAAAATATCCTTCCGCTTATCTCTCCAAGAAATCCATCACCTACCTCAGAGACATTATTGTAATTTTAAGAATCCAATGTCAGTAATCACGACTAACAGCTCTCTTTATAGAATTTAATCCTCTTTTACACTTTAGGGACTACTTTTTAGGGACAGACCATTTTCGCATAAGTTGAAAACCGTCTATGGCCATCAGAACCTTTCCGCTGAGGACAGACTATGACAGTAGTTTTTCAAACGCACCTTTTAATAAAAATATTCTGTATAGGCTCCCAAAGGTCATGGAATCTTCTTGTATTCCTGAAGCACAATGGTATGGTCCAGAACCCGCCCCATCTCCTCTGTAATTGGTCTTCCTTCCTCGGAGAGACGAATAACTCTTGCCCAATGACTGCTCACGTTTCTTCAGTGACAGCTAAGCGGTGGAAGGCGGCGGCCTGGGAGACGCCCCCTACGCATTCTATGATTGGCTACGTTGCACGGCGCGCGAGGACGGCGGGCCCGAAGGAAGGGAACTACGACTCCCGGCTGCCCCACACCTGGACTCCGTTACGCATGCGCATGGGCGGGGCTTACAAGCTTCTATATATAAGAGGCGCCGAGGGCTTGGAGACAGCAGTTGGAAGTTGGCAGGTGGAAAGTCAGGTTGGGAGGGGAGGCCGGAGGAGGAGGCGGAAGAAGAGCTGTCTGAAGGGGGAGGAGGGAGGGAGGAAAAGAGGAGGAGGCGGAGGAGAACTGAGCGGAGCATCGAGCCAGAGGGGAGATGAGTTTGTCTGTCCTCGGCTAAGGCTCCGGCCCGGCCTGAGGAACTGGGAGCTCGGGTTGGAGCGACACCCGTGGAAGTGGGAGGTGGCGGCTCTGGGACTTTAACCCCTTGTGGGCTCTGCGGCAGGGGATTTAACCCTTTGTGGATTCGGCCCCTCCGAGGCAGCGTCATCGGGTAGTTTTAACCCTTTCGGGTTGGGTTTAACCCATTGGACTTAAACCTCATCTCTTTGCGCACCAACTCCTCGTCTGTGGGAGCACTCGGCGGGGAGGCGTGAAGCCCACCCCTCTGCATATTTACGTCGGTGCCTGCCGCTGAACCCCCTGGACCTGCTAGTTGGCCACGCTTGTGCGCTTAACCCTTTATTGACTGGACTCCAAGTTGCGATTGGAGTTTGCTGACAGGACGGACGGAAGGCGTCACTGCCGAAATTACTGACCGAAGAGGACTTTGTTGGACATATTTTGAAAAGAAAGAAAAACCTTTTTCCTTAAGCCAGAATTTCTCAAACTTCCAGAGGAGGACTCTACTAAGCCATGGCCGAGCCACTCTTGACAGAACATCAACACCAGCCTCAAACTAGCAACTGTACAGGTGCTGCTGTCGTCCACGAAGAGCAGACCTCTGAGCGCCCCCCAAGCGCGGAGGAACGGGTACCCAAGGAGGACAGTAGGTGGCAATCGAGAGCGTCCTTGCAGTCCGGTAGCCGTCCAGGGCAGGAGGGAGAAGGGGGCCTGAAGCACCAGCTGCCCCCATTGCAGACGAATGCCTGTCCAGAATTGAGCTCCCTGGAAAAGGGCGAGAAGGGCCAGAATGGGGAGGACTTATCCACTGGCGGTGCCTCCCCGTCGGCGGAGGGAGAGCCGATGTCAGAGTCCCTCGTGCAGCCAGATCATGACTCGGAGGCCCCCAAGCTGGAGGCTCCTGCCGCTGGAGGCGAGGAGCCATGGGGACAGCAACAGAGACAGCTGGGCAAGAAAAAACATCGGAGACGCCCCTCCAAGAAGAAGCGGCATTGGAAGCCCTACTACAAGCTGACTTGGGAGGAGAAGAAAAAGTTCGACGAGAAGCAGAGCCTGCGAGCTTCGCGGGTTCGAGCCGAGATGTTCGCCAAGGGCCAGCCAGTTGCGCCCTATAACACCACTCAGTTCCTCATGGATGACCACGATCAGGAGGAGCCTGATCTCAAAACCGGTCTTTACCCCAAGCGGGCAGCCACCAAATCCGACGACACCAGCGATGAGGATTTTGTGGAAGAAGCTGGTGAGGAAGACGGAGGCAGCGATGGCATGGGAGGGGACGGCAGCGAGTTTCTGCAGCGGGACTTCTCGGAGACGTACGAGCGGTACCACGCCGAGAGCCTGCAGAACATGAGCAAGCAGGAGCTCATCAAAGAGTACCTAGAGCTGGAGAAGTGCCTCTCCCGCAAGGAGGACGAAAATAACCGGCTGCGGCTGGAAAGCAAGCGGCTGGGAGGCGTCGACGCGCGAGTGCGGGAGCTGGAGCTAGAGCTGGACCGGCTGCGCGCCGAGAACCTCCAGCTGCTGACCGAGAACGAACTGCACCGGCAGCAGGAGCGAGCGCCTCTTTCCAAGTTCGGCGACTAGACTGAAAACTTTTGGGGGGAGGGGGCAAAGGGGACTTTTTACAGTGCTGGAATGTAACATTATATACATGTGTATATAAGACAGCGGACCTTTTTATGACACATAATCAGAAGAGAAAATCGCCCCGGCTTTGGTTTGGTAAATTTAGCTATGAAGTTGCTTGTGTGCTTTCTCCTGTTCTTTAATTATGTGAAACTGAAGGGTTGCTCTTCTTGTTTTCCCCCTTAGATGTTGTTTCTTAATGTGCAAGTAATTTGACCAAGTTATAATGCATTTTTCTGTTTTAAAAAAAAAAATCCCCTCCTTAAGCGGAGCTATAAGGTGGCCAAATCTGAGACCCATTACATTCATTCTAGTTATAATAAATTTAATGTTTGTAAATGTAACAGTTTCAGTGTGATTTCTAGAGATTCAAAATCGTGCTGGTTTGTGTGACTGCACTTTTGAGGTGGGATAGCAAGATTGTTAAATTTATCTATTTGCAACAATACTTGCATAGAAAAAATTCAGTTTGTTCCCTCCACCCCCACCAATGGATTTTTAGTATACTTCAAAATACAGTTCAAGTAAAATGTACTCAATGTTGTGGCTGCTTCCTAATGCTGGGGAGTAGAAAGTGGCTACAGGCGGCAGCTTAGCTTGCACGCCTTGATGGCTGTTCAAAAGAGAGCTAACAAAAGTATAAGCCCGATTTGGCAGTTGTTAGATAACGAAAAGTCTCATTTCATCTCCACAAGTCAAGTTTTCAGTAATCCTGGCTTCTGTCCTAACCACCCCACAAAATTCCAATGGAGTTCCTGTTTGCCTACCTTGGTAAGTAAGGCTCCTGGTAAACTTGTTTTCTTAGTACAACCAAGAGATAGCCAAGATAAACTTGTGAGAAAACATGTTAGAGCTATGTTGGACTTCAAATGGCTAAGTGATCTAAGGACTTAGCGTCAATGTCTGACACTTAAGTATTTTTTCTATTGAAAATAAGAAAGAAAAGCTGCCCTTTCCATTAGAATCCAACTGAAATTTGAAATGCCCCTTTTTACAAGTAAAGCTGGCTCAGGAGCGGGCTGAGGTCTTACAATGATGGCTCCCAGTACTGCAGCTATTCTCAGTCTCCTGTGCTGCCTAGGTTAGGCTGCTCCTGAAAATGCAGGGAGGCTGAGACTGGTCATTATCACTGAATCAAAATGGTAAACTCAACAACTGTTCTTTCATGTCAGTATAGTTAATGCAACCCTGTCACCTGACCTGTGTCAGTGTTTCCTTAGGGCAATTATATTGCTAAAATTATTAGCACAACTGGCTCCTTAACTTGGAGTCTTAAAACCATAGGGGGCCTTGGGGGTCCACAAGCCCCACATTATTGTGAGTGAATATATATATATATATATATATATATATTCAAGTGGGTTCAGAGACTCAGGAGGTTGTCGAATCCCTTGGTGGTTAAAAGCCCCTTAGGGTAGGGGCTTCCGGCCTTCCTGCCAGCTAAATGGCAACAGTGGAGTTGACTGAAACGTCAAGAATGAATGCAGCTACAAATCAATAATCAAGGAAAGGTGTGCCAGGAGGATGGCTTGGGACCTTCAAAGCCAAGCTTGCTGGCCCTATTCTGGCAGGTGGTCTACTGCAGAAACTGTAAAATCAACTTTTTTTTTTTTTTTTTTTTTATCTAAAGATTGCATTAAATGTCTATTTTGAAATCGTTTTCCTCGTGGTTTTCATTCTCTTCTCTGACATCACACAGCAGCCCTGGAAAGCTGTCTGTCTGCTGGAAAGCAGCAGCAGTCCCCTCTGGCTTCCTTTGCAAAGCCATGTCTCATGGCGACTGCACCACAATAGGATGCAGCAGGGAGAACCTCTGAATTCACATCATTTTCCTAAGAAACGTTTATCTAGAGACAATCTATTTCTCCTATTAGAAACATGGCATTTCCAGAACCCACCCTGGGAAGACCTTAAATGCATTCATCATTAGGAAAAAGGTGTACAAAGGAGTACATTCTTCTTTGAAGAGGCAAATTAAGTCTAGTTTTTAAAACTACACAAATTTTAAGTATCTCAAAATTATTCTGCTTTACCTTGTGTTATGCAAATTTGAGTGTTTCAAAGGCACTAACATTTTGCTATTTATGTTGTTGGAATGATTAAAATTAACACAAAACTCTTCTATGAACACTTTCTAGACTGAGACACGGACTACTCCAGCAGAGTAGACACTGAGTTGTTGCCTGTAGTAGCAGGGTTGTGATGACAAATGATCCTCCCCACACACACCCCAGCCTTTCATGCAAGTCCTTTGCCAAACATTTTAGCAGCTGCTCACAAGACCTGGCTGACAAGTGAGCCATTTCAGTTTGCTCCCTTTCTTGTACTGGGCATGGTTATGAATGAGGAAATGCTTCCCAGACTAACTCAGACAGGCAAACACAACTCTACTTGGGTTACTTAAAAACACAGAGACTGTTAAGAGGCAGAATCCTTTTTTGATTTCAGAGTCTTAAGGGGACAGAAGCAAAGAATTCAAGATTACGATCCAAAAAAAAAAAAAAAAAATTATTTTCTTAAATAGTAGCCTGGGGATATAGTTCAGTTGTGCAGTTTTTTCCTATTGTTGACTCCTGGGTTTGGTAAACCAGGCATGTACTCATGCCTGTAATCCCACCATTCAAGAAGTAGAAACAGGCCGGGCGTGGTGGCGCACGCCTTTAATCCCAGCACTCGGAAGGCAGAGGCAGGCGGATTTCTGAGTTCGAGGCCAGCCTGATCTACAAAGTGAGTTCCAGGACAGCCAGGGCTATACAGAGAAACCCTGTCTCGAAAAACCAAAAAAAAAAAAAAAAAAAAAAAACCACAAAATAGACAAAATGGACAGTGACTGACATCTAGCTTCCACATGTTTATGTGCATCCGCCACACATACACCATACACACAACCACACACATATATACATGAACGTGTCATTAAGGAAAGATAGCTGTGGGAAAACTTGGATATACAGGGGGCTGGGAGATGGGGTAGAGTTTAAGAATCGCTGCTTCTACAGAAGACCTATTTCCCAATATCACATGATGGCTCACAACCAACTATGACTCCAGTGCCAGGGGATCTAATACCTTCTTTGGACATCCATGGTACCAGGCATGCTCCAGGAATACATAACATACATACACACATTTTGGGCAAAACACTCATACAAATACATCTTTTAAAAAGTGATCTCGGGAGGCAGAGGCAGGTGGACTTCAGGCAGGCGGGAGGCAGAGGCCAGCCTGGTCTACAGAGTGAGTTCCAGGACAGCCGGGGCTATACAGAGAAACCTTGTCTCGAAAAACTGAAAAACAAAACAAAGGTGATACTCTCTTGGATGTGGCAATAAAGTCTTGTAATCCCAGTATCTGGGATGTGGAATCAGGGAACACAGGAATTAAAGGCCATCCTCTGCTACCCAACATGCTGGAGGTGAGCCTAGGTTACAGGTGCTGTAGGCCTGACAGTTGCTACTGGCTCTACCGAGAACGGTAGCTTGTTTGATCAGGATTTTACTTTTCACATCAGTCAGAATAAAGATCCTCTGCTTAGGGAAAATATGAAACTTGGCCCTTGTCTTCTTGAAGGGAGTAACTTTGTACATTTTCACAGGTGACTGAAATAAAAATTCCACTTTACTCTCACATTAAATGTAAATAGCTGGTGTGTAATGCTAGCCAGGTATAACTTGCACCCCTACAGTCTTGGAACTTGGGAAGTAGAAGATTTTCTGAGTTTGAGGCTAGCCTGAAGTACATGGTACGAGATTATCTCCTGAAACCTTGGGTTTGTGATGTAGGTCAGTGGCATAGCAGACAGAGCACATGACTAGCAAACACAAGGCTGGGGTCAATAGTCGACATCATCCAAACAAAAACCAATGTATGCTTTACCCCAGTGACTTCAAACTAGAGAAGCTGTGCAGGGGTGTGGCTCAGTGATCGGGTACTTGCCTAGCACACACAAAGACTCTAGTTTTGATCTTCACGACTGGGGACACAGGAGGCAGAGAAACAAAAGGACTCGACAGAATCTAAATCAAAACACAAAAGCCCCACAACCCAATAGTCTACCTTCAGAAAAGCAAGGGTCAACATTCTAGCACAAAAAGGACACAACCTCTGCCCCACAGCTGAGGTGCTGACAACTGATGGCTTCTGGAGGAGGAAGCCTTGTTGCTTGTTGAAGGATGTAGCCCTATGGATCATGCTCCAGTGGATAGCCTCACACCTATGAATATATGGGAAGTACAACATGGAATCAGTGAGCTACAAAACAAGATACATAGAAGGGATTAAGGGGATACTGATCAAATTATAACACCAAATATATATATGAAACTAATAAAAACATCTTTTAAAAAAATTCTATCGGGGACTGGAGAAATGGCTCAGTGTTTAAGAGTACTGACTGCTCTTCCAGAAGTCCTGAGTTCAATTCCCAGCAACCACATGGTGACTCACAACCATCTGTAATGGGATCCAATACCCTTTTTTGGTGTGTCTGAAGAACCAAAGCCTGGTCAGACAGTGGTGGCACACATATTTAATCCCACCACTGGCGAAGCAGTGGCAGGCAAATCTCTTAAGTTCCTGGCCAGCCTGGGCTACAGAGAAAGATTTAGGACACCCAAGGGTACACAGAGAAACCCTGTGTTGAAAACCAAACCAAACCAAACCAAAAAAAAAAAAAAACAAAACAAAGCCCAAGACAGAACATTAGGTAACTGTAAACACTTACACATTAACCTAAGCTATTCATATGCCTAATGTTTGATAACAAATATTCCCAATGTGGTCAAAGTTGGCTGTAACTAGTCAAGTATTTGTACTGAAATGCACTTGCCTTTGCGAGCTTTCTCCACTATTGTGAGACGGGGCCTCAGTTTAGCCTAGGTTAGTCAGGTGCTACTATCAAACGCTGGCTAGCCTCAAACCTAGTACAATCCTGCCTCAGCCTCCTAAATGCTGAGATTATAGGCCTGAGCCAACATACTTGGCCTCTGTCTTCTTGGAGTTAACTCTACATTTTCACAGATGACTGAAATAAAAATTCCACTTTACTCTCACATAAAATGTACACAGCTCGTGTGTAAAAAATGAAAAGTAATGTTTTTTAAAAGGTTTACTTTCATGTGTACATGTGCCTGCATGTAAATTAAGTGTACCACATGCATGCCTGGTATCCAGAGTACAGAAGAGACCTTTAGGTTCCCCTGATCACACGCAGGTGGTTCTGTGCTAACAGGTGGATGCTGGGAACCAAACCGAGGCCCAAGAGTAGCAAGTTCTAGGAACTACTCAGTCATCTCTCTAGGCCCTAAATGTGTACATGTGTGCAAACACGCCACCCCATTCAAGTGAAGGTCAGAAGACAACTCGTGGAGCCAAATGCCCTCTCCTTTTATCAAGTAAGTCCTGAGGATCCAACCTAGGTCATCAGGCTTGGTGGTAGCTACCATTATACACTGAGCTCTCTCACTGGACCTTGATTTTACTTATTTGAGACAGTCTTGCTTTATAGTCCAGATTTGCAACTACCCTGCCTAAGATTCCTGATGCGGATTCAGGTTATCTGAAAGAGGTGTGTACCACCATACTCAGAAATATTTTCAAATGTAACCCTACTGATTTGGTTTTTGTTGTTATTGTTTTGGGTTTTCTGTTTGTTTGTTTGTTTTGAAACAGGGTCTTGATATGTAGCCCTTCCTGGCTTGGACAACTCACTATGTAGACAGAATTATGCTTGAACTTACATTGATTCACATGTGTTTGTCTCCAAAGTACTGGGATTACAGATATGCACCATACACACCCCTACGTATTAATGTACTTTATTGTGTGCAGGCCTTATTATGTCGCCCAGGCTGATCTCAATTTCTAGGCTCCAAAAATCTCTCCCCTTCCCTTCCCAGCAGCATGGCATGTATTATGCTTGGCTCACAAAAGCAGTTTTTAAATTTGTTTTAAGACAAAGGTCTCACGTAGCTCAGAACTCACTATGAAGCTAAAGCTGGTCTTCAATGCCTGATCCTCCTGCCTCCTAAGTGCTAGGATTACAGGCATGACCCACCTTGTCTGGCTCAGTAAAGCATTTAAAGAAAACACTAAATTTAGACTCTGAAATAATATTGGAGCTGCTGACCAAAGGGTAAAAGACAGCTATACTTTGCAGGTAGAAGACAAGTGATCTGGAAAACAAAAGTGGAGTCATTGATCAAAATGAATATTGAATGATTACCACTTGGATTCTTGATTTGTTTTTTGTTTTGTGACAGGATTTCACTATGGAGCCCTGGCTGTCCTGGAACTTTCTAGATAGACCAGGCTGGCCTTAAACTCAAGAGATCTATATCTGCCTCTGCCTCCCGAGTGCAGGGACTAAAGGTGTGCACTGCTGGCCCAGCACCATTTGGGTTCTTATTGAAGATACAAAGGCTGAGTTTAGACAGATCAGTAATTTAACTTTTTTCTTTTTTGGTTTTTCGAGACAGGGTTTCTCTGTATAGCCCTGGCTGTCCTGGAACTCACTTTGTAGACCAGGCTGGCCTCGAACTCAGAAATCCGCCTGCCTCTGCCTCCTGAGTGCTGGGATTAAAGGAGTGCGCCACCATGCCCGGCCAGTAATTTAACTTTTGCAAATCTTGCCAGTAGTTCCAGATTTAGTTCATTATGTGGAATATGCAGGAGTCCTTAGGCTCAACCCCTAGCATCTCCCAGCAACCTCCAAATGGGTCATAGTGCTAAACCTTTCATTCCAGTGCTTGGAATTTTAAGTAGAAGTGAGAAGATCAGGAGTTCAAGGCCATCCTCAATTACCTATTGAGTTTGAGTCCAGTCTGGTCTATACTAGATTCTGCCTCAGAAAAACAAAAAATAGTTTTATTTTTGTTAAAGTTAAATAACCCTTTTCTTGAGTTTTACTTATAAAGAGGAAATTCAATTATGAAAAATTATCTAATGACATAGGACAGCAACTCTAGTTCTATGAAAAACCTTTACACACCAACAAACCTCAAAGGCTGAGCTGCTACAGGAAGCTGGTAGTAAATTTTGAAAAACCTAATATTATTTTTCTAGTTCCCAAAAGCAGTGCCAATGTTTTTGATTTCTTTTCTTTTCTTTTCTTTTTTTCTTTTTCTTTTTTTTTAAATGAGTCCTCACTGTGCCGAACAAGGTGGTGCTCATCACTATTCCCAGCACCCAGGAGGCAGAGGGAAGTTCTCTGTGAGTTCGAAGCCAACCTGGACTACATAGGGAGTTCCAGCTCAGCCAGGGCTACACAGAGAGTCTATGTTTCAAAAACTAACAACAGCCAGAGAACAGAAGCAAGTAGAGAGAGTCTCACTGTGACATAGCTGACCTAGAATTTGCTATGTGGTCCAGGCTGGCACAACTCTCAACAACCTTTCTGCTTCAGCAAGTGTTGGCATTACAAATATGAGGTACCACACCCACCTTTTTTTTTCCCCAAGTAGTAGAAATTTTGGATTAGGGAGATCATTTAGTAGGTAAAGTAGTTGGTTGATCATCAAACATGAGAACCAGAGTTTTGCTCCTCAGAGCTTGCTAGCTAATCAAATGTCAGCTCTGGCTTCAGTAAGACCCTGTCTCAAAAGACAAGGTGGAAAGCCAAAGAGAAAGACACCTGACCTCTATGGCCTCTGCATGCATATGCAACCTGCACACACCACACATATACAAGGAAAAATTCAGAAGGGAACTTTAAAGTCTCCTCTGAAGCCATTACTTTCTCTCTAGCCTTGCTGTGACAGGCAATCATGTAACCAAGCTGGCCTCAAACTAACCATGCAGCTGCAGCTGGCCCTCAATTCCTGAACCTCTTGCCTTAAGTTTCCCTAGTGTTGCCGGACAGCGGTGGCACATGCCTTTAATCCCAGCACTTGGAAGGCAGAGGCAGGCAAATTTTTGAGTTCCGGGTCAGCCTGGCCTACAGAGTGAGTTCCAGGACAGCCAGGATTATACAGAGAAACCCTGTTTCGAAAAACCAATAAATGAATGAATGAATGTTTCCCCAGTGTTAGAATTAGTGCTATTTGATAGTTTCCCCAGTGTTAGATTTACCACTGTTTGACACCACATCAAGCCCCTATCCCTTTTGCTTAGAGATGAGGTCTCACTATGTAGCTCTGGGCTTGGAACTCAATATGTAGCCAAGGCTGGCCTTGAATTCTCAGAGATATGCTAGCCTTTTAACTGATATTAAATGCATGCTCCACCAAGCCCATTTCTTTTTTTTAAGTTTAATTTATGAGTAATTACCTACATGTATGTGTGTGCACCATGTACATGCCTGTTACCTGAAGAGGTCAAGAGTGCATTGGATCGTCTGGACCTGGAGTAACACAGTTATGAGCCACTGTGTGGTTCTTAAGTTTACTGAACCTGGGTTCTCTCCAAGAGCAGAAAGTGTTCTTAACCACTCAGTCACCTCTTCAAGCACACAGAGACTGTTACTGGTCTTCAGTGAACAAAAGCTGTACTCCTGAATCCCAGCCACTTGGGAGAGGCAGGCAAATCTTTGAGTTCCATGCCAGCCAGGGCTACATAGTGAGGCCTTTTCTTAAAAAGTGCAGCAGGCATTCAAGCATCATGCATGATGGAGAGCGCCTTTAGTCCAGGCAGTCAGATCTATGAGTTTGAGGCCGGCCTGGTCTACATACATAGTGAGATCCTGTCTTGAACAAAAAACTAACAACAAAACCAAATCAACCAAACAAGCCTACCTTAAGATTTTATTCTTTTTAATCATGTGTCTGGGCATGTCTGTGCCTAGGGTGTGGTAGCATAAGCGCAAGCACTTTTAGAGGCCATGTTGGACTCCCTAGAGGTGGAGAGATAGCAGTTGTGAGCCTCCCAATGTGGGTGTTAGGACTTGAACTCAGGCCCCCTAAAATAGCACTTTGCCCTCTTTACCACTGAGCCATCTCTCCAGTCCTGGGGGCTGCTTTAAACATGGAATTCTGCATACCCAGATAATGCCAATGCAACTTTCAGGCAGAAGCAGACTATCAAACTCGGGACTGGAAGGAACATCTTCCTTTTAGTTCTAAAAAAAAAAAAAATGGCCACTAAGCCTAATAGCATTCAAATAATCTGACCCAGAGGAAAAAACGCCTATGATGGAACACATCTAACCCTAGCTTTGGCTACTTAGATTTCACAGCCAGCCTGGTCTACAGAGTGAGTTCCAGGACAGCCAGGGTATACAGTGAGCCTGGCCTCCAGAAGGAAAAAAAAAAGGATCAATCTCGAGAGTTGGGAGCTTACACAGAGATGCATAAATGTCTCAGAAGCAAGGACTTTCATGGCACCAAGGAATGACTGGAAACTTGGAGAAGTACTTCGACCTCTCTGTCCATGCATCCAACTTATAGAGTGATTGGTCTTCAGATACATATAAAATACCAAGGACTTAAGAATCACAACTGCTTTTGTGCCACCAGATACTGATTCTACTCAGTTTCCTTAGATGGCTTTTCTTTTGTGTACACCCCAGCCATACATTGGTAAGGCAGGCCTTATATATGCTCTAGTAAGTTTACTAGCGGAGAAGTAAAAGACAGAGGCTCATGTGCTAGGCAAGGACTCTACCAGACCTCCTCATCGCTTCTGAAGACTCTACTTCAGTAGGAAGGGCTGTCTACACAAGTACAGAAGAGTGAGCACTCTTGAGGCACCGTGAGGGAAGCAGTGTTTCTCCATTCAGAGTTAGGAACTGAGACAGTTAGGGTTTTCCTGAGCCACTCCCTCCTCACCTTGCCATAGCTAATGTTTTTTTGTATTCATTTTGTGTATGAATATGCAGGTCCATATGCATGGGGATGCGCATACTCGTGTATATGGAGGGAGGTCAGAGGGTAATCCTTGGTGCCATTTCCCACAAACATACACTTATTTCCAGAGACAAACACTCTTACTGGTGGACTGTAACTAGCAAACCAGGTACGCTCAGCAAACCCCAGGAATCTGCCTGTCTCTGCCTCCCTAACACCCCTTTGCCCCAACAAGGGTTTCTCTGTGTAGCCCTGGCTGTCTTAGAACTTCCTTTATAGGCCAGGTTAGCCTCAAACTCAAAAGATCCACCTGCCTCTGCCTCCCAAGAAATGCCGCACCACCTTTTGTGTATGTATGTCTACCTGCATAAATGTATGTGCACCACATGCATGTCTGATACCCATGGGAATCAGAAAAGGGCCCTGGAACTGGCATCAGTCACATTCTACCTTGTGGGTGCTGGGAATTGAACATAGATCCACTGCAAGAGCAGTGAGTGCTCTTACCTGCTCAACATTGCTCTAGCCCCCCAGCTTCTTTAAACGTGGGTTCTAGAGACAGAACTTAGGTCTTCATGCTTAAGCACTCACTGGCCGAGTTGTCTCTCCCTCCCATTGTTTGTTGAGATAGGGTCTCACTGTAACTCAGACTGGTATTCAGTATGTCAATCCACCTGCCTCAGCCTCCTGAGTATAAGGATTATACTGAGCACCTCTCAACTACTTCAAAAGCAAGGAATGGAAACACTTATATGTCTTCCTTAAGCACTGTTAAACCTTCATCTGCCAGAAAAACAAAACAGAAAAATGTCTGCACCTGGTACAGTATTAGTAGCATCCAAAGGTTTAACCAAATTGCTTCATAATGGTGAGTCAGGAGAGTCTAGGAAACTCCTCTAACAAGTTCTTGAAAGCCACAAAGATAACCTCCAGGTCCCCTTTCAGCTCCCATGCCTGTCTGACTCCTACCAAGTTAGAGCTATGCTTTCCTCACTCATCCTCCAGCCCCAGCCTCCACTCCCGAGCATGCTATGCAAGTGCTCTTCTACCCAGCCATAGCCCCATCTTTCTTTCTGAGACAGGATCTTAACCTGCAGCCAAGGTTAGCCTCCAATTTTGTAATCCTCCTGCCTCTGCCTCCCAAGTGCTAGGATTAGCATGAGCCTACACACCAGGCGCTTCACCTTTTCTTGATCAGGGCAGTAAACATGACAAAAAGAGAACTACAGGATGGGCACTGCACTGTGGCTTCAGTTAGTGTTGACTGCCGGTGGGAGCCCTAGGCTAAGGCAGGTGGGCTCCCACGAAATTTAAGGCCAATGAACTCTACAAAGCGAGTCCTAGGCCATCCCAGACTATAGAGCAAAGCCATGCCTGAAAAACGAAAAAGGAAAAAAAAAAAGGCACAGTTTGGACTAAGAACTTTAATAGGGGTTAGGGATGTAGCTCAGTTCATAGGATGACTGCCTAGAGTGCACAAAGCCCTGGATTTAATCCCTAATACCACACAAATTGTGTATGGTGGTACACTCCTGTAATCTCAGCATTCGGCAAGTACAGACAGGAGTTCAAAGGTCATTTTCTTGGCTTCAGAGAGTTCAAGGCTAGCAAGAACTACAGTAGACCCTGTCTAAATTAATCTTAGTCATGACTGAATGCAGAGGTATACACCTGAGAACACTTGAGGGGCTCAAGCAGATAGTTCCAGGTCATGGGTTAGTGAGAGCAAACAATAATAATAACCCCAATAGGAGAACAGCCAGCTGGCTCATTGTGTACAGGCACTTGCTACCAAGCCTGACAACAGGACTTTTATCCCCGGAAACCCAGGTGGTAAGAGAACAGACTTACAAATTCTGACCTCCACATGTGTGCATATGTAAACACAAAGGAAGTAAATAAACAATACTGAGTTTGGTGGTGCCTGCCTAGAATCCAAGGACTTAGGAGGTGGAGGAAGGAAGTTCAACGCCAGCTTAAACTACATAAAGAGTTTAAGGTCATTCTGGGCTATCTGAAACCCTGTCTCAAAGGAACAAAGGAAAAAAAAACCAAGTTGATATACTAGCTCATACCTGTAAATTTATCACGTGGTTGAGGCAGAAGGATTACTCTGCCTAAGGTAGAGTAAGAAATCTCAAAAAAACAAACAAACAAAAACAGTCAATAGTGAGCGGATATTTCTGTTTGTTGTTTTGCTTGCAGGGTAGACTTTAAAATTTTTCTTCAAACCATGAGGTATGGAGGGGGAAATTAGTTATAGCTAGGAAACTCTCACCCCATTTAGGACTATTTCAAGTTTCACTAGTTGCCCTGGCTGGCCTGAAACTCTCTATGGAGAGCTGGCTGGCCTCAAATTTGTTAAGAGATCCACCATGTTCAGCTGGAAAGACCTTTTTTATTAATTCAAGGGGCAGTCCTTCAACCCTGAAGAAACTTTCATGGGTCCTACTACAAAGGCCTAGGAGTTAAGACCATCTATAACTAGCAGTAAAATTCATTACAAGGTACTCACAGATACCAATGGCTAGTTAACCATCTACTTCAGAGCCTTACCTGGGCACAATTTTAACTGACAGCTCAACTACAAAGCTATCATTTGGAGGTGTAGTCTGGAAATCTTTAAGAAACAATTCAGTAAGAGAACACGTCAAACTTCAGCCTTTTAAATGCTGGCAGTGCTATAATGTTAGGTTGTAAGTTTATTCGAGGTCTCCCCTATATCCTATATAACGCATACATAAAGTAGATCAAAACTGCCATTTCTACATAAGTACTTTCTGCATCTACAGAAGAGATGGCTTCAGTAACAATGAAACAGTGGCACAGAAAATACTCTCTTTAGTTTGTGGAACAAGACTTTAAATGGGACATGGTGTAGGCTTACAAAAATCACATCGGAATTAACTCCCTCTGCCCTTGTAGCACAGCCTCCTCGCCTCTAAGTTACGGCTCAGATTTCAAAATGCAAGCAGATGTTTTTGAAGTATCCGAAATGGGCCACTCCGTTTCTATTACTGGACTGTGGTGACTGAAATTATTTTTCTGTCCCCCAACCCTTCAAAGGGCATAACCCCATCCCTTTGGCGTAAAATTCTGAAGTGGGGCAGCACACTTCAGGAGTTTCCAAAAGTGGATGCTGACGTTCGAGGTCAGGCCACTGGGAAGAGCCGGGGCTCGATGGGAGAAATCTTGCGGGCAAGAGAGCTCAGAGATCTCCAAGCGCTAAGCTCGAGCTTTCCACGTGCCCAGATCTAGTTGGTCCCAGGGGGAGTTGGGTGGCTGTTATAGAAGTTAGAGGGTTGTTGCTTTTCGCAGCCCCGAGAGGTGGGATGGACACGGTGTATGGGGGTGGGGAGGTGGGTGCCATCCGGCCGGGCACCCTCGGAGCCTCCAGCTCACTAGCACTGCTGAGGGCATGCGGCCAGAGTTGCAACCTCGGCCGGTCCGTCCCTACGAGCCAGTGTCTCCAACTGGCGTCGCGCCCACCTCGTCCATCAGATGGGGGTCCGGCTACGCCGGGCCTGGCCGCCATCCCCGGGAGGAGTGGGGGTGACGAGAGAGGCCTTGGGCCGACCTCGGATCTCAGGATCGATCACGTCCCGGTGGAAGCACAGCAGAGGGGAAGCCGTCTTCCTGGCCTCTCCTCTGCTGGGATCCCGGGAAACACGCGGTAATTACCCCAAAAGGCCGCTCGCAAAGGCGAGGCGGAGAGGCTGCCGGGACGGTTTGAGGACTGGGCTCGGCCGGGGAGATGCCAACCTTCACCCTTCCCGGCCCCCGACCCAACTCCCCGCCGTCTCCCGGCGCCGCCACTTCAGGCAGCCCACTCGGCCCGGCCTCTCCCCGCGCCCGGACCACCCCCCACGGGGTGCTCTCACTGCGCAGCGAGTCCCTCCGCTGCCTCCTCCCAGCCCAAAATGGCGGCGGCGGCGACGGCCACCGAGCTGCTCGTCGCCTTCCTCAAGGCTAGGGAATCCCTCCGCGCGCAAGCCCCGCCCCCGCGCGCCGGATCTCTCTCTCTCCCTGGTAAAGCCTAACGCCATCAATGAACTCTTTAACTGAGCCCCCGACAGGGCGGGTCCGGTGGTGCTTCCGCACAGCTAGTTGTTGACAAAAGTCGGGAGACTGGCAGACAGGCGACCCAATCAAAGAAGAGATCGGTGAGCGCGGGACGGCCACGCAAAGGCAGATAGTTTTTTTTTTTTTTTTGGCGTTCCTGGGCATGGTTGTTGACGTAATGGAAGCTTGAAGGGAGCCTGGGCTGCTGCTTGCCGAGCGTGGGAGAACTACAACCCCCAGCAGCCATTGCGCTGTCCCCTTCGCCCCCCCCCCCCATCTTAGTGCTTGAGCGGCTTGGCCAGAGCTGCTGCTACTGCATCAAGAGGTAGGGCAGAGGCGTTGAGATTCTCATGGACAGGCGGTCGCACAGAAAGACACACAGAGGTAGTGGTGTACACTAAGCCCTTGACAGCAAATAGGTCAGTCCCACCTTTGCTAAATCTCCCTGCCAGGACTTTTCCCTCCTCCAAGAGATCCATTTTTTTACTCCCATTGGATTTTTGTTTTCTTTCTGTCAGCTGCATGTAGTTTGAAGACGTCTTCCCTTTAGTTCCCCGTTCCTTGAAACAGGAGAGTAGCCGTCCAGGCCCTGTAGACAAAAAGACGTCAACCACAGGCTCTGACCAGGTCCCAGCCGAGAGAGGTGGAAGGTGGTCAAGATAAGGGCTTCCAGAAGCTACAGACCCACCCTCTCCACAGCGTCCCCCCAAGCAGTGTCCTTTCTGGGTGACAGAGCTCAGGCCAACCTTCCTAACTGCCGGCCTGGGCTTGACTTCTTAGGAGAGCAGAGGCCCAGGGCCCGGGGAACAGGATTGGAAAGATGGCCTCCCTCTCCCATTTGGTCCCTTGCTGGCTGGCAATGTAGACTAGGGTATGGATGCAGCCTTGAAATGTGAAGGCCATGCAGGTCTGGGGCCACAAAATGGCTGCTGCTGCTGCTGCTGCTGCTGCTGTGACAAAACAATTCCTGACCAACCAGCTTCTGCCCAAGGACTTAGGTTTCTGTTGTTGTTCAAAGCAGGTGACAGTGGTTAAAGACATCATCTGCTGAAAGAGTAGAAGATGGCCACTCTGAACCACACCAACTGTAGCACGGCGTCACCAGCTGCTCTGGAGGAGGCCAAGGTAAGCCACCTGAAAGCCCTAAACGTGGGGTCAGCTGAAAGCCTAGGGCTTGTTTGGTTGGTTGGTTGGTTGGTAGATTTAGAAAACCAGTATTTTATTTTATTTTTGTTTGTTGGGGGGGGGGTGTCTTTCCGTGTATCCCCAGCTGGCCTCGAACTTGCAACAACGTTCTTCTTCAGCCTTCCAAGGGCTAAAATTACAGCCTGCACCACCGCACCCAGCTAGAAAGCCAGTGTTTTAAATGAGTCTTTACTGTGCTCCGGGAAGTAGGCCAGAATGTGATTCAGTGATGGCTCATGAATTCCTAAAAGCCCTTCAAGGTAGATGTTATTTCCAGTGGGCAGAAGCTAAGGTTTGGAGAGCTACATTACCTTTTCCAGAATCAGGCAGCCTGTGAGGAACAAACTGCCGCCTTACATTTAGGGTCTTCTGATAACAGAACCTTGCCTCTCAATGACAAGTGACCTCAAGGACAAATAACTTGGTTAGAGATTTGCACTTAAAAAAAAATTTTTTTTTTCCGGGCTGAGAACCAAGAATGAGTCAGGACAAGAGATTTCGGTGTACAGGTTGACGGGTAGGGCAGGAAAACCTCAGAGGAGAGAGAGACAGACAGCTCCTAAGTCCTCAGTAAATGGCACCTTAGTATGTGGGCTGACAGCAGGCATGCAGAGTCCCAGCCCATGCTGTCTCTCGGTGGCCTTCTTTATCCATCACCACACTTCCAAAATAGCAGACAGCCAAACATCAGAGAGTTGGTTTCTGTTGTTGTTGATGATGTTGATTTCGCAATGCTAGGAATTGAACCCAGGGCCTTGCCGATGCTAGAAAGGTGCTTTATCATGGAGCCACACCCCAGCCCTTTGCTGTTATTGTTGTTTGCTGGGTTTTGGTTTTGTTTTCGTTTTTTTTTTGACAGCATTTCTCTGTGTAACAGCCCTGGCTGCCCTGAAACTTGCTTTGTAGACCAGACTGGCCTATAACTCAGAGATACACTTGCCTTTGCTTCCTGAGTGCTGGCATTGTGTGTGTGTGTGTGTGTGTGTGTGTGTGTGTGTGACAGTGTTTAGCTCAGAAAGGCTTTTAACCCATCTAGCCTAGTTTGGGTTTCTTATGGCGTTTGTCAAGTAAGGTGTGAAGGTTCAGAGAGGGCGAGTGACTCGTGCAGGTTACAGAGCAGAGCTTTTATAGTCATGATGGTGGAGGGGCAGGGCTTCAAAATGGAGACAATGAATAAGCCGAGGGACAGAGCTGGCTTGATTTTAGGCAGGAGTCACTAGGGAACTAAGACTGGGAACAGGGAAATGACCAGAAACATACAATAAGCTATCCTTAGATCCCTATACTTTGTGTCTCTAGATGGGCAGCAGAGCCATCTTAGTTTGTTTAAACCACCAGTAAGACAAGGCCAGTTCCTTATGATTGGTGATCTTCCTGCAGGTGAAGGACATTGCAGATAACTCACACCACACGCACGCACGCACACACGCACACACACGGAATCCCCTTAGGATCTCGGAAGCACCTAGTGAGACAGTAGCTGTGATGCTTCATGTGTGTAATCCCAGAACTCAGGAGACGGAGGCAGGATTGCTGAGACCTGGCTTGGCCGCAGAATGAGTTCCAGACTATCCTGGGCTACCAAGTGAGACCCTTTCATAAACCCCCCAAACAAACCGTTTGTCTCCAAAAGCAGAGCCCCCAAATCCCCTGCTCCGAGGCCAGCAAGATGGCTCAGCAGGTAAAGTCAGTTCTCGTACCAAGACCAACAACCTGAGTTCGACCTCCAGGATCTATAGAGTAGAAAGGGAAAACCAACTCCCACAAGTGATCCTGTGACCCCCCCCACACACACACACAAACAAACAAGCCATGTCCCTAGGGTGTGTCTGTATACACACTTACATAATAAGTAAAAATGTAAAAAGTGACCCTGCTCCAATGCTACGTTGTGTAGCGCAGCGTGGCCGTGATAGTGGTTATTATTAGAAATCTCTCTAACCACAAACTTAGAGCGATTCCTTCCCTATCCTCCCACCCAGGACTCCCACCCCTCACCACACAGATAAACAGATGCCCCTTGTGTGCACTCCCTCCCTCCCTCTCCCCCCCCTTCCTCTTCCAAGGTCTCAATGTGTAGCCCTGGCTGGCCTGGAACAGGCTGGCCTTAGACTTGCCTCCTGTCACCACGCCCTGGGATTGGTGGGTTCTCTCTCCCTCTTTAAAGCTCTGAAATCTCGCTGCGGCCTCCCCTTGGTTAGGACCTCTTGCTACCTCGTACAGTCCCTAAGTAGAGAGACAACCGCGTGTTCACTGAGCACCGGGGGAAATGTTGCATTCTCAGGGGATGAAGATATATGATAAGTAGTAACACCCAGGGTGCTGGCTATCTGTGAGGTCGCCTGTGTGACGAGATAGAGTTGCTGGGGAGCTGGGAGAGCCACTGTCATAGGATCTTCTGGGAGAGCGGCACTGAAGAGGCAATGTTACAGCTGAATAAAGCACGGGGAACAGGAAAGGATCCACCGTGCAAAGAGCTGGAAGCAGGGTTGGTTATCTAATTCTTGGAGGGGGCAGGGAATCCCTGCTCAAAAGTTATTAATCCCTGTTCAGCCCCTGGCCTATAATCCTAGCAAGTCTGGAGACCGAGGCAGGTGAACTTGCCTGGATAGAATGAGTTCAAGGTCAGCCTGGAGAACTTAATGACATTTTTTCCCCCCAAGACAAGGTTTCTCTGTGTAGCCCTGGCTGTCTTGGAACTCACTCTTTAGACCAGGCTGGCCTCGAACTCAGAAGTCTACTTCCCAAGTGCTGGGATTAAAGGGGAGCTCCACCACTGCTCAGCAGTGAGGCTCTTATTTCACAATAAAAGCTAAAAGGGTAGGAGTATAGCGGAATGACATTCCACCTGCTGAGCATGCGTGAGACTCTGGCTTCAGTAACGCTACAAAGTTCAGAGCTAGTCATAGTAGGTTCATGTACCTGTTATTGAGGCTGAGGCAGGAGGTTGGTGAGTTTGAGGCTAGCCTGGGCTACACTGAGAAGACCCCAATTTCAAGGATAGCAGAGCATTAAACCGAGTATGAATTCCTTCTGAATGTGGGTACCCGTGGTGGTGTTCAGGTAGCCCAGGCTGTCCTCACTCGATCCTGACTTGGAGTCCTGACCCTCCTGCCTTTGCCACCCTAGTGCTAGAATTTCCAAGTATCCGTTTCCATATCTAGACTCGCTGTCTTTCATTTGACTAGTGCTTGTGGAAGGCTACTCTAGACCTGATACCTTTCTGGACATTGACGTGACCAGTAAGCTCAGTTAATGGCTACTCAGGGTGCATGCATGAAACCCTAGCTTCCGTCCCTAGCACTACAGAAACCCAGCAATCCATCTTTCAGGAGGTGGGGGCAGGCGGATCAGAAGTTCAAGGTCATCTTTGGTTGCTCAAGTGAGTTCAAAGTCAGCCTGGGCTATGGAGATGCTATGTCAGAGAGAGAGAGGCGAGAGGGGAAGGGAGGGGAGGGAAGGGGAGGAGAGGAGGAGGGGAGAGGAGAGGAGAGGAAAGGAAAGGAAAGGAAAGGAAAAAGGAAAAGGAAAAGAAAAGAAAAGAAAAGAAAAGGGTCCGTGGCAGTGAACCAGGCAGGTGAAATGCTTTCCTCCCCACTAGAAGAAAGTCAGTTAACTTAGTAATTCGTAAAAGGGGGAGGGACTAAATAGAGACCACTTGAGACAGGTATGAGAGGCCTGCATGGGCTGGGAAGGACTCTACTCCCAGGGCAAGGTGATCTGTAACCCACCCTCCTTCTTCTCTCTAGACTTCCGGTGGTCTTCGGAGCCCCCAGATAGCCCATGAGCCTCATGACTTCGGTGGTTCTCAGCTTCTGCCATTGGGACGGGAGATCCAGTCAGAGGAGGAAGGGACTGCCCCAGCTGGCGATGGCTCAAGTTGTAACATCAGGGGTTCTCGAACCCAGAGCCCAGGGGGCTGTTCAGTGGAGGCGGTGCTGGCCCGAAAGAAGCACCGTAGGCGGCCATCGAAGCGCAAGCGGCACTGGCGGCCATACTTGGAGCTGAGCTGGGCCGAGAAGCAACAGCGAGATGAGAGGCAGAGCCAGCGGGCCTCTCGGGTCCGCGAGGAGATGTTCGCCAAAGGCCAGCCCCTGGCGCCCTACAACACCACCCAGTTCCTCATGAATGACCGTGACCTGGAGGAGCCTGACCTCGATGTGCTCCACGGGCCCTCCCACGCAGGCTCCGGTGGCGAGAATGAAGCAGGGGACAGTGATGGGCAAGGCCGAGCCCATGGGGAATTTCAGCAGAGGGACTTCTCCGAGGCCTATGAGCGGTACCACACTGAGAGCCTTCAGGGCCGCAGCAAGCAGGAGCTGGTGCGAGACTACCTGGATCTAGAGAGGCGTCTGTCACAGGCTGAGCAGGAAACTCGGAGGCTCCGGCAGCTGCAGGGGTGCCCCAGCAGGCAACCCTGTCAACAGGTGGAAGAGCTGGCTGCTGAGGTGGACAGACTCAGAACTGAAAACCGGCGGCTTCGTCAGGAGAACGAGATGTGGAACCGAGAGGGCAGCTGCTGTGACCTGGAGAAGCCAGCCGCAGAAGGGACCCCTTGGCCCAAGGATGAGGCCCCATCTCAGACCCACACAGGCCAGCTGGGTCACAGGGAGGCAGGTGACAGATGAAAGCTACTCCCAGCATTCCCTGTCTCCACTGAGAACTGCTAAGACAAGGTCAGAGTTCCCCCCTGCCATTCTCATGGTTGGCTCTTTAATGTCATCTAACTTTTTACAGAGCGATTAAACAACCTTGTGAGATCCAGTGAGAGTGGCTAGAATTGATTTTATCAGGGTTCTTCTTGAGTTCAACCTTCTTTTTTTATTTTTAAAAATGTACTGGGCAGGGCTGGTGAGATGGCTCAGTGGTTAAGAGCGCCGACTGCTCTTCCAAAGGTCCTGAGTTCAAATCCCAGCAACCACATGGTGGCTCACGACCATCTGTAACGAAATCTGACCCCCTCTTCTGGAGTGTCTGAAGACAGCTACAGTGTACTTGCATATAATAAATAAATAAATAAATAAATATTTTTTTAAAAAAATGTACTGGGCAGCACATGTGCAGAGGCCAGAAGAGACCTTTGAATCCCTTTAGGACTGGAGTTGCAGACAGTTGTGAGCTGCCCTGTGGGTGCTGGGAGGGGCTCCTAACTCCTCAGTCATCCCTCCAGCCCTCTTCATTTTCTAAAGTTTCTTTGTATCTTGGATGTGTTTCAGATAGCCGAGGCTAGCCTGATCTTCCTTCACTTCCCCAGATGTGGGATTGCAGATGGGCACCACTCACTCTGCCTGGCTCGTGCTGTGCTCTGGATCAAACACAGGGCTTAGTGGATGCTAATCGAGAGCTCTAGCAATGGCAGCAGAGCGGGGGATGGGTCAGGGCGAAGAGACCCACCTCACTGTTCTCTTAGAGGACTGGAGTTCAGTTTCCTGGATCTATCTGTGGGTGACTCACAACTGCCTGTAACTGCAGCTCCAGAGGCTCTCATGTCCTCTTTTGACCTCTGTGATACACACACACACACACACACACACACACACACACACACACACACACGTACATATGTATGTAGTGCATATGCACACATAAATACGTAAATACAAAATCCTGCAAAAAAGAGAAAAGCTTGTGGGCTGGGGATAAAGGTTAGTGCTGGCAGTACACTTGCCTAACATGCTGTCCCAGAGAGGTCTCAGTTTCCCCTTCTCCAAGCCTGGAGAGACAGCCAACCTTCTAGATGGGTCCCATTGGTTCTCCCGGATACCCAAACCACACTCGTATGTCTGATGGATCACCCTGCACTGAGGGAGTTAGAGCTGGGGGTGGGAGCTCAGTCAGGAGCCTTCAGATTCAGCCAGAACCTGATATTCCAGTTGCCATATGGTAGTGGGGTTATGGGGTAATGCCTGTAATTCCAGCCTTCAGGAAGGAGGATCACAAGTTCCAAACCAGCTTGGGCTATAGAATGAGACCCTCCTGGAGGAACGGGAAACCTCCCTGGGAGGAGAAGGCCAGGCCTGGAGTTTGTTCAGACATCGTTCCCAGGCTCCGGGTGTTCTCATCACATTTCAGAGGCCCGAGCCTCTCATCTTGACAGCCCTTCGCCTAGGTTAGTTAGAACATTTATCCCCTTACCTTTGGGGGTGGGGTGGGGACATTTACAAGTAAGCCGTCAAGATCCACAGCTGGCAGAGAAAGCCATAAGATAGAAGGGACAGCGAGAGGACCCTCAGCAGAGCTTCCCTGCAGAGCTTCCCTGCTGTCTGCCTTCACATCCTCCTCCTATTGGCCTGGTGTGTGATCCCTGTGTGAACCACGGGCCTGACTCACCGTGGAGTGGAGGGAGTCCGTGGAGTGAACGCAGAGATGCAGTCTGCCCCTCTACCCCTCCAGCAGATCTATCCCTGTGTCCCTGTGTCATCCCTGGCTAGAACCAAGGATGAGTGCAGTGGTCACAGGGATTTAGCTCACCAGTGAGCCCCTGTCTCTTTCACCAAGCACAGGGGGAGCACAGACCTGGAGGACTCCTTCCAGAGGTTTGGAACGACCACGTTAGGCAAGAGAATGGCTCAGCGCTGGGAACTGTGAAGGATGGAAATGTTGACAAATCCTGCGCATTGCCAGGACAACTTTTATTTCTGTACCGCCACACCCAGGCCTGGCCAGCACCTTCTACAACAGACTAACAACAGACTAGAGGGAGGGATTGCTTTCAAGGGAAAGCAAAGTCCCAGGCCCAGGGATCTGTCCCCAGAGCCCCGGCCAAAGGTTTGGCTGCCTCCTCCTGCATTCCCAGGGTGTTGTCAAGAACACCAGCAGGAACGACTGTCCCCACTTTGCAGACGGGAAAGCTAAGGTTCAGAGAGGAAGTGACTGTCCAGATTCCAGGGTAGCTTGTCAGGGGCCCGCAGCAGCGTACTCGGCTGACAGTCTGGGACCCAGGGGCTGCAGCTCTCCAGCTGCTGCGTTCCTCAGAACAGAGCCTGGAGCTGAGGGAGGACCAGGACAAGGTTGTTTACCCAGAGGCAAGGCCCTGCTCTGTGTGTGTGTGTGTGTGTGTGTGTGTGTGTGTGTGGTGTGTGTAGCAGGGTGTGGGTGGTCCATGTGTAACGTGATTGCAGGTTGCTGGGCAAAGGGCAGGCAGGTTAAGGAGGCTGGCCCCTCTTGGTGCAGGAGCTGAGGAGTGTGAGGAAGGAAGGAAAGTGGCTAGCCACCTCCACCCTTCACACACACACACACACACACACACACACACACACACACACACACATACACACACACACACAGAGTGGCTGAAGGGCTCTTAGCCAGGACAGCACAGAGGTGAATTAATTTCCCTTAGGCTGAGGGTTGGGAGGTGGTGTGTGTGTGTGTGTGTGTGTGTGTGTGTGTGTGTGTGTGTGTGTTGACAATGGGCAGGGTGGAGCAAGGAGAAAACAAAGCAAAGGCTGTGATCTGGGAAGGCTCCGGCCTGACTGAAGGGACAGGTCAGTGAAGAAAGTCTACTGTCAGCTGGGGTCCCCCAGCCTGAGGGTCAGCAGTGTCAAGACAGGAAAGTCACCTTGAGAGCTCAGTACCGGGGCGAGATGGAGACCAGGTGTGAGTGCCCTCGCCCCCGTTCTCTCTTTGGCAGTCAGATCCTGAGGTCTGGACTCTTCTGTTCCAATGTACAACAGAGGATCCTTACACTTCCTCAGAGCTGGGACACACTGGCCTTCATAGCTCAGTGGCTTACTTTCCTCTGACCTCTTGACTGCTGGGCCTTGTAAGGCCTGGAAAGCAATTCCTTCCTGAGACTGATGGTGGAAGCTTCCCACAATGCCTGCTGACCGTCTCTCTCTCTCTCTCTCTCTCTCTCTCTCTCTCTCTCTCTCTCTCTCTCTCTCTCTTTCCTTTCTCGGGGACTCTGACCCCAGGTGGCAGTGCCAGTACCCATAGGCAGGTTCTTCCTGCGGTAGGGTCAGGTATGGAAGGTGGTAAAATGGGCAGAGGTACCAGGGTGGGTCTAGAGGAAGCATTGCAGATGTAAGGAAGTCAGTCAGTATGGGAGAGAGAGTTGCGGGTTCTGTTATTCCTCTTGAGGACAGCAAGGTTGGCACTGGCCCTTTAAGTGGGGGTGCCAGCCAGTGCCCTCCCCCAGCCAACCCAATTCATGGGCACACTGAGCATGTGCAAGATCTGTGCAAGTGAGGAGGGGAGGAGGTTGGGGGGGATAGATTCCGGAGGGAGCTTCCCACCCCCCACTTCCTGTAGCTGCCCCCACTCTCCTTCCTGGGTCTGACAAAGGACCCGTGGTGCTCCCTCAGCCCCTCCTCCTCCTCCACAAGCTAGGGGGCGCTTGCCCCTTGGGTCTGCTGAGCTACCCAGGGTTCTGAGGAGGCCCACTGGTCCTCCTCCCCAGTGCCTGGAGGTGGTGAGTGCCAGCCTGGCTTCTCTGGTGTGGGCTCCTTACCATGTTCGATTGCATTCCATCAGTGCCAGGCTTGTTGTTGTGATGTTGCTCTGGAAATGAGACACACAGAAAAGGGTGAGGTTCCTGCCCCCACCCACCAGGAGCTGGGGCTCTGCTTAGTGTCTAGGAGCCTGGTCCAGGGGATGGGGAGCTCAGCTGTCTCTACTTAGAGCATTCAGCACCCTCCCCTGCCGTGGGGAAATCACCCCCAGCCTCGAACTTGTTTCTGTAGCACCCTCAGACCTCAGCTCCACCTGGGCGGTTGCTATCCCCGCCCCTTTCCCTAGTCCTTGAACTTTAGGTACCATTATCTTTTCTTAAACACGAGGGGAGGCCCGGGGATGTAGCTTGGTTGGTAGGGTGCTTACATCGCATGCATGGAACCCTGGGTTAGAGACTCAGGAGCACATAAAACCTGGTACTTGTAAGGATTAGAAGATCAAGGACACTCATCTCTGTGTGAAACCTTGTCCCCAGAAAGCAATGATACAGGGCTGGAGAGATGGCTCAGTGCTTAAGGGGACTCGCTGCTCTTCTGACGGACTAAATCGAGACCCCATTACCCATGTTGAGTGGGGTCATAGCTATCTGTACTTCAGCACCCAGAGGTAGATGATAGGTCTGACCACCTTTTCTGACTCTCGTGTGCTCTTCCCCCACCCCACCCCCACACACAAAGCACAGATATACATGGTAAACCTGTATAAGCTGACACGTACCCTTTAAATGAGCAACTCAGTGCCATTTCCATTCATAATTACGTATGCCAGCACCCCACTACTATCTGATACTGGCAAGATGAAGCCCTGAGGCTATTAAGCACTTATTCTTCACCCCAGTCTACCTTTCGTCAGTCAGCCCTGAAAGCCACACTCCTGTTCTCTGTGCCCATGGGTTTCCTGAGTCTAGATAGAATCGCATATCTACAGATGGTCTGTCTACAGCCACACTACCCTGAACACGCCAATCATCTTCCCTCTTACACCTAGGAAGGAAAGAGACTGGATGCCCATACTCATAGTGTAGTCTCCCTGTGGGTGTCCTTGATGGGGGAGCACTGAGCCAGGAGCCTTCAGACCCCTGACTGATTCCAGGCCTATTTGCAGGGACCAGTTCCCCTGTTTGTGAGGTACAGGCGGGAGTTTCAGGCCAGGCTGAGATCCTGGGCCCTTTAGGCAAGACAGGCTGCCTGATGTGAAAAACATGTCCCCCATCTTTTATCCTCCTGGGTCCTCACTGCAAGTTCAGGCAGTGCATGTGGCCTCAGGGACAGTATGATTCATACTATAAGGTTTGGGGTCAGTCACTCGAGGTGAGGAAGCCTTTGCACAGAGAGGTAGAGAAAGCTGCCCAAGGCCACACCCCCTGCTACAGGGGTAGCTAGGGTTATGGGCAGCTCTTTTCTGGCTATAGTTTAAGCACTTGACTCCAGTGTCCCTCCTTCTTTAAAGAGAGAAAGCAAGTTAAGGGGTTAGTTGATTGCCAGCTGTGTCTGCAGCGTTTTAATGGAAGAGCCCATACAGTTTCCTACTCTCTGGGCATTGTGTAATCCTAAATAGCTCCATTCCAAAGTGGTTCTTGGGAGTTTCTTCTCACTCCCTCAGCCCTTATCTCCTCTAGGTTTCCCCTTTGCCCACACTCCTGGCCTCTGGGGAGCTGGGAGGCGCTGCCTGAGTCAGAAGGCCAGGGCTTCCTGCAGGTCTGGGACGGGGGGGGGAAGCACAGGAGATATTTTGTTCTCTGTTTTCTCCATAGCCCAAAGTCCATCCCCTTACCCCCTACACAAGAGTTCTTTGTCAGCCGTGGGGATCTGCAAGGGCTTGCCTGGTAGGGGGTAAGCTGAGCAGCTGGTCCCCAGTTGGCTACTGAATCCCAGCTGCCTGTGGTCATGGACATTCCGGTGACCACTTGCTTCTGAGACCATCTCTGGACCCCACCCAAGATGGGCTACCCCAGGTCAGCCCTCGAGGCACCAGCCTCCTGCAAGGAAGATGAGTCAGTCAGTCTGTCTATCTACTGCTCCCTTCTAGTCCCGGAGGCTAGGGGCCAGGGGGCAGGGGAGGAGACGACCGAAGTGTTTTTAGTTTAGGGGAGGACACAGACTCCAGCCCGCTTCGGCCATAGCCCTGGCTTTCACAGAAGGAAGGGGCGGCTTCTCTGAACAATTTTAAATGGCTGCTGCTCTCTGCAGGCCCCTCCGTGGTGAACTCTCTCAACCTCTGTGGCTCCTTTGCCTCCATGGGAGGGACCAGTCAGGTTCCCTTAGGTTGTGCCCGGTTTGCTTAGGTTGGCCTGACCAGCTCCCACTAAGGCCTCAGACCCCACTGCCCTTTGCAGCTAGCTCCATGCCTGAGGGCAAGTGACAGGGAAGCAGAATCCTCCTGAGTGAGCAGATGATATCGTCCCCTCCAGGGGTCCAGTCCTTCACTTCTCCACCTCTGAGGAAGGGTCATTCTCTCTCTGGGTGCCTGGCCCAGCTTTTCTGACTCACTCACACTGACTGTGTCTATAGCCCCAGGCCTCACAAGGTTCCCCCTACAAAAGGCCCTAAGCTACCCGTCCTTCCAGTTCCTTTGTACAAATACACTTATTTTTATTTTTTTCCAACTGCTTACATAGCTGGGGCCCCCATACTGCTGGAGAAGTCTTTTTACTTTTGCTTCAAAGTCCTTGTTTCTCATAAACTTCCATTATTTTTTTTTAAATGTTATTTATTTATTTTATGTATATGAGTACACACTTTCGTTCTCTTCAGACACACCAGAAGAGGGCATCAGATCTCATTACAGGTGGTTGTGAGCCACATGGGGTTGCTGGGAATTGAACTCAGGACCTCTGGAAGAGCAGTCAGTGACTGTGCCACCTCTCCAGCCCCCCCCCATTATTTTTTTAAGAAGATATTTTTATATATTTATTGTGTACACAGTGTTCTGCCTACATGTATGTCTGTGGGCCAGAATTGTTATATATGGTTGTAAGCCACCTGTTATATATGGTTGTCCAGCTCTCAGGATGTCTTCAACCCCAGCACTCAGGAGGCAGAGAGGCAGGGGATCTCTGATGTTTGAGGCCAGAGGTTACATGGTGAAACCCTGTCTCAAAAACAAAACAAAGCCAGGCGTGGTGGCGCACACCTTTAATCCCAGCACTTAGGAGGCAGAGGCTGGTGGATTTCTGAGTTCGAGGCCAGTCTGGTCTACAGAGTGAGTTCCAGGACAGCCAGGGCTACACAGAGAAATCCTGTCTTGAAAAAGCCAAAAAAAAAAAAAAAAAAAAAAAACAGACATCCTGAGCCACCATGGCCAGCTGATGGTGACTTCTGCTTCTTGTATTCAGGGGTTTCTGGACTAGGCATTCCCCCCGGCCTTATGCAAGTGGCAACCAGGAAGCAAGTGCTGTGTAGGAGCCCTCTGGGACCCTTCAGAGTCAATGCTGTCCTTGCTTCCTCTGAGAGTGCCTCCCACATTCGTTCTCCTCCTCTCCGACAGGCCAGGGTGTGGGCATCACTTTGGGACCAAGTAGACTTCTCCAGGCACTCAAAGTGTAGAGGTCGAGGGCTCGAGTGGGCATTGCATGAAACAGCACCAAATACTGCTTTATCTGTCCCCTGTTGCTTGCTATACCACAGAAGCAAAAGGGCACGTTTTCCTGTTCCTGCCTGGACACAAAGCCTGCCAGTGAGAAGATGCCATGTGTCACCAGGAATAAGAGCAGCAACCCTGTATTTATCTAAGAGCAATATACTGGGTGTGTTTGTGTCCCAAGGTGGCTGCAGCAAAGGGCCAGCAACTGGCTTAGAGCAACAGAAGAGAGTTGATCATCTCAGCATCCTAAAGCCTGAGGACTGGGAAACCTGTAAAGGCTGCCGGGGGTGGGGGTGGGAGGTGGGGGAAGGACCCCTCTCTGCCTCCTCTTTAGCTTCTGTCAGTTTGTTGGCAACTTTTGGTCTTTCTTAAATTGTAGATGTACTGCTCCAACACACACACACACACACACACACACACACACATACACACACACACCCCACACACACACAATGCTAAGAAGGAAACCCAGGGCTTCAGGAACGCTGGGCGAGCACTCCTACTTTCCTGCTGACAGACATCCCCCGGCCTCCTGTTTCCTGTCTTCTCTGGGCCTCTTCCCTCCATGTGTATCTCTCTGGGTCCAAACCCTCTCATTTGACAAGGACACCAGTCCTACTGCACTAGAGCCATCCCTAATAGCCTTATTTTAACTTGATTACCCCAGCAAAGACCCGATTTCCAAATGAGGCTACATTCTGAGGCCCTGGAGGGCAAGGACTTAACCGGGAACAGTGGTAGCCATGCTAGGCCAGGCCTGGTGAGGCTGTTAGAGCAAGCACTGTGGACACAGTCACACCCTCATGGAGTTCAGAGTGCTAGACATAGGTTCGATTTTTATTTGTTTGTTCTTGACAGGTCTCGTGTAGCCCAGGCTGGCTTTGAGCTCTCTGGGTAGCTGAGGATGACCTTGAACTTCTGTCTCTCCTCCCCGGCTCAGGGCTAGGCACAGACCATCCCCTTCTGGATTTCTGCCCCTTGTTCTCGCTTCTTCCTGTCTTGGTCTCTAGTGCTATGAGGAAACACCAGAAGCAGCTCTGGGAGGGAAACCTTCACTCTGCTGGCTTCATCATCACAGGGAGTCAGGACAGGAACTCACTCGGCAGAACCAGGCCTGGAGCAGGAGCTGATGCAGAGGCTGTGGAAGAGGTGCCTCTTACTGGCTTGCTCAGCCTGCTCTCTTATAGAACTCAAGACCACAAACCCAGGGCTGACAGGACAGCGCCACCCACAATAGACTCACTGGGCTGCGCCCTCCCCCATCAATCATTAATTAAGAAAATGCCCCACAGGCTTGCCTGCCCACTGCCAGATCTTATGCTGGGATTTTTTTTTTTTTTTCAGTTGAAGTTCCTTCTATGCAGATGACTTTAGCTTGTGTCGAGTTGACATAAAAGTAGCCAAGACACTCTCTCTCTCTCTCTCTCTCTCTCTCTCTCTCTCTCTCTCTCTCTCTCTCATGTGTTGCAATGACAGATGTTCACTTGCACGCATGTGGAGGTCAGAACTCCATGGAGGTGTCTTCCGTTGTTGTCCTGGTTAGTTTTCTGTCTATTGGAGGAGGACAGAACCTCAGTTAGGGAATCGCTTCCATCAGATTGCTGTGTGTGTGTATGTATGTATGTATGTATGTATGTATGTATGTATAACTTTTTTTTTGATTGATTGATGATTGATATGGAAAGACCCTGCCCACCTTAGGTGGTTCAACCCCTGGCCAGGTGTGGTGGTGCACACCTGTAATCTCAGAACTCGGAAGGCAATGGTGGGGATCTCCAAGTTCAAGGCCAGCCTGGTTTACAGAGCAAGTTCCAGGACATTCAGGACTACTTAGAGAGACCCCCATCTTCAAAAACCAGAAGGAAGAGGAGGAGAGGAGGAGGAGGAAGAGGAGGAGGAGGAGGAGGAGGCAAGCTGAATAAGCCATGAGGAGCAAGCTGGTAAGCAGCATTCCTCCATGGTTCCTTCCTCTGCGCTTGCTTGAGTTCCAGCCCCATAATGTCCCTCAGTGACCGAATAAACTCCTTCCTCCCCAAGCTGCTTTTGGTCATGGTCTATCACAGCAAACAAACAAACAAAAGTACCTAACAACAAAAAATAAAAATAAAAACAACAAACAGTAAACACACTAGAATACCTTTATTTTATTTTTTTGAGGTAGGGTCTTACACTGAACTTGGACCGCTCTAAGTTGGCTGGCCTGAGAGTTCCAGAGATCTTCATGTCTCTACACCAGCCAGACCTGGGATTACAGGTTCCAGCCACTGTTCGGCTTTTAGAACGAGTGTCGGGGACTTGGACTCAAGGATTCATGCATTTACAGCGAGTGCTTTACACGGTTATGTTTCTAGCTACTTTAAAAGTCTTCTTAAGCCGGGCGTGGTGGCGCGTGCCTTTAATCCCAGCACTCGGAAGGCAGAGGCAGGCGGATTCCTGAGTTCGAGGCCAGCCTGGTCTACAAAGTGAGTTCCAGGACAGCCAGGGCTATACAGAGAAACCCTGTCTTGAAAAAAACCAAAAAAAAAAAAAAAAAAAAAAAGTCTTTTTAAACTTGTGGCCTTTTTTATCATTTACATTTTTTATTTTTTGTGTGTGGGTATTTTACCTGTGTGTGTGTCATTTATGGTGCTTGTAGAAGCCAAAAGAGGGAATCAGATCCCCTGGAACCAGAGTTACAGATGGTGGTGAGCCACCTTCTAGGTGCTGGGAATCAAACCCAGGTTCTCTGAAAGAGCAGCCAGTGCTCTTAACCGCTAAGCCATCTCTCCAGTCCCACTTATAGCCACCTTTTAACTCCACCCTTCATTTATGAAGCATTCCAGAGAGTTCTTGATGTTTTCCTTCTCCTGTGTATCTTTGGGCCTGCTTAGCAGGGTCCCCACTTCACAGATGGGGTGACTGGGTTTCAGAGAACTGCATGAGCTTGCATAGAGACCCATGAAGAGTAACTTGGTACACAAACGACAAGTAACACTATTCAGCCCTTGCTAGAAGCCAGTCAGGGCTGCTTGCTTATAGCTCCAGCAGAAAGTCCTGTCTGCCTCTGGTTGGGTGCTCAGGTTGTACCCCAGGGCTTTGTGTGGCGCTAGGCCCTCAGGCCCTGTACAGGAGTGGTATGCACTGTACCCACTGAGCCATCTCTGGAGCCCTGGCCTGGAACCCTTGATCCTCCTCCATCCTTCTGAGACATCAGCCAGACCCAACTATGACCTGGACACTCAGTCCACAGTGTGGCAGTGTTGGGAGGTGGGGCCCAGTGAGTGAGGGTTAGTCAGACCCACGGGGCTCAGAACGCAGGGCTCTTGTAACCTATCAGTGGGAGTGGGGTTTCAAGGGAGTTTGAATGGGCTAAATTAGTTACGAGCTAGTCAGAGAATGAGCCAAACTGATGGCATAGGTGTTAAAAAACATAGTATTTTTCTGAGACAGGGTTTCTCTGTGTTGCCCTGGCTGTCCTGGAACTCACTTTGTAGACCAGGCTCACCTCGAACTCAGAAACCTGCCTGCCCCTGCCTCCCAAGTGCTGGAATTAAAGGCGTGCGCCACCACCGCCCTGTATAATTTTTTTTAAAAAGGAAAGGAAAAATGGATTTTTATTTTATTTTATTTTTTGGGTTTTTGAGACAGGGTTTCTCTGTGTAGCCCTGGCTGTCCTGGAACTTACTCTGTAGACCAGGCTGGCCTTGAACTTAGAAATCTGCCTGCCTCTGCCCTCCCAAGTGCTGGGATTAAAGGTGTGCACCACCACTGCCCAGAGGAATATATATATATATATATATATATATATATATATATATATATATACATTTGATCCTCCTGCCTCCACCTTGTAAGTACTGGGGCGACAGGCATGTACCACCATACATGGCTACAAATAGACTTATTTTAAATATTAGACAGACAAATGAGGGAAGGAGGAACTGTTGCACTGATCTCACCCTGCCTGTGAGGCTGCTGGTGATCAGAGGACGAGATGCAGAAGCTCTGCTTGGGTGCTCTGGAAGCTCATTGTGACCGTGTCCCCGGTCAGTACAGTTACACTTTTGCCTTCCATCGAGTTACCCAATGCAGACCCCACCTTCATGTCTGCCAGCGAGGGAGACATCTTCTTGGACGGTCGTGCTGTGGTAGGCCTTCCATGGCTTCCTCCGGCCGTGGCCCTGTTTACAACCCTCCACCTACTCACCCCGACTGAGGTTTGGCCAAGTCATCAGGTGCCACAGAGGGAGACCTGTTTCTCTTCTTCCGTAACCACCTCCAAAGCCTATGAAACACTCGGCATGCCTAGCCGGCAGCCCCCTCTCCGCCTGCAGCTCAGGCAGCTCTGGTGTGCTGTCCTCTAAGCCCCCATCTGAGCTGGGTTTGCTCAGTGGGTTTTGAGTGATGCTTCTCTCAGCGGCTGCATCGCTCCCGTGGGGCCCGGTAGCAGACCAAATGTGCTTGTAACTAGTGGTGTGTCTACTTAACAAAGACGGCGTGCTGACGCTGGCTCGCTGGGTCTCTTGCAGCACGCAAACCTGCGATACATCCCTTTTCATCAGCTTGTGCCTCAGAGAACCTCTGTATCTGTCCCACGGACTGACCGAAGAATCCTGTTACAACCTGGCTTGGTGATGTGTACCCATAAACCCAGCACTCAGGGGGCTGAAGAGGATCAGGAGTTTAAGGCCATCCTCAGCTACATAACACTATGTATGTACTCCATGTACCAGGCCAGTCTGAGATACATGAGACAGGGACTCAGAAAGGACAGTGGAGCCTAGGAAGACAGCTTGGTTATCAAAGTGTCTACAGTGAAAAGTTGTCCTTTGTGTGTGCATGTGCACATTCATACAACACATACTACTAATAATAAATAAAATATATAGAGTAAAGCCAGACATGTTGATTTGTGCTTGTAACCCCAACACTAGGGAGGTAGAGACAGGTGGATCTCCCGGGCTCTCAGGTCAGCCAGTCTAACCTTCTAGACGAGTTCCAGGCCAGTGAGAGACCCTGCTTTAAAAAACAAGGTAGCCAGCATTGTGGGAATGACATCTGATACTGACCTCTGGCCCCCACGTGCATCTATACACACATGCACAGACACACACACACACACACCCCTCCACCATATATACACAGCACACACAAGTTACATGTATCATACAGATAAGTTTTTGAGGGGGAAGGGAGTTTTCATAAGTTTTTTTGTTACTGTTGTTTTGGTTGTTCTAAACAGTGTCTCACTGTATAGCTCAAGCTGGCTTGGAACTCCCAGTATAGACCAGGCTGGCCTCTTGAATTCACAGGAACTGCCTCTGCCTCTCCAGTGTTAGTATTAAAGGTGTGTGCTATGGTATTTTGAGACAGGATCCCATTGTGTGGGCCCAGGCTTTCCCTGAAACTCATGATCCCGCTGTGTTGGTGCTGGCACAATAGACACAGCTCTAGCTTTACAGCTTCATTTCTTCTTCTTCTTCTTCTTCTTCTTCTTCTTCTTCTTCTTCTTCTTCTTCTTCTTCTTCTTCTTCTTCTTCTTCTTCTTCTGATTTTATTTTTTATATGAGTACACTGTAGTTGTCTTCAGACACACCAGAAGAGGGCATCAGATCCCATATGGATGGTTGTGAGCCACCATGTGGTTGCTGGGAATTGAACTCAGTACCTCTGGAAGAGCAGTCAGTTTTCTTACCTGCTGAGCCATCTCTCCAGCCCTTATTTCTTGTTCTAAATGGTTCCTAACACTGTGTTCGTTTTGCTTTTCTGAATATTTGATATTTGTGTGATTAGTATATTTTGTAATTAAAGGAATTTAGCTTGACATGGTGTTACAGGCCTGTAATCCCAGCTACTTGAAGACTGAGGCAGAAGGATCTCAAACTCAAGGCTTCTAACAAAAAGAGTGGCATATGTGTGTGTGTCTTGGGAGATGGCTCAGTGGGTCAAGCATTTCCCATGTATGAAGGTCGCAGCTCAGGATTCCCAGAATTCACATAAAAAGCTTAGAGGGTATGGGGGTCTACCTGTAATCCTAGCATATAGAAGGCAGAGGGAACAGGGAGCTAGCTAGCAAGGCTGGAACAGCCAACTCCAAGTTCTGGGAGGGACCCTGCTTCAATATAGAAGGTGCAGTGTAAGTGGAAGAGACACTGATGTCAATCTCAGGCCTCCACGAACACACACACACACACACACACACACACACACACACACACACAAAGTGCCATGTACACACAAAATTCCAAATGCAGAGTGGGTTTTATTGTAACAGGAAAGAAGGTACTGAAATTTTCAAATAGTTTGCTTACTTTATTTTTAAGTGTGTGTGTGTGTGTGTGTGTGTGTGTGTGTGTGTGTATTAGAGAATAAAAGGTCAACCTTAGGTATTATTCAAGACCATGCACCTCTTTTTCTTTTTCCCTCTTTTTTTTTTTTTTTTTTTTTTTTTTTTATACTTTTTTTTTTTTTTTTTTTTTTGGTTTTAAGATTTTATTTATTTTTTTGGTATGCATGTGCGTACAGGTGCCTGTAAAACCAAGAGGCATTAGATCTCCTGCAGGTAGTTACAGGCAGTTAAGAGTTACCCAATGTAAGTGCTAGAAACCAAACCCTGAGCCTCCACAAAAACGGTACACTCTTAACTGCTGAGCCATCTCTCTTGTCTTCATTTTGCTTTTCTGAGGCAGGGTCTCTCACTGTGGCCTGGAACTCTCCAATTAGGCCGGCCAGTCAGCAAACCCCAGAGCCTTACCTGTTTCTGTCTTCCAGAACTGGAATTTCATTTTATTTTATTTTTTGTTATTTTAAAGATTTACTTATTTATTTTATGTGTGTGAGTACACTGTAGCTGTACAGATGGTTGTGAGCCTTCGTGTGGTTGTTGGGAATTGACTCTAAGACCTCTCTGCTCACTCCTGTTGGCGTTGGCCCTACTCTCTCCGGCCCAAAGATTTATTTATTATTATAATTAAGTACAGTGTATCTGTCTTCACACACACCAGAAGAGGACATCAGATCTCATTACAGATGGTTGTGAGCCACCATGTGGTTGCTGGGATTTGAACTCAGGACCTTCGGAAGAGCAGTCAGTGCTCTTACCCACTAAGAGTGCTAGAAGGCAAACCCCGAACACTCTTAACCACTGAGCCATCTCAACAGCTCCAAAACTAGAATTTTAAATTGTGTCACCACATTCTGCTAGGGTAGGTGCTTTCAGTCAAACTTGGGACCTGATGCTTATATGGTAAGGACTTGACTCACTGAGGTATTTCCCCAGCCTCTGTTTGGAGGCAGGGTCTCTGCTAGCTGGGAATTTGAAGCCGTCCCGACTCAACCTCCTCAGTATTGGGATGATAAGTGTCCACCATATCTTCTTCAGATGCATTTCTGGAGGATGAGGGGATGGGTCAGTAGGTAAAGTGCTTTGTTATTCAATCACAAAGACCTGAGTTTGGATCCCCAGCACCTTTGCAAAAAGATGGGTTTGGCAGTATATGCTTGTAATTGTTGAGCCGGAGAAGTAGACAGGAAGATCCCAGGGGCATGTTAGACAGCCAGTCTAACCAAATTCCTGAGCTCAGGGTCAGTGAGAGACCATATCTCAAAAACTACGGTGGAGAGCAATTGACATCTTATGTCAATCTCTGGTCTTATATGCACTCACATGTATACACATATGACACATGCACACACATACACACAGACATACACAGATACACACACACACACACACACACACACACTATTTCTGAAGGTAATCTTCCTAAAGGAGATGGGATTAAGTCTAACTTAGTTCCCGACACACACACACACACACACACACACACACAGAGGATCCCACTCTATAGCCTAAACTGGTCTCGGCATCTCAGTGTCTTCCTCTTCCTCCTTCCTAGACCCGAATTCCAGTCCTGAGCCACTGTGTCCATCCGTCTGGACCCCCCACCTCTCTCTCACTCTCATTTTTTGAAATGGGGTCTCTCTACGCAGCCTTGACTATCCTGGAACTCCCTAGGTGGACCAGGCTGGCCTCAAGCCCAGAGATCTGCCTGCCTCTGTCTTCTGAGTGCTGGTGTTTGAAACAGCATCTCAAGTAACCTAGTCTGCTCTCTTAATTGTGTCTGACGTAGCCTCGAACTTGTGATCCTCTTGTCTCTATTGCCTTAGTGCTGGGATTACAGACAAGTGCCACCAGACCTGGCTCTGTCTGTTGTGTGAACAAAGTTGTTTCACATTGGGGATTAAAGCTAGGGCCTTTATATCACCCTATAAGCTCTGTGTGGTGGGGGTATGTGGGTATGGGGGGTGTGGGTGTACATGGTGGTCAGAGGGTAATATTATCTATATTTCTCAGCTACTCTCTACCTTGTTACTTTTTAATTTTTGATTTTAAAGGTATTTTAATTTTATATGTATGTATGTATGTACGTATGTATGTATGTATGTATGTGTAATTTGTCTACCTATATGTTTGTACATCATGTGTGTGCCTGGTGCCTGAGAAAGACAAAGAGGGCATCAGATATCCTATAACTGGAATTGCAAGGGTTGCAGACATTTATAAATCACCTTGTGGGTGCCACGTGGGTTCCAACCCAGGACCTCTGGAAGAGCAATCTGTGTTCTGCCATTTTTTGACATTGTCTGTCTGTCTTTCTGTCTATCTATCCATCCATCTATCTAGATAATGTATATATTTTTTAAGATAGGGTCTATCTGTGTGACAGTTCTGGCT
This sequence comes from Mus pahari, assembly GCF_900095145.1. Lineage (NCBI taxonomy): Eukaryota > Metazoa > Chordata > Mammalia > Rodentia > Muridae > Mus > Mus pahari. The sequence continues at coordinate 70,593,358 of NC_034603.1, forward strand.
GTCGTCCTGGAACTCACTGTGTAGACCAGGCTGGCTTCAAACACAAGAGATATCCTCCTGCCTCTGTCTCCCAACTGCTGGGATTTAAAGTGTATGCCACTATGGCCAGCTTTATTTATGTTTGATTTGTATTTTATCTTAATTTTGAGTGTGTGCCTGTGTGTGTGTGCCTGTGTGTGCGTGCATTTGGATGTGAGTGTTGTGTACACACATGGGAACCAGAGGAGGGCATTGAGTGTCCTGCTCCATCGCTCTGCAGAATTCCTCAGAGACAGAGTCTCTCAAGAGTCATTGATCCTCCTGACTCCGCCTTCCCCACAGCCCTGGGTTCCCAGCGCATGCAACCACACCCAGCTTCTTCTGTGGTGTCTGTGGGTTTGAACTCACATCCTCATGCTTATGTACCAGGTACCCTTACCCAGTGAGCCATCTCTCCAGCTGAGAGACAGTGTCTCTCATGGAACCTGGAGCTCACTGATTCAGATGGCCAAGAAGTCTTAGGCATCTTTCTACCTCTTGACTCCTGAGATTATACGGACAGGCCACTGTACAAGACTTTTGTTTGGGTTTTTTGTTTGTTTGTTTTGTTTCTGTTGTTGTTTTTCCAGACAGGGTTTCTCTGTGTAACCCTGGCTTTCCTGGAACTCACTCTGTAGACTAGGCTGGCCTCGAACTCAGAGATCCACTTACCTCTGCCTTCCTCTGCTGGGATTAAAGGCGTGCGCCACCATCACCCAGCGCACCAGGCTTTTTAAATGTGAGTGTTGGGGATTGGGTTCAGGGCTTCATGCTTTCCAGGCACGAGGAAAGAAATGAACTTTAGTATAAATAACTTGTAAGTCACCTGGAGAACTTGATGACTCTAAACACTGTGTCACCATGCCTAAGGAAGAAATAGTGTCAGCACCCACACCATTCCAAGCATGCACTGCATTCCTGGGTCCCAGAGAACCTTCATTCAGATCTCTGACTTAGATTAGTTGACTGTCTTGGAACTTTCTATGAAAGTAAACAAGGCATTACCATCTCTTATGGCTTTCTTTCCTTCCCTGTTGTTTGTAACATTTTTCCTTTTTATGAATAGCGATGGTCTATTCAGTTCTATATTCTATATAGTACTCTATTGTATGGTTGTGCGAAAGCACATTTGCTTGAACATGATGGTAAAGGCTTGCCAAGCCTTGTCACCCGAGTTCGAACCCTAGACCCACATGGTCAAAGGAGAGAACCAAATCCCACAAGTTATCCTCTGACCCTCCACACATGTGCTGCTGTGTGTGTGCGTGCACACACACACACACATACATACACACACACACA
>NC_034603.1:70595962-70597480 GCF_900095145.1 Mus pahari
CCCCCCTCGCTTTTGAGAGCCTCACTATGGTAGTGGTTATTATCCTTGGCTGGCCTTTAACTTAGAGACCCTCTTACCTCTGCTTCTTGAGTGCTGGGACTAAAGGCCTGGACTACCATGCCAGTTAACATTTAACATTTAATTAATTAATTAATTAATTAATTAATGAGAATCTCTTGTATCTCAGGTTGGCCTTGAACTTGCTATGTGGCTAAGGAAGACTTTACATTTTTGATCTTCCTTCTTCTTTGTTCCACATGCTGAAAGTACAGGCATGTGAAGCACCCTAGCGTGGTCTACGCACCACCATGCCCAGTATATGCAACGGTGGGGCTCGAACCCAGGGCTTTCTGCGTGCTAGGCAAGCACTCTACCCCCTTGTTACATCTCCAGCTCTAGATATTTCTTCCTTCCTTCCTTCCTTCCTTCCTTCTTTCCTTCCTTCCTTCCTTCCTTCCTTCCTTCCTTCCTTCCTTCCGTTCGTTCGTTCGTTCGTTTTTCGAGACAGGGTTTCTCTGTGTAGCCCTGGCTGTCCTGGAACTCACTTTGTAGGCCGCCTCTGCCTCCCAGTAATGGGATTAAAGGCGTGCACCACCACGCCCGGCCATTAGTTTCTTCCTAGCTGTCGTTGTTTCCTCCTGGGTTTGTTATTCTGGCACTGTGATAAATACACAAGAAAAAACAACCTCAAGGGCAGAAATGACTTATTTTGGCTCACAGTTTCACGGACCTCAGTCCATCACTCTTGGCTCTGTTGATTCTGGGACTGTGGGATGCAGGACGTTGTGGTGGTGGTGAGTGGTGGGGGGTGGGTAGGCGGGCACTGTTTACCTCACAGTGGGCAGGAAGCAGAAACGGAGGCAGAAACAGGGTCCGGGTATAATCTTCAAAACATACACCTTGCAACAGACTTGCCTTAGCTACAGGATTCACCTCCTAGAGCTGCTACTAATTCCAAAAGCGTCCACCAAGAGGGACCAAGCCTCCACACAGGAGCCTCTGCAGACACTTCACCTGCACACCGTAGCCACGGGGCTGGTGAAATGACTCATGGGAAAAGGGGCCGGCCCTTCCTGCTCTCTGGCCTGACAGAGTGGGCAAAGGGATCCTCTGGCTTCCGCCCCGGCACAGCATCATTTACGCACATTCACATATATACCACGTACATGCACGCAGTAGTAATAAATACAAAGTAAATCCAGGCGTGGCTTTGCATATTTTTATCCCAGTACTTGGGAAGCCGAGATAAGGCAGATCTCTTTGAGTTCGAGGCCAGCCTGGTCTACATGGCAGTTCCAAGCCAGCCAGGGCTACAGCGAGATCCTGTCTCAAAATAAATGACAGCGAACCCAAACAAAAATCAGTAACACTTCACTTCATTTCCCTTTTGATTTTTGTTTTGTTTTGTTTTTTGTTTTTTTTGTGTTTTTTTTTTTTTTTTTTTTCGAGACAGGGTTTCTCTGTGTAGCCCTGACTGTCCTGGAACTCTGTAGACCAGGCTGGCCTCGAACTCAGAAA
>NC_034603.1:70598176-70600200 GCF_900095145.1 Mus pahari
CTACCACTATACCAACTGTGTTTTAGGCATGAGAAATTGACTCTAAAGGAGTCACAATTAAAAAAAAAAAAAAAGTCAAAATAATCTCTCCCTCCCCTTACCCCTCCCCCCCCCTACTTTTCTTTCCTCCTCTGCCCAGAAGTCTCTTAAATGCCAAGGACAAATTCTGTCACCTAAAGAATTTCTTTAAAAGCCTGGCAGTGGTGGTACCTTTAGTCCCAACACTCAGAGGCAGAAGCAGGTAGATTTTTGAACTCAAGGCCAGCCTGGTCTATAGAGTGAGTTCCAGGACAGCCAGGGCTACACAGAGAAAACCTATCTAGAAAAACCTAAAAAAAAAAAAAAAAAAAAAAAAAAAAAAAAATTTTTAAAAGAACATACTGTGTGCCTATCACAGGGTCTTGGCCTTCCAGTTCCTTGGCCTTGTACTTCTTCCTGGTAGAAATAAGGCCCCAGGAAGAAGAACACTGGATGAATGTGGTGGGACAGATTCAGTAAGGGAATTTTATCCCAGGCATACTGCTGATCCCAAAGAAGAACGAGGAGGCCCGCGATGTTGGGAAATGTTACTAAAAAGCATTGGTGGAACTGGACCTTTGGACAAGTCACCATACGGTATTGGCACCTTTGGTGGTCCCAGTCAAGCTCTGTTTGCCTTGCGTGCATCGGTGCATCCGGGAAATCTCCAGAAGGGAACTCAGAAAAGGTGTGCGAGGTCCCCCTCACTCTGAACGTGGGTAGGCCAGCAGAGAGCTGCAATGAACAGTCCCTGCTTCGGAGACCGCAGGAAGACTGAGGGTGTTGCCTGCCCCTCCTCCACGCCAGCACCTAGACCTGCCTGTCAGCCCTTTCCCACGTCTACCCTGCCCCCTGGATCCCTCAGAAGGAACTGGAGTCCAGGACTTAGCATTTCTGAATAAGTCCCAGCAGGGCCAGCGTGGGATGGGCTGAAAACATGTTTGTTTTGAACGACTTAGATAGAGCTGCCCAGGAGGAGGGAAGGGAGGAGGGAGGACAGGGCGGAGGGAAGGGGAAGATTAATTTGCTACTTAGACTCGAGGGCCAGGAATTGAATGAAGCCTGCCTATGCCTCCCCCTGTCCTCCACTTGGCATCCTGTGAGGGGTTGGTGGCCTTGGGGCATCCGCTGTAGGGAGGGAAGTCATAGGAAAAGCTGCCAGCCTGAGAGCCGGAGGCCGGGTCCGGGGAGGATGAGCGAGGCTACACACAGCTCCTGGGCCCTGGGTTCTGGAAGAAAATCCAATGGCTGACCCGCTCCAGGTTCCCATGGCGCTCAGACGGGTTCTGCCAGTGCTGACTCAACAGCGCCACCTGCCGTCCGGGGCCCTCACAGGCGAGCAGCCCTCCCGCACAGCCCGGGGACCCTGTCGGTGAGTCACTCCTGGCCTGGGTCCCTCCCTGGCCACTCCAGCTGTCAGATCAGAAAATGTCGGCAGGAATGCTCTGAAGCGGGAGGACTCTGCCTTTCCGGCCACCTGTGCCCCTCATTCTACCGCGTGCCCCCGGACACTGATGGTTCTCGGCTAGTTCTGGAAGCGAAATAAACAATAACATCTCTAACTTTGGAAGATTCCTGGCTAGGATATCTGTTTTGTTTTGTTTTGTTTTGTTTTGGTTTGGTTTGGTTTGGTTTGGTTTTTTTGGCCTGCAGAATTTGGGGACAGAGTGGATTGAACTCAGGACTTGGTGCATGCTAGCAAGCACAGTGCCGCTGACCTACACAGTCTCTTTAGCCTGACTGTCCTGGAGATCACATTGTAGACCAGGCTGGCTTCAGTTCACAAGGCCTGCTTCGCCATGTCAGGCTAGCTGCATTTTTACTTTTGAGACGGGTCTCACGAGTGGCTTGAATTTGCTCCATAGCTCTGGTAAACCAGAGACTTGCAGCCGTTCTGCTGGGATCCCAGACCTATGCTACGTGGATAAGTTTTTTGTTTTTTGTTTTTTGTTTGGTTTGTCAAGACAGGGTTTCTCTGTGTAGCCCTGGCTGTCCTGGAACTCACT
>NC_034603.1:70601085-70628662 GCF_900095145.1 Mus pahari
GGTGTGCGTGTCTATGTGCTCGAATGCCTGTAGACATCAGAGGTCAGCCTTGGGAGTCCTTCCTCAAGAACTCTGTCAGACTTAATTTTTTTTTTTAAAGATTTATTTATTTATTATATGTAAGTACACTGTAGCTATCTTCAGACACTCCAGAAGAGGGAGTCAGATCTTGTTACAGATGGATATGAGCCACCATGTGGTTGTTGGGATTTGAACTCTGGACCTTCGGAAGAATAGTCGGGTGCTCTTACCCACTGAGCCATCTCACCAGCCCCCAGACTTAATTTTTGAGACAGGTTCCCACACTGGGACCAGGCTGGCTGGCCAGAAAGCCCCAGGGGTCCTGCTGTTCGTTTGGGGGTGGGTTGGGAGGTTCATAAGCCCAGGCCACCACTCCTGGATTCTCCTGGCTGTTGACTTGGGTACTGGGACCTTCTCCCGATCCTAGTCTTTCTAAGGCTCACCTTATTGGAGACCTTCACCCACCCCAGTTCCTGGCCTCCGAAGGACCACTCTAGCTCGCCCCAGCGCCCCTGCCTCCCTGCCCCTCAGACTGCCACCCAGCGCCCAGCCCTTGTCCTCTGTTGTTTCTGACTCCACCTCCTGCCCAGACTCCCTCAGCACTGTTGCTCAGAGCTGGAAAATCTGGAATGGAGGTGTCTGTTTCTATCAGTCATTTTCTCCCCTTTCCTCCTTGCCCATGTGGTGGTGCCACTGTTTCTCCAGTTCCCACCTTTCCTGAAAAGCCAAAACCCCACATGTTCCCACCTTCCCCAGCCTTGTGCAGCCCTCAACTGTTCCTGACTAGTTTTTGGTTAAAACAACAACAAAAAGCGGGGCAGTGGTGGCGCACGCCTTTAATCCCAGCATTTGGGGGGCAGAGACAGGCAGATTTCTGATTTCGAGGCCAGCTGGTCTACAGAGTGAGTTCCAGGACAGCCAGGGCTACACAGAGAAACCCTGTCTCGAAAAACCTAAAAAACAAAACAAAACAAACAAACAAACAAAACTCCCAAAAAACAACAACAAAAAAAGGTGCTGGGGATGGTGGTAGAATACTGGTCTATCCCCAGCACTGCATAAACGGGCGTGGTGGCAGGCCTGGGTCAAAGAACTCTGTCTCTTAACAAACAAACATACATAAAATAAATAAATAAAATAAAGAAAGGAAGGAAGGAAGATGGGGAGTGTGTGCCTGGAGAGTTGCCTCAGTGGTAAAGAGCATCTATTTTCTTTCCAGAGGACCCGAATTTGGTTCTCGGTTCTGTAAATTGGATTTCTTACAATCTCCAGTAATTCAAGCTCCGGGGATCTTACGCCCCCTTCTGGCCTCTGTTGGCACTGCACTCATGTGGCAACATGCATAAAATTAAAAGCATTATTTTTTAAAAAAGAATTTTTATTTTATATGTATAGCGTTTTGCAGTTCCGTTGCAGACCAGAGGAAGGAATCAGATACCCTGGAACTGGAGTTACAGACAGTTATGAGTCACCAGGCTGGCACTCAGAACCAAACACAGGTCTTCTGAAGGAACAGCCAGTGTTCTCAGCCTCTTCATCACCTCTTCATCACCCCCTAGAAGTAAACAAGCAAATCAGTAAATAAGTAAATAAATAAATATTTTAGTTTTACAAAGAAAATGAGAGAAATTTCCAAATGGTCTTAAAGATTTCTGATAACTCAGGCACCAGGAGATCTGACATTCTCTTCTGGCTTTTATGGGCATGCACAAAAGTAGCATACACCCCCACACACATACATGTGAATAAAACTAATATTTAAAAAACTTTAAAACAGGGTGGAGCGATTGCTTAGTGGTTAAGAGCACTAACTGTTCTTCCAGAGGTCCTGAGTTCAATTCCCAGCAAGTACATGGTGGCTCACAGCCATCTGTAATGGGATCGGATGAACTCTTCTGGTGTGTCTGAAGACAGCTACAGTGTACTCATATACGTAAAATAAATAAATACATATTAAAAACAACAACAACAACAACAAAACCAACTTAAAAAACCCCCTCCGCCGGGCGTGGTGGCGCACGCCTTTAATCCCAGCACTCAGGAGGCAGAGGCAGGTGGATTTCTGAGTTCTAGGCCAGCCTGGTCGACCAAGTGAGTTCCAGGACATCCAGGACTATACAGAAAAACCCTGTCTCGAAAAAACAAAAAACAAACAACCCCCCCCACCACCACCTTCGCTTTTTTGGAGCTGAGATCTCACTATGTGGTCCTGACTGGCCCAGAGCTCTCTCTGTGAACCTGGTGGGCCTTGAGCTCACAAAGATCCTCTTATCCCTGCCTCTCTGGTACTTGCTTCCTGAGCACTGAGACTAAAGGCACGTAACCACAGCTGGCCCAATCACTGTTTATACAACGACACTTATGCAACCCTTGCTCTCCCTCTTTGCTCTATCCTCTTACTCTGATCACCTGGCTGCCCTAGAACTCGATTTGAAGACCAGGCTCGTTGAACAGAGCTCCGTCTGCCTCTGCCTCCCAAGCGCTGGGACTAAAGGCACGCTAGGCCGCCGCCACTACCACCACCACCACCACCACCTCTGGACTTCAAATGCTTTTCTTACCATGAAGCCTTCGCAACCTCTCCGGTGTACTCACTCTGCTTTTACAGCAAGGCAGGGAAGGTACTACTTTTTGTTCCCCAGGTGTATCCTTCCCCATGAAAAAATTAGTCTCAGGCTGGAGAGATGGCTCAGAAGAGCACCGGCTGCTCTTCCGTAGGTCCTGAGTTCAAATCCCAGCAACCACATGGTGGCTTACAACCATCTGTAATGAGATTTAATGCCCTTTCTTGAGTATCTGAAGACAACTACAGTGTACTTACATATAATAAATAAGTAAATCTTTTAAAAAAGAAAAGAAAAAGTAGCCCCCTGAGCATCCTGCTTCACTGGCTAGACTACCAGTGCCCAGCAGAATTTACCCATTGGTTTTCTTGGGGGTCAGAGGAGGGCTGGATCCCATATAGTTAGCTCCAGTTAGCCTTAAATTCATTATGTAATTGAAGATGATCTTAAACTCCGTATCTTCCTGCCTTCACCTCTCAAGTACCCAGATTCCAGGCCCTTTGGGCTCCAGCAGAAGTTCCTTGGATGATGGAAATGTTTTTTGTTTTTTTTTTAAGGATTTGTTTATTTATTTTTCTTTCTTTCTTTCTTTCTTTCTTTCTTTCTTTCTTTCTTTCTTTCTTTCTTTTTTATGTATATGAGTACACTGTAGCTGTCTTCAGACACACCAGAAGAGGGCATCTGATCTTACTACAGATGGTTGTGAGCCACCATGTGGTTGCTGGGAATCGAACTCAAGACCTCTGGAAGAGCAGTCAGTGCTCTTCACCACTGAGCCATCTCTCCAGCCCTGGAAATGGTTTTTATCTGTCCCATCCAGTATGGTACCACTAACCCTAGGGGCTACTGAGCATAGTCTGACTGAAGAACTGAATCTTAAATTTTTATTTCATTTGAATACTTCATATTTCAATAACCAGGGATTAGGGAGATGGCTCAATGGTTAAAAGCACTTGTTGCTCTTGCAGAGGCCTCAGGTTCATTTCCCTGCACCCAAACGGTGGCTCACATCCATCTGTGACTCCAGTTCCAGAGGATCCAAAACACTGGTGTTTGTGGGCTCCCGGGACACATATGGTACACACACATACATTCAAGAAAAATGCTCATACACGCAAAATAAGTAAGTCTTAAAAGTTTCCAGTAATCACTTTGGCTAGTTGTTGTGGGAAACAGAGGAAGCCCCGAGTGGGTTACATTGTCAAGGACCCTAGTCTGAGACCCATAGGGAAATGGCAAAGCTTTCTCATCTGGTCTGTGTGTAGGTGGCGATAAGGTGTGCTGCAAATGGCCACCATTCTCCCCGTAAGATTTACAGCCTGAAGACCGCTCCCCGCAGAGGCAGCTCCTCCTGAGATTAGCTGAGCCTGTGTCTGCGATCGACAGCTGTAGCCGGTAAACCCCACCTCCTTGTTTATCTGTGTGCAGTAACCCCGCCTCTCGGTTCAACGCGCAGCACTTTCAAGGTGCTTCAACGCGCAGCACTTTCAAGGTGCTTCCGTTTCTGCCTCCTCAACCCAAGCTCTCTCTCATTCTCTCTCTCTCTCTCTCTCTCTCTCTCTCTCTCTCTCTCTCTCTCTCTCTCTCTCTCGAACACACAGAGATCCTTTGCCTCTTGAGTTGAGTGCTGAGATCAATGGCATGTGCCACTATCTGTGGCCTTGGGTCTATTTCTTCCCTATTTCCCCATTCCTGTCTCTGATCTTGACCTTGGACAAGTTACCCAGTCTCCCCAGACCCCAGTTTTTCCATCTGAACACAATGAGGCTGACTTATTTATTTTTGGGGTGCTATAACAGAACCCCCGAGGCTGGGTCATATAAAAGTTATTTCATTTTTTTAAAAATCATTTTTAAATTTTATGTATGTGATTACACTGTAGCTGTCTTCAGACACACTGGAAGAGGGCATCAGATCCCATTACAGATGGTTGTGAGCCACCATGTGGTTGCTGGGAATTGAACTCAGGACCTCTGGAATAGCAGTCAATGCTCTTAACCATTGACCTATCTCTCCAGCCCATAAAAGTTATTTATTTCTTATGAAACTGGAGATTGCTGCTCCAACAGTGAGGGGCTGCCTCTGATGACATCTTTACTGCTGTACAACATGGGGGAAGCCATTACGTGGTAAAATCATACACAAGGGGACTGAACTCACCCTTTCTCAGGAATCTGCTCCCGTGATGACATAGACCTTCATGAGGTACCTGTTTTGGCCTCACGTCCCTCCTCCCAGAGTGGCGTTGGAGATTAAGTTCTAACACGTGAACTTTGGGAGTCGTTTTCAAACCAGAGTGAGTATTGATATTACCAACCTTTGCCTATTACTCCGAGGGCTATGTTAATGAGAGGTTTCCGTAAGCCCACTGTCTGCAGCAGGTCTTCATAGAGGCTCGTTCAGCGTGCATTAAACCTTCACTATACACCAAGTCCACTACAGGAGAACCTCAGCCCGCTCAGTGGAGAACCTTCTCCAATCAACCTGGCAGCAGAGCATCTGCATGTCTTCCTGCACTTGGCAGGCCATTAGACACAGTCTTTCTGCCCCAGTTTGTGCAGGATTCGAGGTTCTGAAAGGATCAACCTCACTCTCCTATTCTGACAGCGTTGGCAGAGCCAGTTAAGACAGATGGACAGCCAGGTAGTGGTAACACACACCTTTGATCCCAGCACTCAGGAGGCAGAGCCAGGAAGATTTCTGTGAGTTCTAGGCCAGCCTGGTCTACATAGTGAGTTCCAGGACAGCTAGAACTACACGGAGAAACACTGTATCAAAAGAAAAAAGAAAAAGGAAGGAAGTGAGGTGGGGGAGGGGATGGATGAGTGGGGGATGGCTCAGTGGTTAGGAGCACTGACTGCTCTTGCAGAGGCTCAGGGTTCGATTCCTAGTACATACTTAATGGCTTACAGCCACCTTTAACTCTAGTTCCAGGGAATCTAACACCTTCTGATCTGTGTAGGCACCAGGCACATATATGATCCACATACATGCAGGTGAAACACTCATATATAAAAATTTAAAAAAAGAGAAAGAAAGAAAGAAAGAAAAAGAAAGTAAGTCAGTTAGCTGCAGAGGCTTGTCTATAGGCTAATCTGATGGAGGGCATTTTCTTAGCTGAGGGCCTCTCTTCTCAAATGACTCTAGCTTGTATCAAACTGACAAAAAAAATCCTAACACACAGGGATGCTGGGAAGCAAAGATACAGTCCCTGCTTCAGAGAATCCTACAGCCCAGAGAAAGAGGTAGATGTGACTTCCAGAGAGGCCTCACCTAGGATGGGAATGTTCATCCGTAGACTGTGTTTGTGGAGTTGCCTGGAAACAGCCATTCTCATTGTATTACTTACTTTTCTGTTGCTGTGACAAAACACCATGACCAAGGCAACTTCCAGAAGTTTTATTTGGGGCTTACAGTACCAGAGGCATAGGAGTCCGTCCATCTGTCTCAAAGCAGGAAGCATAGGACTGGGCGGGCAGGCAGAGTGCTGGAGCAGCAGCTGAACTCACATCCGGGTCCACAGACAGGAAGCAGAGTGACACACCTCCTCTAACAGGGCCACGCCTCCCAATCCTTCCCAAACAGTTCCAGCAACCGGGGACCAAGGATACACACACAATGAGCCTGGGAGGCCATTTTCATTCAGACCACCATACTCTTCCATTGCTGCTGCTGCAAGTTGGTCAAGTTTTTTGTTTTTTTTTTTTGGTGTGTGTGTGTGTGTGTNGAGAGAGAGAGAGAGAGAGAGAGAGAGAGAGAGAGAGAGAGAATTCAGTGAATATTTGTCAAAAATTTTAAAGTTCAGGAGGAAAATGGTGGCATATGTCTGCCATTCTAGCACTTAAGGAGATGAAGCAGGCAGATGGAGAATGAGAAGTCCAAGGACAGTCTCAGAGGGAGGGGACAGGGAGGGAGAGAGTGTGATATTTATAATAATAACAAAATGAATTGATATAAAATGAATATTCATGAGGAGGGAGTGGTGGAAGGAGTTATACAAGCAGGTATAAAAAGAGAAGTGAGGTGTTTGACACTGTAGAATGTCAAACACACACGTGCATCACAAACTGTACACACTCAAAACATCTCTGGAAGGATACATTCGTCAACATTGTCCTTTTTCTTTGTTAGAGTATCATGTAGCCCAAGCTGGTCTTGAACTCACCCTGAAAGCAATGCTGGATCCGAACACCCGATTTTCAGTGCCTCCACCCTAGTGCCATACTATAGGCTTGTGCTATTACACTAAGCTGTGTTTGTGTTTGCATGTGCAACAAGTATGTATGCTTGTGTGTGTGCATGTGGAGGTCAGAGGTCAATGCCCAGTGTCTTCCTCCACCACTCTCCTCGTTATTTTTAAACTTATTTTATTAATCATTAGCATGTGTGTGTGTGTTTGCCATGAAGCGGTGGTCAGAGAACAGCTTTGTGGTTCTCTTGAACTTTTATGTAAGCTCCAGGGATCGCACTTGGGTCTTATTTATGTAGCAAGTACCTTTACCTGCTGGGCCATGTTTCTGGGTCTCTGCCTTATTATTAAAAAAAAAATATTTTGGGAGCTGGAGAGATGGCTCAGTGGTTAAGAGCACTGACTGCTCTGCTGGAGGTCCTGAGTTCAAATCCCAGCAACCACATGGTGGCTCACAACCATCCTTAATGAGATCTGATGCCCTCTTCTGGTGTGTCTGAAGATAGCTATAGTGTACTTACATATAATAAATAAATGAATCTTTAAAAAAATTTATATGTGTGGGTGTTTTGCTTGCATGAATATTTGTATATTACTTGCATGCTGTGTTGGTGGAGGCCTGAAAAGGGTATCAGAACTCCAGGATCTGGAGTCACAAATATTAGCCACCGTGTGGGTGGTGGCAACGGAACCCTTTGGAAGAGCCACCAGTGCTCTTTCTGGGTGGTGGGATGGTGTTGGGGCAGTATCTCACGGTGTAGTCTTAGCTGGCCTGGTTCTCAATGTGGACCAGTCTGACCTTTAAACTCACAGAGATCCACTTGCTTCTGCCTCCCAAGTGCTGGGATTAAAGATGGATACAGCCATACCCAGCCTGCACAGTGCTCTTAACTGATGAGCCATCTCTCTAGTCCCCTCCTCCCTTTTACCCTCTCACTGAACTGAGAGCTAGCTCACTGATTGGCTAGCCTGGCTGGACAGCAAACCTACAGGGAACCTTCACCCCCAATCTGCCTGGCTGAGATTACAGGCACTCAATGCTATATTTGGTTTTTTTCTTTGGGTGCTAAGGAACTGCACAACAAGAACTCTATCAACGGGCCCCTCACTGCAGCCCTTTGTCATTTATAAGAGCGGGGTTTGCTAGATTGCCAGATTTTCTGTCTGTCTGTCTGTCTGTCTGTCTTTCTGTCTATTTGCATGTATGCCCGCATGACAGAAGAGGGTATCAGATCCTATTACAGATGGTTGTGAGCCACCATGTGGCTGCTGGGAATTGAACTCAGGACCTCTGGAAGAGCAGTTGGTACTCTTAACCTCTGAGCCATTTCTCCAGCCCGATAGCCAGATTTTCTTAATTAACCTCACCAGTCTCCTGCCTCAGTATCCAGAGTGCAGAGCTCATGTGCATGCCTACTCCCCAGCCTAACCTTTTCCTTTCTTGTCTTGCAGTAGTGAGGCTTGAACCCAGGGCTCTGCGCATGCCACCACTCTGCACTTGACCACAGAGCCACACCCATAGCCTGCCTTTCTCCTTAAAGAGACTTCTGGGGGCTGGTGAGATGGCTCAGTGGGTAAGAGCACCCGACTGCTCTTCTGAAGGTCCGGAGTTCAAATCCCAGCAACCACATGGTGGCTCACAACCATCCGTAACAAGATCTGACGCCCTCTTCTGGAGTGTCTGAAGACAGCTACAGGGTACTTGCATATAATAAATAAATAAATCTAAAAAAATAAATAAATAAAGAGACTTCTACTGACTACTGATGCTGCTCAGTCACCTGAGTCAGGAGTGTTCCCAAGGGCTGCACATTCCTTCTGTTGAAGATGACAAAGTGACAACGGTCTGGAAATGTCACCCTGGCTGTGTGACTCCATCCATCACCACAGCATCATTCTGTCCTGCCTGTCATACCACCTGCGCACAGAAGGGGGCAATGCAGACTTACGGAAACATAGTTCCTAAACTTGACAACCAAGCTTTGCTGGCAGAATTTTCTCCATTGTGGTCCATGATTTGGGAAGATGCTTTCTATGAAGCCAACAAAATTGAATAGGTAACGATTGATTACATCTCCTTGGTAACTCACGTTCCTAGTCGGCAGGAGGGAGGATGTAGGGTTGTTAATATGATAATTTTCCACACGATAGGCCCTTTTCAGTTTAGCTTTATTTCCACCAGGTTTTGGGTGGGAGGCAGTTGGCAGTGAGATTACAGGCTGGCAATTACTGCAGTAGAGGCCCAATTTCTGGCTTCTCGGTGTCCCTCAAAGTAGCAGTGATGGGCAGAGGAAGCACGGGCACTGGCCCCACAAGTACTTCAATGCAGATACCCTCCCTCCCAGATGTTCTGAATCCGTTCCTTGCTAGGCTGTGTCCAAGGTTAGGGACACCTTAAGAGTCCCAGAAGTCCCATCAGTAAGCAGACAGCTGGGCACACAGCTGGGGCTTGAAGGAAACATTTGTTGACGAATTGAAAGAGACAGCTATGGAAGAATCAGGAAGTACAGTCTTTAATAAATAAACAAAAATCTCTCAACTACTAACCTCAGGCAAGGCCCAAGGGCAAGCAAGGCTAAGGAAGATGGCGGTAGGCATAGGGCCGGTACCCTCCCTGCAGGCTCCAGGAGACCCTGTTTTCACCCACCCTGGAAGTCTCTGCTCAGGACATGAAATGAGACGGTCTCTCTCCTGTGGTGGCAGGGGTGATGGTGAACTTGGCAGGAGGAAGGCTCTAATCAGGTCAAGCCAGGGACGGTGCTGGTTTGTGTCTGGTTTTCCTCACGATTAGATAATTAATTTCCCAGTTCCTGCTGAATCCTTTGTCAGTGGCTTTGAGTATGAACTAGAGAACTAGAGAGGTGGGAATGACCTACAGGAGCCATTTAGAGCCCCCCGGGCTGGCACAGGGAAAGTTCAAGGCTCCCTCAGTGTAAGTGACACCTCACACCATGGCCTGGCAGAACAGGGAGGGGCCAACTCAAGAGCCCTCACAAATTAAGTGGGGGAATTAGAGGTGTTAATTCAGGATGGAGTTTGAGCCCCGGTCATGAAGGCCTAACCCTTCTCCTCTCTCCCATCCTAAATAAGAAGAGTCCGAGGCTATAGATTTTTGGATATGAACAGAGAGGCCCGTTTCTACCGTAATTATCTGTGTGGCCTTGGACAAGACTCCTCGCTACTCCGTTCTTCGTTTCCCCATTACGGAAACAAGGACATCCATACCTACCTTTGCTGGTCACTGTCACAGAAATCTTTCTGGAACTATCAGATAGCTAAGATTGTCATTCTTCAGTGAGAGGCCAGCCTAGGTCCCTCATGGTGACAGTGTCAAGATTTTCCACCCATCTGAGGTGCCTGTTCCTCCCCCAGGCTAGCAGCTGCCTTTAACCCTTCTTAGTGCCCTACTTCTCCTTGGCACCACCACAGTGGTCCCCAGGTTCGCCAACCTCATTTTTCCACGAGTGCCCCCAGTCTAAAACTGCTGAAGATGCTGGCACAGTCACAGCTGGTCAGGTCTCAATTGACCTAGGTCGTTGTCCTCCAACCTGTTTGCAGATAATTCCCTCTGGTCCTCAGATCATCTCTGGGCCCAACGGAGGAGAGACACAGAGGTGGGGGGCCTGGAAGGGGGTTCCCATCTTCTTAGTTGGGGACCCCAAAGGGGGACCCCCAGCAGCAATTACGCCCACCACCGCACCTCCGCGCCGCCTTAGGTCTCCAAGGCGCGTGCGGATTGGTTGGACAATCTTCCGCCCGGGGGTCTGCCTCCTCCAGGCTCGGGCCTAGAGACCCCCCCTACTGCCGGGCTTAAGGTGGAGAGCTGCGGTTCTAGGACCCGGAGGCGCCGGGCGAGCGCGCCGCCGTGTTCTCGGCCTCGTCTGGGTCGGCTCCGGCTCGGGCAGGTGCATCGGCGGCCGCCCCTCCGCCGCAGGTGCACTGCTCGGTAGCCCCCAGCCGGCGCGCCATGGCTGCGGAGGACCCCCGGCCGTCGCCCGCGCCCGCCCCTTCCCTGCAGCCCGCCCCCCTGGGGCCGGGTGCGCGGCGGAGAACTGCGGTTTGCGCGCACCGGGAGCGGCAGCAGAAGTTCGAAAATCGCCGAGGGGGGAGCCCGCGCCGCAGCTTCCTGCCCCCGGCCCAGCCCTCTGGCCCCGGCTGCCTGCAACCCGACTTCCTCCCCGAGCCTTGTTCGCCGCCCGCTCCCTCGGACGGGGCCGCCGCGATGGGACGCCGCGCCCCGGCCCCTGCACGCCGCTGAGCCGAGAGCCGCCTAGCCCAGCCTCGCCACCCAGGGCTGCCCTTTGCTTCCCGGCTCCCGGAGCCTAGTCCGCGACCCCCAGGGAAAACTGGATCTCCGAGGCTGGAGGCGCCTGGCCGGCTGGGTGGGGACCACCATGGGCAACGCGGCTGGCAGCGCCGAGCAGCCCGCGGGCCCCACCGCATCGCCCCCGAAGCAACCAGCTGTCCCCAAGCAACCGATGCCGGCGGCCGGGGAGCTGGAGGAGAGGTTCACGCGGGTATTGGTGAGTGTGACCTGATGCGCACCAGGAGCCAGGGATGACAGGGGCTCCGCATGCGTCCCTGGGACTCAGGTGCCGCTTGGAGATCCCCGGTCCACCTGCTGTCCCTCCAGAGGGGGTGGGAGCAACACTGTCATCTTTCAGAGTGACTTAGCACCCCCCCCTTTAAGAAACTTTCTTTAGCCCCCTCCAGGAAGCTTTCTTAAGAGAGCCCCCCCGACCCCCTCCTATGTTCCTAGGTCTAAAGGTGTCAAAAATGTCTCATGAGGTTGAGTTCAAAACGGGCCCCGGGTGGGAGGGGGCTGGCGCCCACTTTTCCACTGCACTCAGGCCCAGCAGCTGGGTGCGAGTCTGGAGCGCTTTGCCCTTCTGCGTCTCAGGGTCAAAGAGGAAAGGGGTTATAATTTAACCTTCTGGAAGCCGTAGACCTAGTGGAGCCTTCAGTCCTGGGTGGTTCTGGTTTCTGGAGAGGAGTTGGACTCTTAGACCCTCCGCTCGTATTTATCACCCTCACCATGTCCCAGAATGGGTGCTTGCAGTCAGTCCCTCATCATGGACCACCCCTAATCACCGAAAGGAGTAAGCTTAGGGAGGGTGGGGTCAGGATGGGCTGGTCATTCTGGCTTGGAGTGGAACAAAAATCTGGAAGGCTCCCTTCCCTCTTGGCTGTCACTTGCTTGGGAAACTGGGGCAGGCAAGGGTGGGTTAGGATGGAGTAGCAGCTGAAGTCTAGGCCTCTGGGGAGGGAGCCATCAACTCCATGCTGAGCATGGAGCACGGAGCAAGCGAGCAAGCGGTCGGTCCAAGTGTTTCTGATAGGGTGGGCTGTGCAGGCACAGGTCCTGAAGAAGGGTGGGAGGAAGAAGTAGGGAAGGGGAAAGGCCAGTCTTTTCACTTCCCCCTCTGCACCCCAGCACTCTTTCCTGCTGTCTTCTGTAGGTGGTTGCCCAGTGGCCTATGCACTGTTAGGCATCCCTGGCTGGACACCGGGTGACAGTGGGGAAGGCTGGGCTGTTTCCTAGACACCTTTCCCAGTCTCAGTAGGCTGATGTTGAAGGTCTAGGGATGGGAGTCCAGAGGAGGCTCACTCTGGAAGCAAAGAAGTGCTGGCCCTCTGTCCCCCACACCTCCTGGATAGCATTTCCTCTCTCTGGCCAGCAATTGGCCTGGCTTGCTAGATCCTCTGAGTGGTCCCAAAGGGGCAAGAGTTCCTGAGAATCTTGGCTCCAGAAGGAGAGGAGGAGCTTGGGGGGACCTCTGAGATGGGGTGGGGTCTCTCCTTGTGAAGGCACAAGTGCTCAACTTGGGGACGAATAGGGACTCTGAGGGGCATTTCACACTAGGCTAGCTTTGGACTTCCCTGTCTCTCCACCTGCCCCTAACTCCCTCTTCCTCAGATCCAGGCGGTGGCCAGGCTCAGCAGAGCTGAGCGAGAGGGGGAGGGAGTCATATAAGGAGCCTGGGTGATGGCAAGTTCAGCCTGTCAGAAGGGCCATGGGTCCATCTTTCCCTTCATGGGTGTGTCTATGGATAAGGGATAGTTCTTGGCCAATCTGTTAGGTCAGGTACACTAATGGGAAGGAGCCTTGTGAATAATTCAGACCAGTGGAAATTCCAAAAGTCAAGTGCAAGACTTGATTGCCCTGGGTGGATTTGCGGCTGTGATGGTCGGATAGGAAAGGCTGCTGGAAACCCCTGAGGGTTTGGAGGGAAGGTCAGGAGAGCCTTCCAGAGTGTCCTGGTGGCTCGGTGGAAGTCTCTGGCAGCAGCACCCACGCAGGTTACCCATCCCTTTCAGGTCCCCTGGAATTCAAAGCTGTCCCTTATCCTCTGTGGGTGGGTAAACTCATCTTCAGGTCACACAGTTGAGAACTGGCTTTTCTTGTTCCCTCACCATTAGGGTCATGAGCCCCACCTGGATTAACGGCCCTGATGGCTGCCTGAGGCCACCCAGGGCTAAAGATTGGCGAAATCAGGAGTCTACCAGTGGGTGTGGCTCCATCTGACCCCTACCCTTGGGGTCATGCGCAATCTTTAGGGACTGTCTAGCATGAAATGAACTTGAAGTTGTCATGGGGGCCCCACCCTATGGATTCCCCAGTGTTAATAGGGGAACACAGCTCCCCAGTCACATGGCCCTGGGAACCTGTCATTTCAAGCTTAGCCTCTTCATCTTTGGTAGGGAGTAGGATTCCCAGCTCCCCAAACTTCCTCATCTCTTAGCTAGGGCGCTCTCCTTATGATTTGGGGTGCTTCTGCCAGCCAGGCAAGGGGAGCAAAGAGACATTTTCCTACCAAGGGTGGATGGTAGGGCACTACCTTTCCAAGAAGGCTATGAGAAAGGGGGTACCCTGCTTAAAATGGGGGTGGCGAGAAAGAGCAGGTCGAGCCAGGGTTTCGACTGCTGCCTTAGCAACCGCGGAGGAGCGATGGCTGCCCTACTACACGGGCCTGCTGTGGTGGTGGAAACACACCAGCCAGCCAGGCTCCGAGCTCTCGCCTCTCCTACGCCCATGCCCAAGGCTGGGTGTCTTCCAACACTTCTCTGTCTTCTCTGAGAGGCATGCAGAGCAAAGGTTTGAGATGGCCACCCAGGCCAGGCCAGCTAGGAGTGCAATGTACCAGGCTGGTGACCTGATGCCTGTGGACCTGGGCTAATAAGGGAGAGTGTCTGAGGGGGTGCCTGTGTGAAGCTGAGTAGTACTGTATGCAGGCAGGGCTGGGCGAGGGTCCAGCTCATTGGGGGCTCTTACTCATACCCAGGACGTGGGCACTTTATCAGGGAGTTTGGGGCAGTCCAGACAGCTCCAAGCAGAATATAGGTCTTTGGAGTTCTATCTTCCACTTCTGGGACTGGTTATGAAGAACTGGTTGGACGCCTCCGCTTTGCTGGGCAGTGACAAAGGTGACGACTCCTCAGTGCTTAGGGTGTTACTCAGTCCTCATGGTGGACTGTCCCTACAGTGGATCTCACTGGGGTGTGGCCTTGTGGTTGGTTAGCTGTTGGGTTGGGCAGAGGCCATGGCTGGCATTCCCAGCAGGCACAGCTAGCACATGCTGGCCCGAAATGCAGGGCAGTGGGCATGATTCACAGTGGCACCCGGGGTCAGTTGGCAAAGGGCTGGAGGAGAGGAGCAGGGGCAGGTGTTTGCCCTTGGGTCACCTCTGCATTTTTTCTTTTTCTTTTTCTTGAGAATTCAAGATTCTGGAAGGTGGCTTGGTTCTCCCTGTCTTTGAAGGGGGTGGAGTTGGGGACCGCGGCAGCCTGGCAGATGACTTTCATCCTTGTTGCTTAATTCGTGTGTGCGACCTTGGGCAAGTTCACAGCAAGTTCCAGTGTTTCTCACGCCTAAAAGGAGGATAATAGGTATATGGCGGCCTCCTAGGATTTCGGAGGTAGAGGGCTCAGTCTTGAGCCTATCAAGGAGCAAGTGCCTGTAACCACTCCCTACAGTGAGCGAGGGGACCTGTCCGGTGCCTCCCCGAGGCCCTGTGCCCCTCTCCCACAAGAACATCCCAGGTTGCCAGGCACTGACTGAGTCACCTCCAGGTCCCAGCTAGCACAGGCCAGGCGGCCTCCTTGCCATTACACAGGTTAGAAGCCATGAGGCCCAGACTGAAAACTGCCTGAGGCCGGAAACCGCGAGAGGGAGGGCCCAGCTCCCCTGCAGGGTGGAGTAGCCTGGTGCTAACGGTGGTAGCAGCAGCCAGCGGTGTGCACACAAGGAGGGGGTGGGAGGTCTCTACTTCCCTACACGCATAGTGTGTTGGGGGGGTTCCCCCCAGTGAGTAAGAACTCAGTGTGGGTAACAACAGGAAGTGTAGGGTACGGGGTGGCAGGAAGCTGCTCTGGTTGTTCCTGGTTCCTCTGAGGGAGGATTGGGGCCATGGTTGTCTGCAGCCAGGACCCCAGTGCCCTTATTTCGAGGAGAGGAAAAAAACAAACAAACAAAAAAACCCTAAACCCTAGCCAGGCAGTGGTGATGAATGCCTTAATCCTGGCACTTGGGAGGCAGAGGCAGGCCGGTTCCTGAGTTTGAGGCCAGCCTGGTTTACAAAGTAAGTTTCAGGACAGCCAGGGCTATACAGAGAAACCTTCTGTCTCGAAAAACCAAAAACCAAGCCCCCCCCCCCCAAGCCTGTGTTTTTAAACCATTTTGTCAGCTAGGTCTCCTTGGACAAGTGACTTACTAGCTCTTTGCCTCAGTTTCCCATCTGGGACTCGGGGTTATAATAGTAACTGGTGTGTTTGCTGTGGATGTTTAAGTGAGTTAATAGGTTACAATACTTAGAGGGACGTGAGACCAGAGACGTGTTGGGGGATGGTTGTTGTTGTTGTCCTGCTGGGTTATGTGCGTGGCCTTTGTCCTCCTCTGGAGAACCTGGAGCTTAGATGAGGGAAACGGGTAGCTTTTGGGGTCCTCAGTCCCCGATGCAGGCTGGGTTACAGCATAGCTTCCTCTAAGCCTGGAACTACTTGTTAGGGCTCCTGTAAGGCTGTATCCGGGATTTTAAGTGATGCGTGCAACTAATTGTTTCTGCATCTGTGCAGAGACGGCGGCTTGAATGCCAAGGTCGATACCTCACAGAGGTGGGGGGAGGACAGAGGAGCCTTGGGATTCAGGACCTGCCATGCTGAGCTCTGGGGTCACCTGACATTGGACTTGGGGTCCACATTCAGGAGCTTCCTGGACCTCAGGGGCAGGGCTGTGGGGGGAAAGGGTGGAGTAGTGGGATGGGGCCCAGATTCTGTCAAAGCCGAAAGCAAAACTGTAGGGTGTGGTCATGTCCAGATGTGGCCAGAGCCCTGGGTCTCCTGGGACAGTGTCTCAGAAATCAACAAGGCCCACAGTGCCAGGAGTGGCAGGCTCATAGCGTGAGTCTGCTCGGTGAACTACAGCTGGGGACTGTCTCTGATGTCTCCGGAGGTTGGGGCAGGGAGAAAAGGTTGTCTCCACACAGTCGAATAGGAATATGAATGGAATCAATTCGATTTATTCATTTATTTTTGAGGGTTTCCAGACAGGGTTTCTCTGTGTAGCCTTGGCTGTCCTGGGACATACTTTGTAGACCAGGCTGGACTTGAACTTAGAGACCTGCCTGCCTCTGCCTCCCAAGTGCTGGGATTAACCTGCCTGCGCTTCCTTATTTATTTGTATACATTGTGTTATTGTGGGTCCAGTCTGGCCTCACTTAAGCCTGGAGCCTTCACAGTGTTGGGATTATAATAGGCCTGTGCCTTATGTCCAGTGTCACCTCCTTTGCGTGGCCTCACCCCATCTAAGTAAATTAATCTGCTTCCTCACTTGGCCTGAAGCAATGGGACAGTGAGCAAAGGGAGGGCACAGGTTTGGCCAAACATCCTCAAGGCCTTGAGGTATTTTGTGGACCCTTCCAGTTTCCTGTGCCCCACATTTATAAGATGCTTCTTCCTAGTGATAGGGCACCAGAGATTGTTTGTTTGTTTGTTTTGGTTTTCGAGACAGGGTTTCTCTGTATAGCCCTGGCTGTCCTGGAACTCACTTTGTAGACCAGGCTGGCCTTGAACTCAGAAATCCTCCTGCCTCTGCTTCCCAAGTACTGGGATTAGACACCAGAGAATATTATATCAAAACATCACTTCTGAATATTCCCGGGCACTCTGGGAGTGGGAGGGCAGGCTGGCTTGTGCCCATTTTATGGAGGAGGAAGCTGAGGCTGACAGGCCAAGAAGCTGTCAGACTAGGTAGGTCCAGAGCCTGGGTCTTTTGAACTTAGCACCAGTCTTTCTGCATCCCAGCTGCCATCCCTCCTCCATCCAATCAGCAGGCAGATGTACCAGGCATACATGCAGACTGCCTATTCCTTCCTGGTCCCATTTGAACAGTGCCAGTCATCCTTTTGCTTAACCTAATCCCTGCTCACTGGACTACCTCTTTGCTGAATGCCTGGTGAGGGCTTTGGCTCCTGCCTTGAGGGTGGCCCTACCTCACCCAGAATGAGTGGCATTTGCTAGCCTATCTCCTGCTCCTTGGAGCCCCAGCTCCTTGGTGGGCACAGCCACAGCCGGGGAGCAGCTGCTAATGAGTGTTGAGTGCTGTCAGAGCTATTTCTGATTTCTGAGCCTAAATTTAGCTTGTCTAGCAGGCTGGCACGTGGGCCTGGGGCCTGAGAAGTCCCAGGTAGCTTAAGGGACAAGGGACACCCTGCCTTCTGCCATGGTTGAGACAGGTCCATCAGGCAGTCCCATGCAGAGGTTGTCTGTCCCTAGCACTAACTCTGGAGTGGCCCTGAGGGTTATGAACGGGGGAGGGGGGTATCTGTGGCTAAAAACCAGTCACCTCCCCCTCCTCTTATTGTCTTCATAAGGTCACCTTGGGCAGGTCATTGAGTTAATTAGTGCCCGTGAGATCGGCAGAGTAACAGTATCAGTGATGGTGGTCAGGACAAGAGGAGGTCAGTGCCTGACATGAAATGCATGTAGGTGAGGCTGCTTGTTCAATATGAGCGTTGGGGACGTTATTGAAATCAGAGGTACTCCCAGGCCATTCTAGAGCCACGAAGGTTTCCTAGGTTACTGGGGGCTCAGCCATTTCATGACAGATGCTGTCCTCTCTAGGGCTCATATGCCTATCTCCCTCTTCCGTGTCGGGCCCCAGCCCCAGGGTCCTGCTAGGCCTGGCTTCCTACTTCCTCTCCCCCCCCCCCCGGCCTTGCTGCACCTCAGCCCCCCTCCCCACCCCACTCCCAGACAGAGAGAAAAAAATAGGTTCCTAGCCCCCCACCCCCCAAGCAGAGTGGATCCTACTCCACAGTCTTCTTCAAACCCTGTTTGGAAAGACTCTGTCATGCGGCAGGAGCAAGCCTGGTGTAGTTTCTTCAGTTCAGGCTTACTTACGAAACGGGGTCAGGGATGACGTACCTCGGCCCCCGGCTGGCCTTGCAGTGTGGTGGGTGGGCAGTTTCACCTCACAAGGAGGGCCCCAGCCGGAAAGCTTAGGCAATGGGGGCTGGTGATACCCAGCTTCCTGTTCTCCGAGGATGAGTCAGGGCAGTGATTTTTGGGGCGAGGTCTGGACAGAGCCCCAGACCTAACCCTGCCACCCAAGAGAGGAAGCTGGCTGAGGAGTCTTGAGTGGGTGTGGCTCCCTCTCCATTCCAGCCATGGCCTCTTCTCAGAGCCAGGATCAGAGAGTGTATAGCCTGAACTTACCAGAGTGGGTGTCAGACAATTCCCAGGCCTTGGGCTGGGCTCCTTGGGGACTCTCATACCCATGGTGCAAACCCAGGCTAAACTGAACCCTATGAAGGCAAGAACTGGCACTGGGGGACTGACATATAGTTAGGTCCTCGTTAGACTAGAGGATTCCTGGATTGGGGCGGACTGGCCGTGTTCTCTAGGTCTGTTAGGCGGACTTGCTAGGTCCTGGGGACACCGGGACCCCTGCTTCCGGTGACACCCGCTTGAATCCACAACCCTGGCTGAGCTGTACATCTGGCTTGTGACAAGAACATGTGGCTAGGGGGAAAAGGCCTTACGGGGGATACTGCTGATTTATCTTAGGTGTGTGTGGGATTGTCCCAGCCTGGGCCACACCAGTACCACAGGCCCAGTGTCGTGCCTAGACTGTGATGGGATGACTTCCATTGCTCAAATCTCCCCACCTCTGCAGCGGTGACATACCTGTCTGGGACTCTCTGCTGGATGACACACGGCTCTAAGTCCCCTCAGCCTCCTGGTGACCTGGGCCTAGTCTGTGCATACAAGATGCTCGGTGGGAATAAGACCCTGGCAGCAGGTCCTAACGGGGCCTGTCTGGAGATGACTTCCCTGCTGGCTTCTCACTTGGATGGGGGTAGGGACCATGTCTCCTTAGCTCCAGTGGAGCCTAGAGGCTTTGGAGATCCCTGGGGACTGCACATATTTGCCTCATGCCAGATGTGCCAGGAGGAGATGTGTATGGTGGCAGGGCCCAGTCACACGTGGATTCAGACCCCAGGTTCTTCTCCAACTCTGGGGCCCTGGGATCCTGGGACCTTGGAGAAGGTGGCCCTACCTCTCCAGGCTTCAATTTTCTCCCTGGACAACACTGTAGTCCTCACTGCCAGGGTGAGGACAACATATCTTTGAGGGAGCAGTGCAGATCCCCCGAAGATGGTCATTCTTTACTTTTGGGTTGTGTTGGAGCCTCGGGCTCAGTGCTCTTTTGTCTCCCATCTCCCCAGAACTGTATGAATTTGCCTCCAGACAAGGTCCAGCTGCTGAGCCAATATGACAATGAGAAGAAATGGGAGCTCATCTGTGACCAGGTGGGTGCCTGCAAGGATCAACTGCCCTTGCTTCTGCTCTTGGAGAACCCCATTCTGAGGATGCAGGAACTGGCAGGAGAGGGGCCTGCCTGCTGCCCAGGGGCTACTGTCTACCAAGGTGACTGGGGGCCCATGCGGGACTCTATATTCCCTTGAAAGGCCTGATCAGAAACCGTAGGGGGTCATCAGCAGGGCGTGTCCTGGACAGTGGCCATGGCTGCATTGCTGGGGACTGAACCCAGGGACTCATGCATGCTAAGCAAGCATCTACCACAGAGCTACATCCAGAACGCTTGGGTTTCTGCTTCTGTTTTTGAAACTGAGTCTTGCTATGCAGCTCAGGCTGGCTTCAAACTCACGTCTCTTCGGCCTCAGCCTTCAGAGACATTACCATTATTCAGAGTCCGGCGATTATGGGTGTGGGTCTCCCCTCCCTGGGGGCCCAGGCTGCTCCCTCCTAGGGCAGAGGTGGAGTAGGGTGGAGACTGGCTTCTGCAGGCAGGATGGTGAAGAGGAAGAGGTAGGAACTGCTTTCAAGCCGAGTTCTGGGGGCTGGGAGGTAGGGAGTTAGAGGGGCCCCTTGGCCTGCCTCCCCCAGAACCAGCAAACTCTTCCACTGATGGACTGGCACATACCAGCCGGGCATCCATCTTGGTAATGCTGGCCCTTGGCAGAGTTGGTTGGGAGCACTTTAAAGGCTCCGGAGCCGTACTCAGTGTCTCTGTTGAAGGGTTTTGCCTGGATTCTCAGAGGGGCCTAAAGACTGGAGAGGAGAAGGCAGAAGAGGGCGTCTGAGCATATCAGAGGGTTTTGGGCTGGGAAGAGTAGGGGTCTTGTGGTGGGGTGTACCTCTGCTGTGGTCTGTGCTTCTGTGACAGGACCTGGGGCAGTGTAATGTAGGAGAAGAACACATGCAGGTACCTGCCAGGGAGCTGGCCCCTGCTTGACTTTTCCACTCTAGTCCAGGAAGAGAAAAACAGGCCTGCATGAATGACTAAGGCAGGGCCTGTGGCTGGACTGGCCTCTGTTCCCCTGGCCGCAGAAAAGGCACACATCAGGTACAGGGGCTAAAGTCTTCCACGTGGCCAAAGTTTGTGCCTTTGGTATTTCAGAAGCAGTTTAAGACCGCCTGAAACCTCAAGTCAGAGCTGAGAAGGGGGGTTGGGGAGAAAGCTACCCAGTGGTCTTTGGGCAGCTGTGATGGGTTCTCTGTACACTCCACTCATCTCCACAGGAGCGGTTTCAAGTCAAGAATCCCCCTGCAGCCTACATCCAGAAGCTGAAGAGCTACCTGGATACCGGTGGGGTCAGCCGAAAGGTAGCATCTGATTGGATGTCCAACTTGGGGGTACATATCTCCTTCCTATTCTCCCTCAACCTGGGGTACATATCTCCTTCCTATTCTCCCTCAACCTGGGGTACATATCTCCTTCCTATTCTCCCTCAACCTGGGGGTACATATCTCCTTCCTATTCTCCCTCAACCTGGGGGTACATATCTCCTTCCTATTNGGGGTACATATCTCCTTCCTATTCTCCCTCAACCTGGGGGTACATATCTCCTTCCTATTCTCCCTCAACCTGGGGGTACATATCTCCTTCCTATTTGCCCTCAACCTGGGGGTGTATATTTCCTTCCTATTCTCCCTCAACCTGGGGGTGTATATCTCCATCCTGTTCTCCCTCAACCTGGGGGTACATATCTCCTGTGTGGATGTACATGCTTATGTTTGATGCATGTGTGCATGCCCAGTATGTCCGTGTAGAGATGTGCATGTGTGTGTGTGTACTGGATCTCTGTATAGAGGTATGTCTGGGCACCCTGTATCTTCAAACATGTGCGAATATACCGTCTGTGCTGGGGGGAAGGCATGTTGTCCACGAGTGTTCATTCTGTTGCACAGGTGGGTGTAGGTGGCGGGGGAGGCTAAACGTGAAAGGCCTCGAATGTGTGTTGCGGGTGGGTACTTCTGGCCTATGCCTCAGGACTGTGGGAGTCTGGGCTCCACCCACAGACTCCTTGTTTTTTTGGCCCCTAGTTTAAGAGGCGAGTTCAGGAGTCTACACAGGTGCTGCGGGAACTGGAGACTTCCCTGAGGACAAACCACATTGGGTAAGCTTAGGAAAATTCTGACTCGGGCAGCCCTTGGTGGCTTGCCAGCCTCTCCATCTCAGGCTGGCCCTGTGGACCATTTCCTTCCTCTCCTGTTACACAGCTGGGCTGTGGGTCCTTCGTGGACCCTCCATATCCCCTGGTATCCCTGGCTCTCTTGAGGTTGGGGGACGGTGTTGTATTCTGGGGCAAGGACAGTCAAGAACTCTTGATTTGCCTGCTCATAGCTCGCTAGGGCAGAGTCCATTCTGGATGATGTAACTCAGAGAACCTTGTGCTCTGCAGGTGGGTGCAGGAGTTCCTCAATGAAGAGAACCGGGGTCTGGATGTGCTGCTTGAGTACCTGGCCTTTGCCCAGTGCTCTGTTGCGTAAGCTCCTTGTCCCAGCCCTCGTGCTTCCTCTCAGTGTCCTGATCCCACACTCCTGGGCCTCGGGTAGCTCTTTGAACAGGGACTGATCCCCCACCCCACCCCACCCCCCTTGCTCAGAAGGGACCTTCCTGCTCCTTCACTGCTCGCCACAGAGCCCTGGGTGATCTGGGTGTGGTACAGATCTCTAATCTCAGAATTTGGGAGGCAGAGACGGCTCTGTGAGTTCTGGCCAGCCTGATCTACATAACGAGAGCCTGTCTCAAGAAACAAGAAACAGAACCGAGAGCCATGAATGAGGGCAAACTCCTACAGGGATGGCAAACTCTCCTGCAGATCTGTCTTGTGTTGCATGTCCCTCTGTCCCCTCTTTAAGTGTCCCTTGTGGGGGGAGTCTCCAAAGCCCTTGCGTCCGCATCTCCAGATATGACATGGAAAGCGCAGACAGTGTGGCCTCTGGCGCAGAGAAGAGCAAGCCCCTGGAACTGTCCGTGGAAGACCTCAGCAAGGCACCACCCTCATCCGTACCCAAAAGTCGCCTGACCATCAAGTATGCGGGGCCCCTAGATGGGGCGATAGGGGAATGGAGGACAGAGACCCCCCATTGCCACATGTAAACAGGGCCCTGAGGGTCAGCGGGAGGTGTAGTTCAGTATGGGGGAATCAGATGTGTTGAGTTTTCAGCTGGAGACAGCAGAGGCTAGAATCTGAGGGGGACTGGAATAAGGTGGGGGTTTGGGGGTTGGTAGGATCCCTTTTGTACCTCTCTAACCCCTGTTTCTCCCTGTGCGGCCTCCAGGTGCCCCCCTTCTCCCCGGTACGTACATAGGCACCTGGGGGCAGGTGCATGCTGGGGGTAGGTGCATGCTGGGGGCAGGTGCATGCTGGGGGCAGGTGCATGCTGGATCCACACTGTGGGTGGTGGGTTTGAAGAGCAGTCAGCTGACACCCCTGAGTTCAGCTGCTGTGGGCCGGTCTCCTCATCCTGATGTAGGACATCTTGCCATCTTCTTGGGATGCAGGGAGGGAGAAGGAGATAAGCCCTGAAGGATCAGCTTCCTCTGTTGGGTCTGAGGGACCAAATATATGTTTACTTATTTGTGTGTATATATGTGTAGTATGGTGTATAGGCAGGTGTGTGTGTGTGTGCCAATAGCTGACCAAGAAAAATATGGCTTTTACTTGGGGGCTAGGGATTTGAACTCAGGTCTTCATGCTTACATAGCAAATGATCTTACCAACTGATCTTACCAACTGGCCATCCCCGCAGTCATTCATATATATATATATATATATATATATATATATATATATATATATATATATAAACATGCATGTAAATATACACGTAAATGCATATTTACATACATATGTGTGTGTGTGGTATTGAGACTTGAGTCCAGGGCTTCAGGCATTATATGCAAGTACTCTTCCACTGAGCTACACCCCCTCGCCTGGAACAACTGTATATTAAGCTCCAAGACCTTGCAATATGCTTCTCCCCTTCTTCATTCATTTACATAGCAAACAGTTTTCCAGACACTTACTAAATAGCACACATTAGTGGAAAGTGCCCACAAGACAGATTAAATTCTGCTTTTGGGGGCCTCAGTCTAGTGGGAAGCCAATTTAGTGTGATAGATCCTCACAGAGATGGGACCTGGATCTCTGAGAAGGGAGGTGCCCATTTCTTGGCGGGGAGGGGAGCTACCAGGAAGACTTCCCAGAGGAGGTGACACTGGAACTATGTCTGACAAGTGACAGGTTTGTGATAGGCAAGCGAAGGGGACAGAGAGGGGCAGCATGAACAAAGACTGAGACATATTTGAGCAACCTAGGAAAGGCTGATGTGGCAAAGCAGCCACGAGGGCCCAGTGGGAGAGGTGCGGCTGGCCAGTGTGGCAGGAAAAGTTACAGAATTCTCCAGAGGATGGCGTGGGAAGATATGGTTAGCAGCTCTCCAAAAAATGAAAACCTCGATTTTGGGGGGAGGGGGGTCAAGAAAATAAAGAGAATACCCAGCTATACTAGGCGTCAGGCTGGAGCTTTCACGGGATCCAAACTAGCCTGTGATGAAGGTGTTCCCGAAGCTGAGGAAATGGCCCGGTTAGAAGACACTTGCCAGCCGGGCGGTGGTGGCGCACGCCTTTAGTCCCAGCACTTGGGAGGCAGAGGCAGGTGGATTTCTGAGTTCAAGGCCAGCCTGGTCTACAAAGTGAGATCCAGGACAGCCAGGGCTACACAGAGAAACCCTGTCACCCGAGTTCAGTCCCCGGTACCCAAGTAAAAAGCCAGTTACAGTAGTGTGTGTTTATAATCCCAGCACTGGAGAGGCAGAGAGATTCCTGGCAACCTACCCTCACTGGTGGGTCCCAGGTCCCAGTGAGAGATCTTGTTTCAAAAGAACAGATTGGGGGCCGAGGAGACTGCTTGGTGGGGAAAGTGCTTCCACATCAGCGTGCGGGCCCGAGTTTGGGTCTCTAGCGCCCATGGAAAAATTGGGCAGAGCTGCATGCACCTGGGTCCTCAGTACTGGGGAGACAGGAGGACAGCTGGGGCTTGTTGACTTGCCAGTCAAGTGGGGAGAGCGAGTTCTGGGTTTAATAAGAGACCCTGTCTCGAAAACAAGTAAAGACTAATAAGGAAGGTACATGAAATGAATCTCTGGCCTTCACACACACACACACACACACACACACACACACGCACGCACGCACGCACGCACGCACACGCACACGCACATGCACATGTGGGTGCACACACACCACACACACAAACGACAACAAACAAGCTAAAATTTCTGAAGGATGGCGCTCAAGCTTGTCTGGTCTACATGTACATATGCAGACACCCATACACACCCACGCCCCTGCACACACATGAGACACACATACATGCACATACAAAAATGGTATCTACTACTGCTGGGTATGGTGACATATAGCTGTAAAGGAGGCCAGCCTGGGCTACGTGAGACTCTGCCTCATTCCCCCCTGACTCCCCCAATATGGAGCTAATTCATATTGCCATTCACTTTACTAAAGTAGTAAGCAGGAAGGTTCTTGAATCTAGGCACTTTGAGTTGAGTGTGCCTCTCAAGATGGAAGATGAGGCCGAGTGATTGTGAGCGCCACCTTGTGGCGACATTACTCTTGTCTAGCTATTTCCTCCCTCCTCTCCCTCTCTGCTTTCTGTCTCCCTCCCTCCTTTCCTTTTTGAGACAGGCTCTCATGTAACCTAGGTCTCAAACTCCCTACTATGTAGCCCGGGCTGGTTTTGAGCTCCAGTCCTCCGCCCTTACTTCCCAAATACCGGAACTACAGGCATGTGCCATTGTGCCTGACTCACAGCAGCCCTTTTAAAAAACCAAGTATTTTTAAGGGCCTTTGCTTCCTTGGCCCACCCTCACCCTCTCCCCCAGCATACCCACCCCTGGGGAAGGCGGCCTTCAGCTGGCCAGCTGAGTCAGGTAGATGGGAGACAGCAGCTTAGAGTTCCAGACCTATCCCCCTCACCCCAAAAGGCATCTTACTGGTATGAGGAGCAGGAAGCTGGGGATTGTGGGGAGGGTGTCTGACTCTGCTGCCTCTTCCTCGTCCACCAGGCTGACCCCTGCCCACAGCAGGAAGACGCTGAGGAATTCCCGGATCGTCAGCCAGAAGGATGATGTCCACGTGTGCATCATGTGTCTGAGAGCCATCATGAACTACCAGGTCAGCTGGCGGCATGGGATTGGGGCCTCAGGAGATGGCTTGTCCTCCTGGGACCTGTGTTAGCTGCTGATGTCCTTAGACCATGTGTCACCTCTTGCCTGGAACCCTATGAGCCTGGAGTCTGGGCTTTGGTGGGGGGTCTGGAGGCTGGGAAGTTTTGAGGGAAAGCCCTGGGCTTTATTACGTTCATGTTAGGTCTGCTGAAATGACCTTGGGTATGGTCAGGGGGAAGCAAGGGGCTCAGATGGGACCAAGGAGGGTTGGGTAGTGGAGTCCATGGGAGAACAGGCTTGGCTATGGCTCTGGGGGGGCCAGCTGGTACTGCTCCACTTCTGTGCTTCCTCACCTTTGTAAACTTTCTTAAAACGTTATGGGATTTTGTGTGATTCTTTTTTTGTTTGTTTGTTTTGAAAAGTAACCCTACTTCATGGCTGTCGGCATCTTAGATTACAACTTTGTATATGCCCTATATGTCAAAAGGTTGGACATGCCCTCACAGCCTTGCTACGTCCAGGGGTGCTTGGCACTGGCTTTTTGACAAGACAAATGACCTTGGAAAGGGGACAGGGTTGGGCCTTGGCTCCTTAAGAAGAGGTCATGAATGGTTGGATGTGAGGAGTGTCCAAGGAGTGTCCTTGGAGCACTAGAGGTCAGAACAGCATGGCACAGACTATGCGGGAGGTGCTGGCAGTTTTGGGGACCCGCCTAGAGGTGCTCACCTCTCCTCTCTCCCCAGTCCGGCTTCAGCCTTGTTATGAACCACCCAGCCTGTGTCAATGAGATCGCTCTAAGCCTTAACAACAAGAACCCCAGGTAAGGCCTATGTTCCTAACTGGTTTTCTGCTTCCATCCTTGCAAAGAACTCTGTCCCCCATCGTCAGGCCTACTGCCCAGGCTCACCCCACCCCAGCTCCTCTGTCCTTCCCCTTCTCTCCTCAGAACCAAGGCTCTGGTACTGGAGTTGCTGGCGGCCGTGTGTCTAGTGCGGGGAGGACACGACATCATCCTTGCGGCCTTTGACAACTTCAAGGAGGTACTGGATCCTCCCCACCCCCACCCCCGGCCCCAGTCTTTCTAGGACTGCTTGGAGTATGGTTGCCAGAAATTGTAGCCTTTTCTGATAGGGCATCTGGAGACACAGGGTGGGTGTTTGGGAAATACACAGGATACTGGGATGAGGAAATTCAGAATGTCAGATATAGTTAGTCAGGGGCGTGGTCTAGTGCAGTGGTTCCAGCCTTCCTAATACTGTGACCCGTTAGTACAGTTCCTCATGTTGTGGTGACACCCCCCCCCCAACCACTCTCAGCCAGCTTCACATGCACATTTTACACATCTATTCCTGCAGGGACAAACATATACCAAGTAAGCATTAAAAACAACAGCAACAAAGATGGATTTGCTTGGGTGAAGAACAACACCCAAGATTGATTTTTGGCTTCCACACACATGCACATAATGCATCCATATGCATACACATATACACACACACACATGCCTATAATGAAAAGACGGGAAATAGCTAATAAATGAGCAATGTATGTAGTATTAGAAAATGCTAAATGGGGGACTGGAGAGATGGCTCAGCGGTTAAGAGCACTGACTGCTCTTCCAAAGGTCCCGAGTTCTTATCCCAGCAACCACATGGTGACTCACAACCATCTGTAATGAGATCGGATGCCGTGTTCTGGAGTGTCTGAAGACAGCTACAGTGTACTTACATATAATAAATAAATAAATCTCTTAAAAAAAAAAGAAAATGCTAAATGGCTAGGCAGTGGTGGCGCACACCTTTAATCC
>NC_034603.1:70628692-70661201 GCF_900095145.1 Mus pahari
GAAACCCTGTGGGGGGGGGGGGAGAAAGAAAGAAAGTGCTAAATGGCTGGGCAGTAGTGGTGCACAGCATTAGTCCTAGCACTGGGCAGGCAGAGGCAGGAGGATCTTTGTGAGTTTGAGGTCAGCCTGATCTACAGAGTGAGTTTTAGGACTGCCAGGGCTATACGGAGAAACCCTGCCTTGAAAAAAGAAAAACAAACAAAGCTAAATGTTATGGGGAAAAGGGTTGCCACAGAGGAGGGAACTGGTTGTAGAGAAGGCCTCATTGAGAAGGTTAAATTTACCCTGGCACTATGAAGAAGGGGGGGGGGCGGGGAGGGAGGGCTGGTTCTCTGTGCTAGCAACAGTGTGAACTCACCCAAATGCTAGTGCAGCCAGAGTAGGGTATGTGAGATTAAGAGATTAAGAGGGGGTGGTGTTGGAGGGGAAGAGTGACATGGCCAGATTTGGATTCAGTTGGAGAGGAACCTGTAGGGACACAAGGGTGGCAGCCGGAAGATGGCACAGGAAGTGTGTGTGACCTATTTTTCAGTGACTGCCATTCTCCCTCTCCAGGTATGTGGGGAGCAGCACCGATTTGAAAAGCTAATGGAGTATTTCCGGCACGAAGACAGCAACATTGACTTCATGGTGAGCTTGGAGCCCCGGGGGCTGAGGATCAGCTGGGCCTTACTGCCTGCTAGGAGCAGAGTGGGACTCTGGGTCGCTGCGCTTGGCAAAATGACAACGGTCTGATTGTCAGTGGGAAAGGGTGGATGTCAGAGGAGAGGGGACTGGACCGAGGGGATCTGGATGTTACAAGACTGAGTTGGTGGAATGCAAACTGGAGAAAGGGAGGGAGGGAGGCTTGGAGACAAATGGGGAAGGCAGATATCAGCACCCCGACCTAGAAGTCCAGAGAGTTGCTTATGCCCCTGGCCCCTAGGTGGCTTGCATGCAGTTCATCAACATTGTTGTTCACTCTGTGGAGAATATGAACTTCCGTGTCTTCCTGCAATATGAGTTCACTCACCTGGGTCTGGACCTGTACTTGGAGGTGAGCCTTGTACCCCATCCCTGACTGAACAGCCCACTCACTGTGAGGTATTTAGTATGTAGTTAGCAGGCCTTGAGTTCAAGCCCCAGCTCTGAGAGCTGGGCTTTGTGACATCTACCAGCAGTCATGTCACTTGGGAGGCTAAGGCAGAAGGAGCTCATGTTCAAGTTCAGTCTGGGGTTCACTGTCCCCCCCCAAAATGGTAAAACCCCACAAATAAATGGAATCCTACCTCTGTCACTTGGTAGCTGTGTGACCTTGTATGCATCTGTTCATCCTTCTGAGCCTGTCTGCCTGTCAGTCACAGAGATGACAATGATTCCAGATGTGTACAGGAGCCCCTGGTGCACGACCGATACTATAACATCTGTCATTGAGGTCCTGGAACAGGCTTAGGTGGCTCTGGGTCTGACACAGGAACATCAGTCCCGTCGGATGCTCTGATCCCAGCCAATGATGGGAAACTCAGAGATACTAGACAGAGTGGGGAGCTGGCTCAGGCTGGAGGTCTGGTCTTGGGAAGAGGAACTTGTGAGAGGAGGAATCACAGCTTCTGGTCTGGTTCCTCAAGGAGGCTTTCGAGAGGGGTGAGGCCTTTGGGGTTGGATTTCCAAAAGCTAGGACTGGCTAACAGAGGGGGCAAGGCTGGTATAGTTGTGCAATAGAATGTGATACATTTGGATCAAGGATGTGTAGTCAGGCACTGGCTTCAGCATGACTGAGCCTTGAGAGAAGGCAGGTGCAAGAGGCCGAGTATAAGGCTAGAGAGATTATGCAGCAATTAAGAGCACTTATTACTCCTGGAGAGGACCCAGGACCCTGGACCCTCTGCCGTTCCCAGCACCCACATCTGGTGGCTTACAATCTCCTGTAACTCGAGTTCCAGGGGATCAGATGGCCTCTTCTGGTCTCTGAGGACACCTGAACTCAGTGGTGTCCATAAACTCATACTGGGACACACACATATGTGTAGTGTAATAAGAAAGCTGACTCTTACATGACCTTTAAAAATAAGAAATGTTGCCGGGTGGTGGTGGTAAACATCTTTAATCTCACTCAGCACCATGGAGGCAGAGGCAGGTGGATGTCTGTGAGTTTGAGGCCAACTTGGTCTACAGAGTGAGTTCCAGTACACCCGGAGGTGCATAGTGAGACCTTGACTGGAAACACACACACACACACACACACACACACACACACACACACACACACACACACACATGGGGGAGGGGGGAGGGGAAGAGGGAGGGAGAGGGGAAAGGAGAAAAGAAAAGGAAAAAAAATACAGAAAAAAAAAAATGGCCAGAATGACTAAATCCATAGCAGGAGGACAAGATTCATAGCAGCCAGGAGCTGGGGGGAGATAATGGGAAAGGAACCTCACTAGTCTAGGGTTTCCTTCTTGGGTACCGAGCTTCCTGGAAAGAAGTACACCTTAAAATAGTGAATTGTGTGGTCCGTGAACTATGCCCAAATCAAACGAGTCCAAGTACCTTCCTCCGGGTAGTGGTGGTGGCTGGACAGATCTCCACCATCACCTCAGACTTCACCCTACTCCTGCTGTCTGGGGACAGAGGCTCCGGCTCACCGAGAGTGACAAGCTGCAGGTGCAGATCCAGGCGTACCTGGACAACGTTTTTGATGTGGGGACGCTGTTGGAGGAGACAGAGACGAAGAATGCAGTGCTGGAGCACATGGAGGAGCTGCAGGAGCAGGTGGCAACGGTGAGAGCCACTCGCGACCTAGCCTATCTGTCACACAGTAGGCCCACAGGAAGGCTGCTCTGGGGTGGGCTCCTCTTGTGTAGCAAGTACTGAATGGAAGGCAGAGTTCTGGGTGTGGCCTGGGAGCGGCAGTCGGCCTGAGTTCGCCCTCAATCTGAATCCAGCATCCTTTTGGTATCTTTTTCAATGAGTTTTTAGGGAGCGCCCACGCTGTGTGGGACTTGTGCGCAAGGCAGGCACCTTCTCCCTGAGAAGATTCTAAATCTCCACTCGAGTGAATTGGGTCCTGTGGTGCCTCTCGGCACAACCCTTCTCCTCTGCCACCTCTCTTCGCACTAGTGCCTTGGTTTTCCCTCCTAATTTATATGGGTTCAGGTGCCAGGCTCGGCCCACCCTTGGCACGCTAGGCCAAGCGGATGTGGGAGCCTCCCCCAGCCCTCCAGGCAGGCTTGCTTGATGCCGCCCCCTCACCGGCGGTGCCAGTGCCTGGCCGCGGGTGGTAGCTCACCATGTGCTGGTACCACAGCTGACAGAGCGGCTTCGGGACACAGAGAACGACTCCATGGCCAAGATCGCTGAACTGGAGAAGCAGCTAAGCCAGGCTCGCAAGGAATTGGAGACCCTGAGGGTAAGCTTTGGTGTGGGCTGGGCCACGATGGGGGTGTGCGCCAGGCCAGGCTTCCCAAGGAATCTTCTCCACTGGATATCCCAGTCCATCCCAGAAAAGGGTTGGGGCGGGGTTGCGGTATACCAGAGAGCTTGCAAGTGGGCACTAATCCTTTTCCTGGGGCTCACAGGAGCGCTTCAGCGAGTCGACCCCCATGGGCACTTCCAGACGAATCCCTGAACCTGAGAAAGTGCCTGCCGCTACCGTGGTGCGACCCTCGGCTCTAGAACTGAAGGTGGAGGAGCTTGAGGAAAAGGGGTTAATCCGTATCCTGCGGGGGCCGGGGGATGTCGTTTCCATCGAGATTCTTCCAGGCGCTGCGGCGACACCAAGCGGTGACGACGCACAAGCTCCGAGGGTGTCCACTGACTCCCCTAACACAGGTGTCAGAAGCTTCAAGTCGGGTGCGGGGGGGGGAGGGGGCTTGGGGAGACCAGGGCAGGGAAGGGTATCTTGGGGATATACCTAGCTGTGAAAGATAAGGAGGTTAGATTGTAGGCGTGGCACAGGTACACGCAGTTGGTTCAGTAAAGTGGGTTCTGGATGCATGTATAGGAGAGGGAGGTGGCAAGGACCCACCCACCCAGGCAAGAAGTAACGGGCACCTCCCACCTGCAGCAGAGTCAGTTCCCGAAGAAGCAGCGTCACCACCGCCTCCGCCACCTCCACCACCACCTCCACTACCTAACCTCCAGTCCCAGCGGGAAGCCCCTCCCTCTGCACCCCCGCTGGCCCCGCCCCTCCCAGGCTGCGCAGAGCCGCCACCTGCACCACCGTTGCCTGGAGACTTGCCTCCCCCACCTCCACCACCCCCACTTGGTACTGATGGACCAGTGCCACCGCCACCCCCACCACCTCCGGGAGGGCCCCCTGATAGCCTTGGAGGACAAGGCCCAGATATAGGCCCAGGTAAGTGGAGTGGACTATCTTGGTGCTCTAGGGCTGGCAGAGAAGCAGACCAGGGCCCCTCCCGTCAGTGTCGCCCTTCAGGACCCTCTCCTGCCTCCTGCCTGTCTTGTTAGGCCTGGTTGGGTTAGTTCCCTCCAGTGTCTCTGCTCTGCTCGCTACTCTTTCTTGCTCCCAGGGGTGAAAGCCAAGAAACCCATCCAGACCAAGTTCCGGATGCCATTGCTTAACTGGGTGGCGCTGAAACCCAGCCAGATCACAGGCACCGTCTTCACGGAGCTCAATGATGAGAAGGTGCTCCAGGTGAGTGGGTACCAGGGTCATGCTGGGTATAGGGGTGGCCATCTACTTCACTTCACTTGGCTTATAGACGAGAATGAGGAAACCCAGGGTATGGGTGGGCTTTAAGGCAGACTGCCACTGGACAGACAGACCATCTAAGCTAGCTTGATTCCAAGCCTTGACAGGAGAAGGCGGTATCCTGACCCCTGCAGGCTTTCCTCTGCCCTGCCAGTGGGACCTCTCCTTTCT
This sequence comes from Mus pahari, assembly GCF_900095145.1. NCBI lineage: Eukaryota > Metazoa > Chordata > Mammalia > Rodentia > Muridae > Mus > Mus pahari. Next base: position 70,633,557 of record NC_034603.1, read on the forward strand.
GCCCATTTCCCACAAGACAACTAAGGTCTCTGGGCTTCTGCTTCCAGTTTCACTTTGGAATGGCTTCCCTGTCCTCTGGGCTGTTGCTGGAACGATTTTCTCTGCCCGGAATAAATCTCTTCCTACGGCTTTGCTGGCTGTTCAGCGCTTCCTTCAGCTTTAATAGCCAGAAATCTGGGTCTTCTGTGCCATCATCATCTCTGTCCCACCTTTCTGTGTCTCTCCTGCATCTCCTGTCAAGGCTTGTGGTCAAGCTAGCTCACTGGTTTTCTGCCCAGTTTTGGGGATGGCTAGATTAACATCCCAGGAGGGTAGGCAGACTGGGCTCCACTCTCAGCCTGGCTTTCTCTCCTTGCGCCCTCAGGAGCTAGACATGAATGACTTTGAGGAACAGTTTAAGACCAAATCCCAAGGCCCCTGCCTGGACATCAGCGCTCTGAAGGGGAAAGCATCCCAGAAAGCCCCCACTAAGACAATACTCATTGAAGCCAACCGGGCCAAGAATTTGGCCATCACCCTGCGCAAGGGCAACCTAGGAGCAGACAGAATCTGCCAGGCCATCGAGACGTGAGTACCTGTGTCGGGGTGTGGCCCAGTCCTCTCACTAGGCTAGGCAGAGCATAGTAAGAACCCCAGGAGTGGGACAGGATCCACCAAACCTGTGACAGCAGGTCCTGGTCAGGGAGCATTGTCTCAGTTTGAGACCAAGAAAACTGAGACTGTACTTTGAGTCTGAACCCCGACTGAGACCTCCTGACTCTCTTCCTGCTTCTGTCCAGCATGGGCACCCAAGCCAAAGGATTCATAGCTGTCTATCCACCAGTGTTGTATGACAGAACTGAGGCTTCTGGTATCCCTGACTCCTATCTCTTGTTCTCTGAAGCTGTCTACAAATACTCAATATTGAAGGTCGTTTATTCAGTCCTGCTCTCTGGAACTTGTAAGTGTGGAATGACACCCGCTCTCCCGTTCCCTCACACAGGTATGACCTACAGACTCTCAGCTTGGATTTCTTGGAGCTCTTGACTCGCTTCCTGCCCACAGACTATGAGCGTAGCCTCATAGCCCGATTCGAGAAGGAACAGCGGCCGATGGAAGAGCTGTCAGAGGAGGACCGCTTCATGCTGCGCTTCAGTCGCATCCAGAGGCTGCCGGAGCGCATGAACACACTCACCTTCCTGGGCAACTTTCCAGACACGGCCCAGCTGCTCATGCCGGTGTGGGCAGGACGGGCAGGGTGGTGTGGTGGGTAGGGAGAAGGGCGTCTCTGAGCTCAGCTTCCAAGAGGGCAGCTGGGAAGCTCCAGTTTACCTCATCTTCATCCCACCCTTAGCAACTGAATGCCATCATTGCAGCCTCGATGTCTATCAAGTCCTCCGACAAGCTTCGCCAGATCCTAGAGGTGAGAGCCCAGGGCGAGGGACTGGGAAGCAGGGCCCACCCTTGCCTAGTCTAGGTCCCATAAAAGGGAGACTCAGACCCTGCCCACCTGGGACATAGCAAAGGTTATGTTCCCATTTCTCACGCGTATGCTCATAGACAAGCTAAGGCGGGAGGAGGGGGACAGGCAAAGGCAGCAGCAGCCATGCCTGTGACCGTGCACGTGAGCTCCTTCTCTGGGGCTCAGTCCCTCTGGGGATTGCTTTATGAGAGTAACTGGGTAACTGCACCTGTTCAGTGGAGTGTCTGCAGACAAGAATACATAGCTTTTGGGGGATTGAGGAAGGGATGTGGCAAGCCAGTTTGGAGTGGTCTAGTGAAGGGTTAAAATTTTGAGTGTACTACTAGTGTTAATAGTGTGCACGTGAGATGTAGGTTTACAGGTTGCATGTGCATTGAAACTGAAGGGCCCATTCAGGAGGAGCTAGCTGTATGTGAAGGCTAGCTTCTTGTCACCTTCCTTCCTTCCTGAGAAGTATATATTCTTCAAGGGTTTTCCCCCAAGCCTGGATCTCATTTAGTCTTTCTCTGCTTCTCCCAGATTGTCTTGGCTTTTGGCAACTACATGAACAGTAGCAAGCGTGGGGCGGCCTATGGTTTCCGGCTTCAGAGTCTGGATGCGGTGAGATGGGGATCCTGGTCTGGGGTCTGGGTCTGGGATCTGGGTTGGTGGCCAGTGGCTTATACCCAGGTCCTTGTCCAGTTGTTGGAGATGAAGTCGACAGACCGGAAACAGACGTTGTTGCACTACTTGGTGAAGGTCATTGCTGAGAAGTACCCACAGCTCACGGGTTTTCACAGTGACCTGCACTTTTTGGACAAGGCAGGCTCAGGTATGGGGCACTGGGGTCTTGGGTGGGAGCAGGGGGGTTCAGTCCTTGGGCCCCTGACATGGTTAGGAGGAAGCAGGGGGGACTGTAGGATATAACTGTGTGCATGCTGCCTTATCCCGACTCTGTCTACTCCAGTGTCCCTGGACAGCGTACTGGGAGATGTGCACTCCTTGCAGCGAGGTCTGGAGCTGACACAGAGAGAGTTTGTGCGGCAAGATGACTGCCTGGTGCTCAAGGAGTTCCTGAGGGCCAACTCTCCCACCATGGACAAGCTGCTGGCAGACAGCAAGACAGCTCAGGTGAGCTGGGGGGGGGGGGGGACACAGAACACCAGCCACGGAAGCCTTAGGGTTGGGGTGGGGAGTCAGGTTCGGTTAGAGCAAAGACCTGGAGGAGTGTGGCCACAGGCAGAACCCTGGGATGAACAGTAGCGGAGCATCCTGTGTGGAAGAACAGAGATGTGGTATCTCAAGGGGCACGGAGCATGCTCAGGCTCCAAGGGGCCCAAGCCAGCAGGGCTGATGGATTGTGTTTGCAGGAGGCCTACGAGTCTGTGGTAGAGTACTTTGGAGAAAATCCCAAGACCACATCCCCCTCCATGTTCTTTTCCCTCTTCAGTCGCTTCACCAAGGCCTACAAGGTACACGTATCCGATGGGTGGGGTGCGGGGGCTCCGTAGCCTCTGCCTGAGAACAGTGGGGACAGCTTCTGTCCCAGGTCAGACGGGGAAGGAGGGTTGTTCTCACTAAGACCTGCCTTGGGTCCTCAGAAAGCGGAACAGGAGGTCGAACAGTGGAAGAAGGAAGCAGCTGCCGATACCTCAGGCAGGGAAGAGCCTCCAACACCCAAGGTAGGCAGCTGGCCCCAGGCCCAGGCCTGGGACTGGGATTCGGGAATTTATAGCATCCCTTTCTTCCTGCCTCACCCCTACACCTTCAGTGTTGACATAGATTCTGCCCAGAGACAAGGACAATGCCCCAGAAGCCAGGGGAGGAAGCAGGTGTAGGTTTCTCCTGCCTTAGCTGGCCATCCTTGCTGTGAAGAACTACACAGATGTTCCAGAGTGGGTGAGGTGTTAAGTATCCTAAAGTTAGGGTTGCCTTTCTCCTCAGTCTCCACCCAAGGCCCGGCGACAACAGATGGACCTCATCTCTGAGCTAAAACGGAAGCAGCAGAAAGAGCCACTCATCTACGAGAGTGACCGAGATGGGGCCATCGAAGACATCATCACAGGTGAGGGTCAGGTCACTGTCCCGTCTCCACTACCCACTATGTCCCTCTCTTCCTCTATTTCTCCCCACACTGAGGGGTCTGCTGCCTCCTCCCACCTCCAGTCTCATTGTGCAGCCCTGGCTTGCCTGGAACTTGCTGTGTAGACCAGGCTGTCCTCAAACTCACAGAGATCCTCTTGTCTCTGCTCCTGCAGTGCTGGGATCAAAGGCATGGGCCACTTATCCCCGTTCTGCATTATCTCTTGCTACCTTTTCTGTTTTTCTTTTGTTTGTTTGTTTTCTCTCTCTCTCTCTCTCTACCTTCTATTTCCCAAAACCTCAGTGCTCAAGACAGTACCCTTCACTGCCCGCACCGGCAAGCGGACATCCCGGCTCCTCTGTGAGGCAAGCCTGGGAGAGGAGATGACCCTCTAGCTCCCAGGTACCTAGATAACCTGGTCTGTGATTCCAGTGATGGCGAAACTCTGGGAATTTGGGGCACAGGGAGGGGGGAGAGCAGATATGCTTCCCTATCCGGGCCACTGCATAGCTGGGATGTTTTAGAGGGTGGTGTTTCTGGCTGTGGTAAATCAGTGTCCCCTTCCACGTGTACAAAATCAAGTCCTTAGAAAGATGAGCCTGTGCCCTGAAGCCTGGGCCAATGTGTCTCCTTTGCCTGCCAGATCTTCGGAACCAGCCCTACATCCGTGCAGACACAGGACGTCGAAGTGCTCGCCGGCGCCCCCCTGGACCCCCACTGCCGGTCACTGCTGATCTCTCGCTGTAGCCACTGTTTCTGCTGGTGGATTCTAAAGGGCCGTAGGCAGGCTGGAGCTCAAAGAAGGTGGTCCTTAGCTCGGCTGGGTCGGGCGTCTGCTCCTCCTGCCCGACTACTAGCCTTGAAGACTCCTCCCTACCCCCACCCCCAACCCCCCCAAAAAAGCTGGTCGTAGCACCCTCTCCCTCCAATAGCCATACTTAGCCTGAGCGGGAGCCTGGCCTGTAACTTATAAAGTGCACCTCGCCGCTGCCCTAGCTCAGAGGACCCTCCATGGACCTTATTTTTATACAAGATTAATAAAGATGTTTGCAAAAGACGCGCGTCGACTCAGTGCCAGATCCCACTAGGCGCAGCCAGTTTCGCTCAGCAAACGGTTTACTTGTACAAGCTCTTCATAGCACATCTCTGGAAACAGGCTGGCGAAGGGGAGGAGGGGTGCTTCTGCACTAGAGTTGGCGGGGAGGAAGCCAGCTTCGAGGGGCGCATTTGCTCCAGCGGCTGGCTCATTAGCCCGGCGGGAGGGCGGAGGGGACCTGCGGAAGATCGAGGGGGCTATTCGTTAGGGACGCCCTGCGCGATCAGCAACACCTGGGTGTACCTCCTGCGCTCCCCATTTCTTTTGGCTCAGGTCCCACTCTAACCCCAGCCTCTTCTGCCTGACAATCACGCCCCATCTGCTGTTCCGCCTCCGCCCCATCTGCCCTGTCCTTAAGAGTATCTGCGGATTCTCACCTTTGCTGAGTGGCCCAAGGTTGGGAGGGAGCTTGGGGCGGCCTGGCTGTTGGGGCTTGGGGAGGCGGACGTCGGACCCTGGAACTCGAGCCTTGCGTTCTGGCCTCTGGCGCCCGGCGAGGTTGGGGATCTGAGTGTAGGGGCTGCGCCCACCTGGGGCGGGATCCCAGAGGAGGAAGAGGCGAGGACAGTACTGGGAAGGGTCCCGCGGGAGCAGGAGGTGGCAGTGGCCTGGGCTACGGATGACCCGGAGCATCCCCCTCCCGTGGCGTCCCGCCCCGTGCCTGCGACTCCCCCACCCCCAGCCCGTGGACCAGCTCGGGGCGCACCTGCTCTGCACAGTGTGTGCAGGGAGCGCGCCAGCTGAGAGCTGGAGAGGCCATTGAGGCGCGCAGCTTGGCAGAAGAAGGTGAGGCCCGTGTGCGCACGCGCAGGCCGGCCCTGGCGCGCCCGGTTCCGAGCGCACAAGCTCAGCCGCAGGGCTCGCTGCTTCTTGAAATAGTAGCTTGGGGGAGAAAAGTGGGACAGCGGGCTCAGACACTGCTTCCTCGCTCTCCTCCATCTTACAGGTGGGGAGGTCCAAACAGGACCGAAGGCTACTTGTCTTTCTTTGGCTAAGGGATGGTCTTGGGTCCAGGAAATGGACCCAGGGGTCAGGGCATTCTCTGGAGGCAGGACCCCTCCCCCTCAAGTTCTGTTTTCTGAATCCCAGGTCTGGAAGCCGAGGATGGCTATGCCCACCTTGTCACCTCCTGCCTTGATTTGGGGGGCACAAAGCCTTGACTCAGTAGTTTGAACAGCACCTCGAGGAACAGGGTCTGCAGGCCCGGGGGCTCACCGACCCGATTGCCCTTCATTTGGCCTGAGTATAGCAAACACAGGCCAGAGGTGAAGAGGGGTGTTCTCATTCAAGACTTCCCCTCTGCCCATCAGCCTAACTCCTCACCCATGTACTGAGCCAGACGGTGGTTGTCAGTAAGGACACCCAGGAAGTCCTTGAAGCTTACGGTTCCATCACCTGGGAAGACAAGGAGAGGCAATGGGTACTTGCCCTATTGGGGAAGTTTGCCTTGTAGATACTTTAGGGGCTTAAGTCACATTGAGAATTAAACCATTCCTCTCTTTAAAATAGATGTTTTTCCATAAAGTACTAAGATCATGTATTAACAGCCTTTAGTAGAAGCCAAAGGGTTCTAGTGTGTGGAGGGAAACAGCTCTTGCCCTTGGGGGTTGGTGGGGGGTAATGAGAATTGAAATCAGTTCAAAAGGCCCGGAGATTGGGGTGCTGGTCTAGACGGGCTTCCTGGAAGAGGGAACTTTAAGAAACAGAACCCAGCCAAGGATTTTGTAGATAGGGGTAGCATCCATTAGGAGATGGGAGAACACAAGAAGGCAGAGATGGGGCACCCACCATCTAAGTCGGCCAGCCGAAGAGCCTCGCACATCTCCTGTGGGCCCAGCTGGATACCCGTGTTGCGCAGGGCAACTTTCATGCTTTGCATGTCCACAGTGCCTGTTGGGCTGCAACTGAACAGTTTGAAGATGTCCTGGAAAGCTGAGGGTGGAGAGAGGGCCAGTGAACGCTGCATGTTTAAAGACTTAGACTGGCATAGAGGGAAGGTGGTAAGGGTTATAAATACGTTAGGTAACTAGTTCTGCCCCGAGCATCCTCCTATCTCTCTCTGCTCCTGGACCTCGGCTCCTTACCTGCCAGCTGCCGGGGGGTCAGGGGTAGCGAGCTATCATCCGCCGAGCTACTCCGGAGAAAGAAGTCGGACATGTAATACCTGCTGCAAGGCTATTCCAGGGCCAGGCAGGCCTTGCCCCCTAAACCAGCACATCCCAGACCTGACCTCCTCCCGTCCCTGCTCTCACCTTTGAGACCTGTCATCTGGCCCTGACCAGTATGGCTGGGTAGCTTCAGGATTCTTGAGATCTTTCAACCTCAGTAAGGCCTCCTCTTTAGTGGTCGTGGCCGCTCCTAGCTCTGACTGGGACGGCTGGCCTATCTGCGTCTGCGTCCGCCCCTTTTGCACCCTGCCAGCCTGCTCCTCGAATGCATCTCGTGTGAGGATATTCCGAGGCTTCTGCGGAGGCCTTAGAGGCAGGGAGAAGGCAGGACAGCCTGGTCAACTGAAGGGCATAGATTCCAGGAGGCCTAGGGGACAAGGCCTATGGGTGAGCAGGTCCACCTCCTCCTCCCAGGATCCTCCGGGCCAGGCTGAATCCACAGCCCTATAGGAAGGGGCTTCTGTAGCAGGCACGGGGTATGAACCCCCATCTCAGGTGACATAAAGGACCCTCCTCCAACCTAGCGAGCGGTACCTTCTCAGTGTCGATGGGGATCTCTTGGTCTTCAGGCCTCTGCTGCCTGAAAGGCAGAGGCACAGGCTCCGAGGCTGTCCCCCTCCCCCAGGCTGCCTCACTGCTGGGATTTGTCTTTTGGCTGCAAACCCTCCCCCAGAGGCTGCTGGGCTTCCTGCCAGGGCCGGGCACCCGCGGCTTTATTCTTCCCAAGTCTCTAACTCCCTTCGGGCATCTGAATTTGTGATTACTCTCTGGATGCTGAGTCAGGATGGCTGAGGCCCACAAGGAAAAGCAAGCCACAGAATCCCAAAGCCTGGGATGTGGGACGTGGGGTCCTGTCCAATATAATAAACCCACTAACCACATTTTAATACATTCTGTAAAACCTCAATACTTGGAAGTAATACAAACCATACAGTGTCTACTCTCAGATAATGAATGAATGAAACTAGAGGACTGGAACAGAGCTGGAAGATTAAATAATAAGATTTTTCTTATTAAACAATACATTTCTAAACAACATGTGGTGTTAGGTATGCTGAAATACATCCAGAATTCCAGAACACTGGGGCGAGAGGGTTCTGAGTTCAAGGTTATCTTGAGCTACATACATAAGACCTTGTCAGGAGGGGAAGGAGGAGGAAGAGAAGAGGAGGAGGAGGGGGAGGAAGAGGAGGACAAGGAAGAGGGAGAAGAGGAGGAGGGAAAGGAAGAGGAGGAGGAAGAGGGAGAAGGGGAGGAGGAGGAAGGAGGAGAAGGGGAGGAGGGAGAGGAAGAAGGAGGAGGAGGAGAAAAAGTGTAATATTAAAACTAGACAGTGTCAGGCATGGTGTCAATAATTCACTCAAGCACTTGGAAGGCTCAGGAGTTCAAGGTCATCCTCAACTCTACAGTGAGTGTGAAACCAGGGTGGGCTGTATGAGAACCTGTCTCAAAACAAAGAAACAGGGGCTAGAGAGATGGCTCAGAGGTTAGGAGGGCTGACTGTGCTTCTGGAGGTCCTGAGTTCAATTCCCAGCAACCACCTGGTGTCTCACAACCATCTGTAATGAGATCTGATGCTCTCTTCTGGTGTGGCTGAAGATAGCAACTGTGTACTCAAATAAAATAAACAAACCTATAAACCAACAAACAAACAAACAAAGCATGGATCAAACCCCCAAACCTCAAACTAAACAAAAATAAAAATACAATGTATTGTGAATGTAACAAACACTGCTCTCGAGGACGAGGACATTTGTAGCACAAGGCGCATGTTTTAGAAAAGGAGGTATCTAAAGAGTTTCTGCCCCAAGAAACTAGAAAAAGAAGCACAAATTACATCTCCAGAAAGTAGGATTAAGATAAAAACAAGAGCAAAAATTAAGACTGGAAAGCAGGGAATCAGTAGCAAGAAGCAAACGTCAAAATCTTGTTCTTTGAAAGAACAAAGGAGGCTAGGGCTGGCGAGATGGCTCAGCTAGTGCAAGTGCTTGCTGACAGGTTTGATGACCCATGTTCAAAGGTCCTCTGGACCCACATGGGAGAAGAGAACTGACTCCTTCAAACTGTCCTGACCCATACACATGCCACAGTATATGTGCATGGATACGTGTGCACACAGCAGCACGTAACTAAAAATGGGTGGGCGGGAAGAGTGTAGCGTTATGAAAGGAACATCACTAGAGCTTGTGGATAGTTAAAGCATAGTAAAGGGATATCAAGTGACTATGCCTGTTAAGTATGATAACCTTAATGCAATAGATCACCTTCTTGAAAAACAGAAGCTGCCAAAACTTATGGGAAGAAACTGTCTGGATAGCCCTGTATATGCGAAAGAAATCAAACCAATAATTAGCCTTCCGAAGCAGAGAGAGAGGCCCATATGTATTTCACAGATGATTTTTTAATCAAACTTCTATTGAAGAACTATCATTTCTCTATAATAAATATCTTAACTCAGCTGGTGAGGCCATTACTCTGTACCCCGAAGACCCCAAAGAGAGAAAGACTTTCTCAGAAAACTACAATATTCCTCAAGAGCATACATACAACATACAAAAAATTCTTTTTTTTTTAAATTATTTAGGCCAGATGTGATGACATATGCATTTTTGTTTGTTTTTGTTTTTTGTTCTTTGGCTTTTGTTTTGTTTTGTTTTTTTTTTTTCAAGACAGGGTTTCTCTGTGTAGCCCTGTCTATCCTGTAACTTGCTCTGTAGATCAGGTTGGCCTCGAACTCAGAGATCTGCCTGCCTCTGCCTCCTGAGTGCTGGGACTAAAGGCGTGCACCACCACTATCTGGCATGACACATCCCAACATTTGGGAGACAGAGGCAGGGAGATTACTGATCTAGACCAGCAGGGGTACATAGTGAAACCCCATCTCAAAAATCACCTTAAAGGCGCCACCCCCCCCCCGTGTGTGTGTGTGTGTGTGTGTGTGTGTGTGTGTGCACAAATGAGTGCAAGCACTTTTGGAGACCAGAAGAGGACATCTGATCTTCTGGAGCTAGAGATACAAGTGGTTGTGAACTGTCCAATGTGGGTGCTGGGAACTGAACTCAGGTTCTCTGGGAGAGTAGTAAGCGCTAACCACTGAGAAATCTCTCCAGCACAGATAAAAACAAAAACAAAAACAAAAACAAAAAAACTTTGACAAAACATTAGCAAGTAGAACCCAACAGTATATAAAAAGAATGGTACTTTACCACACACAAGATAAATGCAATAAAGTATTTAAATAAAACACTACTGTGCCTGGGCATGGTGACTCACCCCTTTAATGCCAGCACTCTGGAGGCAGAGGCAGTCAAATCTCTATGAGTTCGAGGCCAGCATAGTATACTTTGCAAGTTTCAGGGCAGCCAGTGCTATGTAGAGAGACCCTGTCTCAGAAGAAGCAAAACAAGCCCCCAAACCTTTGACTCTTCCAACAATTGTGAAGAAAGAAGACAGTTACAGACTTGGAGATGCTCATTTGAAAAGGACTGTTAACACAAAACGTACACACAACCTTTAAAACTCAACAATGAGAACACGAATCACCCAATTAAGAGGTGAGTAGAAACCTTAACAGATGACATCCACCTTCAAGTATATGAGATCTCCAGCATAGTGTGAATCATTAGCAAATGGAGCAGGAAAATACGACACCTCTACGGGTCCATAAGAACGTCAGGATTTAAAACACGGACACCACCAAATTCTGGTGAAGAAGAGGAACAGCGTGCCGGGTCTGCGAAGGGGTGAGTTGCTCTGGAAGTCACTCCAGCTGTTCCTCACAAATCTGAACACACCTTGAGGTCTTGGTTGCAAGCTCAGCCTTTAGTGACTGAAACAATGTATATAAAGCAGCAGTCATGGTCCTTGGCATTCATCCAGGCAAGGTTAAAACAAGTCCAAAATCCACACCATACTTACTACAACTTTCTAACTGCCCAAACCTGGAGTCAACCAACATACCTTTTGGTAGGTGGATGGAAAAATAAATCAGTCCATCTAGATAATGGAATCTTATGGAACACTAAAAGGAAATGAGCTGGCGAGAGCCACGGAAAGACATGGAGGGAAGTTACACACTTATTAAGGGAAAGAAACCTGCTTGAGAAAGCTACATAAAGCTCAATTCCAACTCATTCTGGAAAAGGGGGTTCAGTAGCAAGTCCATGAGCACCAGGAGTTGAGGGGAGGAAGGAATGAGTGGGTGTACAGAGGGTATTTAGGGTGGGCAGACAATTTTGTATGATACTACAGCGAGACACACGCCACACATTTGTTGTACACTGAGAGGGAACGAACCCTAGCGTCTCTATGGACTTCGGGTGATGGTGGTGTGCCTGTGTGGGTGTGTGTAACCATGTGTCTTGGTTTCAGGAAGTGCCTGTAGGGAGTGGGGCAGAAAGGAATCGGCAGGAACTGTCTGTATCTGCCACTTGTTTAGTGCACCCAAAGCCACTTTCAACAATCTTTTTTTTTTTTTTTTTTTGAGACAGGATCTTATGTAGTAGCATAACCCAGGCTAGTCCTGAACTTCCTATTTAGCTGGCTGAGATTGTCTTTTATGATATAGCCCTGGCTGGTTTGGAACTTGCTATGCAGTCCAGGCTGGCTTTGAACTCAAAGAGATCCTCCTGCCTCTGCCTCCCAAGTGCTGGGGTTAAAAGCGTGACCACCAAGCCCAGTATAAAGATGTCTTTTAGCTTCTGAGTTTTCTGCCTCCACTTCCTGAGTGTGGGGTGACAGGCGTGTGCCAACACCTCTGGTTAAAAATAGAATTTATTTATTTTTTTTAAAAAAAAACACCAAAACAATAAACTCTAAATAGATGAGCTCCAGCCAGACACCCACCTCAGCATCTTCTCTTTGTTTCATTCTCGATTCCCACCCTTCCCCCCTCAGGCCTGTGTTTCTGCCTCCTAACCCCATGTCCTTGCCCCTAGCTGTTCCCTTCCGCAGCCTTCTGCCAGGATCTTGGTGGGCTTCTCTCTTGGCAGGGAGCTGGTGACCCTGGTTAAGAGGCTGGCCAGGGCCGCGTATGGTGGCATGCTCCTAGCACTCTGCAAGCTAAGACAAGAGGTTTGAGAGTTCAAGTCCAACCCGAGTTACACAGCTGTGTCCAGGCTCAAAAGAAAAGAGATGGCTCAGCGGCTAAGAGCCCTGACTGCTCTTCCAGAGGTCCTGAGTTCAATTCCCAGCAACCACATGGTGGCTCACAACTATCTGTAATGGGACCCGATGCCTTCTTCTGGTGTGTCTGCAGACAGCGACAGAGTGCTCAAGTGCTCATAGACATAAAATAATTCTTTAGAAAAGAAGAAAGCAGCTGTTGGTGGCACATGTACTCAGTAAGCAAAGGCAAGAGGCCGTCAGGGCTACCTAGTGAGACCCTGTCGTACGCGGAGTCTCCCTACATATTGGCTTGAGGCTGTGGCTTCCTGAAAGATCATTCCATCAGCCTTGCTTTTCCCTCCTTCAAGCATTCAGACATTTTCCCAGGTCTCCCCACTGGCTACAGGAAGACTGGCTGCTGGGTTTGCTCAGCCATACCTCCAGGGAGGCCACATCCTCACACGATACCCGGATGTCCCTGAGGCTGAAGCTTCGGATAGAACTTTGAGGTTTCCTTAAGGCTCATAGGGAACCTTTCAAGGTGGCCTAGTGGTAGGTGGGAGAGGCCCACTTCAGGGCGTAAATAAGTCCTGGCCAGGTGGTCAGGCATGACATCAGAACTTGCAGAGAAACTTAAAAAAAAAAAAATAATAATAAAATGGATGTGTCACCCCTAAAAAATTGCTTCCAGAATATAGCATCCAGGCGTGCTCAGTGGTTAGGAGGCCTTGATCCCCTAAAACCCGAGCCAGAACCCAAGCAGGGTGGTGCATACTTGAAATGTCAGCACACAGGAGGCTGAGGCAGGAGGATCAAGGGTTTGAGGCCAGTGTGGGCTTCATAATGAATCACTATGTCAAAATTACAAGGGCTGGGGACACCAGCCCAGTAGTACAACACTGGCCTAATTATGCCCAGGGCCCAGCACCTTAAAAAATCTCTTCACCAGGGCCAGCACTGGGGGCTTTAATGTTTTTGTCTAGTCATTTCTCTGGGGCTGAGGGGGATGACAGCTTAAAATGGATTTTCAGCAATAATGGATTCCCTTTCTTGGTTCCCGGCACCGAGCTGAAACATAAAAGAGACAGTGTCACTAGGGCATCGGGGACTGGGGTCTCCCACGGCACCTGTGGGGGCCGCTGGCCGTCTGTCCTGTCTGCGTATCATCAGAGCCCACGGGCCCTGAAGCTTGCCCGTTACCTCATGCTCCTTCACACAATTGTCCTGTGCCCTAGGAATGTGACCGTCATACTCTCCGGAGGCAGACAACATGGAAACGTTCCTGCTTCCTGACACGGCGTGGCCCTGCCCACTCTGAACCTAGGTTTCTCTCCTAGCCCTGGGGAGCTTACCCTCCATGGTCCCCAGGCCTCCTCTGGCCCTGGCTTTTCTATTACATTCCAGGTCACTGGAATCTTGCTTGTAGCAGCCTTTGTGAGGTCATTGAGGTTGGGCCCGAAACTAAGCTAGCCCGTGTCCCCTGCCCAGCCCCTCCCCCTTGCATTCTACTGCTGGACACCTCATCTGTCTATGTGAAAACTGAGCCCACCCCCACAGGCTAATGCGGCCCCACCCCGTGGAAGGGCTGAAGGACATCACTACTCACTCCTCTTTGGCTTCCTGAAGCTGAGGGGATGTGATTGGTGTCTGGACTAATTTCACTTCCCCTTGGATGGTAGCTGTCTTGAGCCCTGCCTGGTTAATATCCAGGTAAGAGCAAGCTACGTTCCTGGTTTCCTGAGTCCAAGATTTGTGAGCCATGTTTTTGGGGGACTGATCTTGCTTCTCTGAGGATATCTGGGTGATCTGGGTAGCCTGGGCAAACTTGATGGCCTGGACAGGCTGGCAAAAGTCTAAAGAGGTATTCTGCGACTTCTCAGATGTTCCTTTGATCATGTTCTCTAAGTTAGGCAAGGCCATGTTGCTGGAGGAGGCTACGGCCAGGGACGATGCGAAGTTGATCAGATCGGCCAGGCCGATGGCTGTGGGCGTGGTGGGGCGAGACACTTGGGGGCTGGACGGCAGTTGGGTACTTTCTGTGTAGACCTGGGATATGGAGACGGACTTCTCCTGGGGGCTCTTGTGATGTTTTTCTAAGGCCTTCTGTAGACTGTGCTCCGACGCCTGGATCAGCTTGTTTGACCAGAAAAGATGACTAGAGGTCTGCACAGGGATGGATCGGTACGGGCCATGCATCTCCTCCTCCTCGTTGGCTGAGTGCACATTGAAGCCCCAGGGCCTGAAGTCATTTGTGTCCATCAGCTCTTCTTCATAGGGCTTGAGGGACTCGATCCTGTAGTTCTGCTGCTCCGGGCTTTCAGGGTTGCTGTCTCCTTCAGTCTCAGGTGTGAGTTTAGAGGGTAATTCTGGCTCCATGTCCTCCAGCTGTGGTACTGGACCTAGCTCTGGGTCCACTTTGGGTGGGGGCTCCGTCCTTGGTAACTCCTCTTCCAGCTGAAAGGTTTCAACAGAAAGCTAAGGCAACAGGAACCAGACAGCCCTCCCCCTACCCCAGGACTCCCCCCCCCCACACACACACCAAGCTCCCTCCTGCTCCCATGTGACACACTACCCGCCCCTTATCTCCACTTGCTGCTTCTTGGAGACCTGCCTGAGGCAGACAAGGAAGTGTAGGCAGGTAACGAAGCTGGGTGTGGCCTGGTACTATAGTCCCACTGCTGTCAAGCATAAAGACACCACTCTCTCGCCTGCTGCCTCTGTATAAAGCCTCATGGTCTCACCTCTGTATCTTCATCCTCTTTTTCTTCGTGGGTATGGTGGTGGTGATGGTCACTCCTGAGGCAGAAGAAATCAAAATGGGTGACAGAGATCCTGTTGCGGGTAGGGATCGCTAGGGCCCTCAAAGCTCTGGCCTTGTACAGAAGATGGCAAGAAGACCTCATCTTCTCTACTCCCCACTGTCTCTGTTCCAATAAGAACCCTGGAGTGTCATATTGTGTGTGTGTGTGTGTGTGTGTGTGTGTATACACAAATATAAATGTTGTGGAGGCCAGAGGCTGACCTAAGTTTTCCTTAGTTATTTGCTACCTCATTTTTCAAGACAGGATCTCTCTCTCTGATGGTGGGGTTCACTGATCTGCTAGAGTGGCTGGAGCCAGCGAGACCCACCCACTTCCTGCTTCCACCTCCCAACTCTAGGATTACAGCGATGACAATGTTTGGCTTCTCACACGGAAGTCCGATGTCTGACTAGGCCTGCATACTCGTACACTGAGCATTTTATTCCTAAGCTGTTGGTCTTAAGATTTCCCCAAGTGTCAGAAGTTTCTGGAGAGCTTACCAGCCTACTCTTCAACTCCATGTGGTTGGAGGAAGGGCCTGGGAATCTTTGTTCTGAGCCCATGAGGCCCAGAAAATAGCTCCCTCTACAGGGAAAGTCCTATCTTTACTACCTTGGACAGCTCTCTCTGCAAGGCAGCCACGCCCTGTATGCTCCACCGTAACCCTCCACCAAGGTTGGAGGCTGTAGGCAGAGACGGGATGGTAGGCAACCCCAGCCTGTCACCTGGACTCTGGTCCTGAGATCCTGGAAAGGAGCTAAAGATGGGGAGGCCCTACTTGGGTGAGAGTGCTTGATGTTGGGGGAAGGGCTGAGAGCCTCGGGTATTGGGGGCAGGGCCCTGTGCTGGTGGGGGCCGGTTCTTACTGTCTTTCCACAACGTCCACTGAATCCTTGCCACAGCAGGGAAATGCTCTGATACCTAGTAGGGGGGAAAGGAAAGGGCAGGCCGCTTCAGTGTGCAGAGAGCCCCTGAGCTGGCGCCAGTTTCTTCTGTCCCTTCCCCCTTCCTCCCTCCTCGCCCCCAGCCCATCCACCATTGTCTCTCTCATCTTACCCTTTGCCCTTGACACCCCCTTGCCAGGGTCACCAGTCCTGTCCTTCATGTCTGCTATCCTCCATTTGTCATCTGGACTTGTCCCAGCTCTTGAACCTACTGCCTCCTCCACAGACGGGAATGCCCATGGCTCTCCACATTAGCATTAGAGGGGGCTCACTGCCCAGGCTTTCCATAGCTGGTGGCTGCTAAGTCAAGGACTTGAATGCAGGCTTAAGAGTTACTTCCATCTTCTGCTCTGCCATCTTCCGCAGGAGCCCATTGCACCCCCGAAGAACTTCCGCACCTCACTGTTCGTCACCCTTGTTTGCTGCTTCTCCAGCTCTTTTTTGGTCACCCATCACTGACCCAGACCAAGGCCTACACTCCGGGTGTTTGATCTGAGGTCATGCCAGGGTCTCACTGCTGGATGGTGAAGTCCTAGAAGGTGGAGTCTCTGGGGGGGGGGCGCATCCTGCAGCCAGGAGGTGGATATCCTGGAGGCTTTTCTAATCGTCTAATACACAAGCTGCCCTTCGCCCACTGGAGCTGGGGCACCAGGCTGTCTCAGTCGCTCCTCCTCAGGGAGCCATAATCACCGATTTCAAGGGACTACACCTTCTGTGCATTATGCTCAGTGGGTTCCCATGAGCCCAGGGAAGAGCAGGAAGTGTTAACCTGGCTTTTGGGGTGAGAAAGGCTGCTGGGGTTCTATCAGTTGCATGAGAACACACTGTGGTTTCTTCCTAGGATGGAAGGGGTGGTCCTTGCATGGCTGGTCCCAGCCTGAGGATTCAGGCACATCTGGACTGAGATGGACTGCCTGGCTTGAGGATCTTAGGCCAGCTCTGAGAGAAGCGTGGACAGGAACTTGCAGGCCAGCTCTGCCTCCTTGACCCACATACTCTTCTGGTTTTCTTCATCTACCTCCCTCTCCCCCTCCTTTTCGGGCTTCATTCAGCTCCATCCCACCCCAAGCAGGACTTTTCGGCCCCACCCAACCATAAAGGACTCGGCATTCCTGCTGAACCCTTCCTTGGTTACTTGCCGTTTTCCTGGACCTCTCTGGTCATTCAGACTTCTACCCTTCCCTAGGCTGCTCCTGGGCATGGACAGAGGGTGAGTTAGGATTTTGTAAGCCTCATAGCAGCTCTGGGGTCTAGAAGACGAAGTCTGGGGTTGACTCATCTTCTGTGCTTGACTTGTAAGAAAGTCAAGCTTCAGTCTGTGATGTTTGAGGTATTTTTCAATGTCTAGTTGCTGCTAATATTCTAGAAATACCGACTCACATTCTGCAGTCCCGATGAAAACCCATGAGCCCCGATAGCGTTCGCTTGGAGAACCCACTGGGTTTGTACATACAAAAGAATGTGTGTGAATCAAGATGATCTTGCTTCTTCCTTCCATGTCTGGCATCTTTTGTTTCTTCCCCCTTTGTACTGGGAACAACCACAGCCTTGCTTCCTTCCAGTGTCCTTGGAAACTTCCATAACTTCGTCTTTATGATGCTGGTGGTAGTTTTCTTCACGGATGCTGTTTATCAGGTTTAAGCTTCCTTTTCTACTTTGCTCAGTTGATGTTTAAAAAAAATATTTATTGTTGTCATCATCATCATCATCATCATCATCATCATCATCATCATTATCATAGGACGGGAACTATGTAGACCAAGATGGCCTTGCATTCACAAGAGTTTTCTTTCCTTTGCCTGATGAATGCTGGGATTAAAGGTGTTCATCACTACATCATCATCATCATCATCATCATCCTGAGACAGGGTGTCACTGTGTAGACCCGGCCTGTCCTCAAAAACTAACTATATAGACCATATATATATATGGCTTCAAACTCATAAAGATCTACTTGCCTCTGCCTCTTGAGTACTGGAATTAAAGGTATGTACCATTATGCCTGATGATGACGATGATGATGATGATTATTATTATTATATTATTGGGTTTTTGAGACAGGGTTTCTCTGTATAACTCTGACTGTCCTGGAACTCATTCTGTAGACCAGGCTGGCCTCAAACTCAGAAATCCACCTGCCTCTGCCTCCCAAGGGCTGGGATTAAAGGCGTGCACCACCACTGCCTGGCTGATCATTATTATTTTAAAAAAGACTTTAAAATGTTATCATTTTAATAATTATGTGTATGCCATATGTGTGCAGATGCACTTGGAGGTCATAGGGTGAGTGATCCCTGGAGCTGTATTTATATCTAAGAGGTTGTAAGGCAACAGATGTGGTTGCTGGGAACTGAACAGAGTCCTCTGTGGGGGGAGTATGCAGTTAACCATTGAGCTACCTCTCCAGCCCCAGGCATCAGATCCATTTAGAACTGGAGTTATATAAAGTTGTGAGTGTCCCAAAGTATTGAGAATTGAACCCGGGACTTCTACAAGAGATCGGTATGTGCTCTTAACTGCTGAGTCACCTCTCTAGCCTCTAGTTGTCATTGGATGAAACAGTTCTCACTACAGAGCTTTGGCTGGCTTGGAACTTTCTATGTAGACTAGGCTGGCCTTGAACTCACGGAGATCTTCCTGCCTCTGCTCTCTGAGCTCTGGGATTAAAGGTGTGCGTGTACCACTCCCAGAGTTCAGATTGGTTTTGAAAAAGAGTGTGCATTCTGCCATGGAATGGAATGTTCTGTGAATACCAGTTATCAGGGAGAGCCACTTAGCTCCTCTAAATCCTGACTGACTCTGCGCCTGCTTGTTCTTAGTTCTTGAGAGGGGTGATGAAATCTTTAACTGTGATGGCAGATACCCATTTCCCCTTGGAAGTTGCATCAGTTTTCTTTTTTTTTTTTTTTTNCACTCCAGAAGAGGGCATCAGATCTTGTTACAGATGGTTATGAGCCACCATGTGGTTGCTGGGATTTGAACTCTGGACCTTTGGAAGAGCAGTTGGGTGCTCTTACCCACTGAGCCATCTCACCAGCCCCGCATCAGTTTTCTTAAGTAAAGTGTTGATGTCATACATGCGTCTAATGTACTTTGATTATATTTACCTCGCTGAATCACCTCTACTTTCATTTTCTTTCTCTCTTTAGATAATTTATTTTTAAATTGTATTTTTAATTTTGTGTATGCCTGTGTGGCTGTGTACAGGTTATGTGCATGTGAGTGCACATACCACTGAAGGCCAGAAGAGGGCGCACTGAGTCCCTGGAGTTGTAGGTCGTTATGAAATTTATGACCTAGGTGCTGGGGTGTGAAATTTGGTCCTACAAGGGCAGCAAGTGCCCTTAACAGCTCGGCTATCTCTCTAGCCCCTACTTCCTCCTGCCCTTTCCTGATTCTCTGGCAGCATGTAATGTAGCCCAAGCTGGGTTCAAACTCCCTATGTGACCTAGGCCACCCTTGAACTCCTGATCCTCTTAGTGCTGGGAATGTAGGTCACATTTGGCCATTACATTAGTTTTTCTTTGTGTTCTCTGAAGCTCTGCTGTTAGGAACACAGTCCTTTAGAATAGTTATACATCCTTTTGTTTTGCAGCCCTAAGAATGGAACTTGCATATACTAGGCAAAAACTCCATTTTCTTCCCTGACTTTGGAACCTTTACCCCCTCTACTGGGTTGCCTTGTCTAGACTCAATAAGATGCACCTAGCCTTATGCAAGTTGAGATGCCAAGGCTGGTTGTTATCCATGGGAGGCTTCCCCTTTTCTGAAGAGAAAGGGAGAAGAAGTGGGAGGGGTGGTGGGGAGGGAGGACTGGGAGGAACAGAAGGAGGGGAAACTGGTTGGGATGTAAAGTAAGTAAATAAATAATATGACAAGTTATTTTGGTTTCATTTAATTAACTAATTAATTAATTTTTGAGATAGAGTCTAATGTTTCTGTGGCTGGCTTTGAGACTTAAGGATGGGTTGTATACTTAAGGATGACCTAACATTTCTGATCCTTCCGTCTCTATTTACCAGGTTGCTGGGATTACATGCAGGCTGGTGCTACCAAACCTGGTTTAGCTGGTCCTGGGAGTCAGATCTAAGCTTTTTAGTGTTAACACAATCTTTTACTTTTAATCTTTGTTTTTATATTTAAAGTGGATTTTTAAATGGCAGCATATAGTCAAGTGTTGCTTTTCCTAATTATTTATCCCCCTGGTCCCGGAGATTGAATTCAGAGCCTTTCGTCCCAGGCAAGCAGTCCATCATGACGGATCTGTGCCTAGCCCAGGCATCACCTCTTCTGTCTCCTTAGGTAATCTCTACGGTCGAGGAGTGACTTTGTGGGTGGGGACGGTGCTGGAGACCAAGCCCAGGACAGTGCTCTTGCCCATGCCTCCATGCTAAGCAGTTGCTTTAGAAGGGAGCCAAGACGTCTGCCATTTGGGTTTAAATGGATTGTCCCGTTATTTGCTTCCACGTGTCACCTTGCTCTCTTGTATGCCTCCTCTAGATTATTTGCAGGATTCTGCTGGATTTTATTATAGCTGTGACTGTCTTGTTATTTTTAGTTGTTTCAACTAAACTTATTTTGGTTGAGAAGCCATGTGTCCAGACCTCTGTAAGGGTCGAATGATCAGTTCACAGGGGTTGCCTAAGAGCATTGCAAAATGCCGATATTTGCATTACAATTCATAACAGTAGCAAAATTACAGTTATGAAGTAGCAATGACAATATTTTTTTCTTGGGGGTCACCACACATGAGGAACTGTACTGAAGGGTAGCAGCATTAGGAAGGTTGAGAGCCACTGCATTAGGCATTGACTACTCAACTTTATCACTGGCTTCCTTCAAATGGTAATAGGATAATTTGCCTGTAGCAAGGGAACCCTTAACAGTGTGATGTCATGTTCTTCTTGTGACCAGGTATTTGAAATGGAGCTGAGATATTGATCAATGGTGCAGCATCTGCCAAGCATTTGGGAGTCCCCATGTTTAATCAAGAGAGGGGGGAGGAAGGGGGAGGGGATGAGAGAGGGGGGATGAATATGAATATGGATTCGTAATGATTAAGCAAGGAGAACAGCACACCAGAGTTTTCTTTCTGCTTCTAGAATGTGGAATCTAGTGTTTGATGGAGTGGAGTCAGAAATTTGAAAGGTCAAAGGTCACACAGGATGCTGAACCAACCTGTCCTGGTGAGTTCTGGGAGCTTGGAAGATTTGAGGTATAAAGGGAGGAGTCAGAGGTCATGGGTCAGGGGTGCTTTCTCCCAAACAAGGCATCAGAAGATGCTGACATTCCTGAGGTGTGCCTGGTTCCTGTCTGACCACCCTTAAGTGACACTGGCCAGGCAGTAAGACCTAGAGTTGAAAGAATTCCAATGAGTTGCTTTAACGATTCCATTCTTGAACAGGGGCAACTGAAGGCCACCAACGACTTGACAAAAACCGGTCACTCTGCAGATGAGAAGTTGATTCCAGAACAGCAAAGGTGACTTGAGGAACAGGAGGACAGGAGGGTACCTCAAAGAGAAGCTAATCATTTTCAGTGATTCCAGGACAATGCTAAAATGTATCACATCAAAAAAACCAAACCAAACCAAACCAAAGGGAAACAAACAGAGAAAACCAAGATGCTATAAAGAATTACAGAAGGCCGCTTTTTGGCAAAGAAAGAAAGAAAGAAAGAGTATTCTTTCTAGAAAACAAGAAAGAGTATTTCCAGAAAACAGACCCTCCAAGTATCAGCTATAGTGATATTCTAGAGTACACTGGCATATGTCTGCACGGGCACGTGGAGGCTAGAGGACACTCTTGCATGTCCTTCCACAGGAGCCTCCCACGGTGTTCTTTGAGGTAGGGTCTCTCACTGGCTAATCAGGCCAGCCAGGGGTCTTGGGGACCCTCCTGTCTGCCCTCAGCACTGAGATTCTAGGTGCCGCTGCCATGTCTGTCTTACACGGATTCTGGGGGAGAACTCTGGTTCCCATGCTTGTGAGATACTGACAACCATATTCTCAACCCAGGAGATGTGACTCTGTAATCTAGAAGGGAGATCTAGAAAGAACAAAAGTCAGAGAAGAAAAAAGGTAAAACATTCCTCCGAGAAGGAGGTTCTCAGTGGCTTGGAAAGGCTCCCGGAGCGTTGGGGAGATGCCGCTGGTGTGGACACGGTTCATACCAGGAACAGCTGATTCACAAACATGCTTTTTCATTTTTTGCACACGCGCGCGCGCGCGTGTGCGCGTGTGTATGTGTGTGTGTGTGTGTGTGTGTGTGTGTGTGTGTATGTGAGTGACTGAGTGGCTGGAAGCTGGAGGTTGACTTCGGGAGTCATCCCTACCTCTAACTTCCTCCTGGTTTCCTAGAGGCAGGGTCTCTCAGTGAAATCCAGAGCTCCCAGATAGGATTCCTCGATCTGGGGCTCTCCTGTCTCCACCTTCAGAGACTGGGGTTACATGCCTGCCCGTCTCACCCACTTGGCGTTTCTGTGGGTTCTGCGATCAGAACTCTACTCCTCACACTTACACGGATAGTGTTTTTAACTTGCCACCCCCCCTGACCCACAAATACTTCTTTTTAAAAAAATATTATGAGTACACTGTCGCTGTCTTCGATGCACCAGAAGAGATCATTGGATCCCTTTACAGATGGTTGTGAGCCACCACGTGGTTGCTGGGACTTGAACTGAGGAATGGTCAGTACTCTTAAACACTGAGCCACCTCTCCAGTCCCCACAAATACTTTAAAAAGGGAAACCCCAGTAATTTATGAAATTGAGAAACTCACAATGGATGGCCTTAAAATTTGGATTAGTTTTTAAACCTAGAATTTGTTTGTTTTTTACTTTTTCTGAGACAGGATTTCTTTGTGTAGCTCTGGCTGTCCTGGAACTCTATAGTTCAAGCTGGCCTCCAACTTAAAGAGATTCACCTGCCTCTGCCTCTCTAGACCTTGGGATTTTGCTTTTGTTTTGTTTTGAGAAAAGGCCTGGGGCTGCTCTGAGATATGCCTGGATAGAGGGACTCTTGATTTTTTTTTAATTTATTTTTATTTTTTTAATCAGCAAATAAACTCGTCAAAGCTCTTGAGTCAGGATATTTATTGCTTTGATAAAGCTGAAAAGGAAATGCTGCGTTTCAGCTATTAGCCACTGTATTTAAGGGCGAAGGACAGAGATGGACGAGAGTAACCTTGCTACCACACGTTTTTCTTGGAAGGGACCTTAAATCTCATGACCTTCAAAACACTACGCGCACCGCACAGCGCGCACTCTTGGCTTCCTACTGTGATGACGCAAGGCGTCATTGCTCTTCCGGAAGCCCCAGGCCCGCCCATCTGAGCACATTTCTGGCTGACTCCCCCCCCTCCCCCCAGCGTGTTACTAGCTTTGGGTCTCTGATCTTCAGCAGTGTCTCACGCAGATGGATTCGGCGACCGCCTTTGCAAAGACATTAAATCCCAAACCCACCACTCTGCCAAACATGCACGCGTGCACCCGCGAATGCCATCCCATTGGAAAGTTCATTAAGACCCCGTACTCATGCAGCCCCAATTTTTGCACAGCGAGGGCTGCTGCAGTAATCAAAGGCACCCAAAGGGCTTGGCTGGGGTTAGCTTTCCTTTCCTCTCCCCAGTCCAACACCCGTTAGCTTTCCCTTTCTCCGCCTCCGCCCCGCCATTCTGGCGCCTCCCACCACTCGGCCGCCTGCTCGCACCTGTCACCCCCATGCTGCCGGAGGCTCTGTCAGGGAGGCGGGGAGCGGGCTGGTGGCTGCTGCCCCTCCAGTGTGCTCTTTGGCTAGCCCGGTGGAGGGGCGCTGAAGATGATGGGGGCGCTGGTGCCTGTGATGCTGCGGCTTCTGTGACGTTCTGGCCAGGGGATATGGCATGCAGGAAACTTGAAGGTTCATGCCAATGATGTGGGTGGGAACAAGAAAAGATCTTCTGAGTCTTGGAGGTCGAGCAGCTCCCCCACCCCTGCCCCTGGGGCAGCTGGCCACTCCGCAGTAGGCCAGGGTAAGGACGGGGGTCTTAGAACCTCATCTGGCCACAAAGCCACTCCATTTTTTCGGGGAGTCTAGGATTCCTCTAAGGATGGTTGAATCTCAGTCCAAGCCGTGCATGTGTGCAGTACACACACCTGTGCATAGCTTTCCAGGGTGACCTTACAATTTTTTACAATTACATTTATTGTGTGTGAAAACTTTCACACCACATCCAGTGTGTGGCAGTCAGAGGACAACTTTTGGGAACAGTCACCTTCCACGGTGTCTGTTCATTTCCTGGGACCAAATTCAGGTTGTCTAGTATTAAGACTCCGCTATAGCGGGCTTTAATTACACAAACCCCCCAAAGCTGGACATGGTAGCATAAATTCTTATTTAATTCTGGCAGTGGGGAGGCAGAAGTGGGATTTCTGTGAGTTTGAGGCCAGTCTGGTTGGTCCACGTAGTGAGTTCTAGATAGTCAGGGCTACATCCCATCTCCCACCCCCCAAATTATTTTTCCTTCTGAGACAGTCCTAGGCTGGCTTCAGATTCTTCTTGTAGCCCAAGGTTGGATTACCGGTGCTCATCATCATAGTCAGCTCATGCTATGGGTTAGCGCCATATCGGCGCTCCTGTGTCCTCTGCCACCCTATGCTCTGAGATCAAGAGACTCCTGCTGGGCAAGTCACTACATCATGCAGACACTCAAACTAGTACCAGGTAAGACCTCTTGCTGCTGGGCCTCAGGACAGATGTGGGTGAGTGGGTCATGCAAGCCCCCACCCCTTCTGGTGCTACCTGGCTGCCTGGCCGCTTGCCCTCCTCCCTTCAGCTCACGATTTTGGCCAGGGATATCCCTGCTGCTACAGGAGATAGGCATAGCAGAGAGGATATGACAGGTAGCAGGACAAGCAGCCCTCTAGACAGGCTGGTGCCAGTCCTTGCTCCAACAACAGGGAGACTTGAAAGAATCTACCCCAGCAGCTGTCGGGGTTGTGGAGTACTGCAAACGGGTAGGCAAAAGACATCACAGCCTACAAACGCCCATCTTCATTCCAAATTTTATTGCTTACAGAGCTCAGTGCACCCCAGATGCAGCACCGTGGCTGCCGTTCATGTGCTGGGGCCAGGAGCAGCCTAGGTCCTTGGAAGTAGCCGGACAGAAGCTATCCTGGCTGGCTGAGGTGGGGGGACGAGCTTCTCCAGAGGGAGAAGCCTCTGTGCCCCTCCCAGCAAACGATTCACAGTTAACTTAATGCTACAACGAGTCCTAAGCAGCTATTTCCAAATCCCACCAGGAAAAGCCCCAGCTAGGGCAGTGGGGGTGAGGATGCTCATCGTAAGTCTGAAAGAAGCTTGAGGGGGCGGTCAAGCCTGCGTGGATGATGGGTCGAGACAATCCCTTCCCCATCCCCTGGCCTGCCCCTGCTCATGCAGAGCCAATGCTCTGCTGGAAGGCAGCCAGGAAAGTGCTCTGAGGTCACAGTGAGTACAAAGTGCTGCTGCTGGCAACGGCCTGTCACCATGCTGGATGCCCACAGTGTGCCCCAGGGGGTGGTGAGCCCTGTTTCTGTGGCTTTCTTGGGTATCTATCATTTGCAGACTGATCATGTCAGGTGGGTCTCACGTCATCCTTCATTGCCACAGATGAGGGACTAGAGTGCCAGGGAGCCAGTGGGGTGGACGCTGAGGAGTGCTGTCCACAGCCACAAGAATCTTCTTGGTCCTTGGTTGATCAAGGAGCTCAACCCAGGACGCAGGCTGCAATGACCTGAAGGCTCGGCGCATTCTAGTGTCCTTCCTGCTCCTTCCGTCTCACACTAGTCAAGGCCAGGGCGGCTAGACACGGGGCCATGGACTCTACAGTCCCTGGGCTGGCACACCTACTGTCTTGCCCTATAGGAGCTGGGCAGGAACCCTTAGACTCTCCCCTGCCTTCCTAGGGGTACCTGCTCTTCGTGACCCAGGCTAGAAGCTGCTCCCCAACCACTGGCAAGTGCTGACTGATCCATGGGGGTCTGGCTTCCTTGTTTGGAGCATCACAGAGACCCCTGTCTTCCTTCCTCCTTGTCTCCTCATGAGGGAGGAGTTTCTCCTGCCAGGAGCCAGCAGCACTCAGGAGGCAAGTCCTGGGAGGTGCTTTACTCTGCTCCCTTCACAAGCCCTGGTCTTCATGCTGAGCCAGGGACTGGCAGGTCCCTGTGCAGACCCGTCCAGCATCTCAGAGTACTGCGATTCAAAGGAAGCCTGCTGTGGCTGGAATGGAGCTGGTGGTGGAAGACAGGGCTAGGGTCGGTTCTCCAGCTGACCATGTTTGACCCTCCAGGTCCAAGCAAAGCTTCCATCAGGGGCCAGGGTGCACTGCAGGTCGATGCCTGAGTCTGGCACCTCCATGTCATAGCAAACAGGCTGTCCATCTTTGGTCACCAGGCTGAAAGCTGAGGCTGGGATCTGTAGATAGAGCAAGCCAGCTGGGTTGAGAGGGTAGCATGCATCGAGAAGGGAGCTAGAGCATAAAGCTTATGGTCCCCAAACATGCGGGGAGATACCTCCTCCAGTCAAACAGGTAGTGGGGAGAACACTGCCTGTCCTTCATTCTAGAGGACTTGGAGGATTCTTCCTAGCTCAACTATGGGTCCAGAGATCCTCCACACCCTCTCTGCCTGTCCTGCCCTGAGACCTGGAGAGCAGCTAAGCCATGGACCACTAATTCCCCAGGGTGCAATTTCTCCTTATTTATTGGGTCCCTAAGTGTGACCTGCTTCCTTACCTGGCTGCTGATGCCGGTTGCAATGTCTCCCACCTTGACCCGGTGGAATTCCCGGATGTGCAGGTGCTCGCCATTGAGAGACTGGATCTGGACCTTGACCCCTAGAAAACCAAGGCTGAGAGTGAGGGCAGGGCAGAGGCTGGTTACTCAGAGAGGGGGGGAGGGGCGGGGAGCAGGCAGGACCAAGGGCAACCGCTGTGAAGTCACTCCTAGACTGGAGCAGGTCTGGCTGGAGTGAAGCAGCAGAGAGCAAATTCAGATTAAAGGGGCCTGAATGTTACACGGCTCTCCCTGAATATTACATGGCTCTCCCTGGTTAGCAACACCTGCAATCTGGCCAGCATCCTGCTAAGAGGCTGGCTCCCAGGGGGAAGTAAGATTCTACTCTGGATGTGTAGCAAGAAGGCACAGAGGACAAAGGACCCTCTCACTGAGTAACTGGTTTATCACTTCCTGTCTGTCTTCCCTTTATAATCTCTTCATCTTCCTTGATTTCTTCTTCCTCTTTTTTGGGACAGGGTTTCTTTATATAATCCTATGGGCTCTGCCTGTGTCTGCCTCCTGAGTGCTGGGATCAAAGGCGTGTGCCACCTACCACTGCTTGGCTGTCCCTTTCTTCTTGTTTAGTTCAGTCAACTGAGGCACACGTGATAGCATGTAGCTATTTTAAGGTCTTCTGCAAACCCAAAGGACGCAGACTAACTCCCTTTTTAAATATAATTCAGGGCTGGGGGTGTCCCTCAGTGGTGGACCACTTACCCAGCATGCACCAAGGCCCTGCTCAGCATCACAACCCAAAAGAGATGATGTATTAATATCAATTTTCTTTGTTTTGTGTTTGTTTATTTGTTTTCAAGATAGGGTTTCTCTGTGTAGCTCTGGCTTTCCTGGAACTCACTNTATAGACCAGGCTGGCCTCGAACTCAGAAATCCGCCTGCCTCTGCCTCCCAAGTGCTGGGATTAAAAGCGTGTGCCACCACTGCCCGGCAATATCAATTTTCTTAAAAATGCCAACAATGGAACCTCTCTGTAAAGCCCTCTATTTTATGAGGGGTGACAAGTGACTCTGTCATTTCAAACTTCATTTCAGGGTTTGATGTCCTGACTACTTCATGTTTTTGTGGTAAAATGGATAAATAATATAATGAATTGTGTGCAATTCTAGTTCCCCAGAATCCATTTACAAGCCTCTAAAGAGAGAGAGAGAGAGAGAGAGAGAGAGAGAGAGAGAGAGAGAGAGAGAGAGAGAGAGAG
>NC_034603.1:70661486-70683009 GCF_900095145.1 Mus pahari
TTCGAGACAGGGTTTCTCTGTATAGCCCTGGCTCTCCTGGAACTCACTTTGTAGACCAGGCTGGCCTCGAACTCAGAAATCCGCCTGCCTCTGCCTCCCTGAGTGCTGGGATTAAAGGTGTGCACCACCACACCCAGCTTCAAATATTTTTAAAATAGCAAGCCAATTCCAGAAAACTCAAGATCCAACAGAGACTATTTCTTTTTTAAATACAGAAGAGAGAAAAATCTAAAGATGTAACAGACAAGTTAGGCTACCCATCCTGACTCAGTAAACGTTTTTCTTAAATAATGCCACCCCAACCTTATCCCGTGCCATTTCTGCAGAGTTTTGAGCGTAAGTTGCTTTGAGTCATAACATCCCAATTTTAGCCCAGACAGGAAGCAAGCTCATCTTGCTTCCGCTCTCTCCAACATTCTTAAATTAGACTGTAGGCAACTTAAGAGTGTCTCTGAGCCTCTGGCATGGCCTTTGGCATGGCCTTGGGGCCTGACAGTCCTCAAGCTGGCCTGGGGAGAGCTGGTGCCTACGAGCTGTTACAATCCCCCCCCCCCAAGATGCTAACTTGACTATGGAGTGAAGCTTGAAAGCAGACATTTAAATGCCCACTCATCTTCTGACTTCAGATCCCAGCAGAGGATGCCAACAGACTTGTTGCTGGTTTCTTGATAAAACTGCTCCTGGGTGTGTTCCTATCTTCCTCATCAACAGGCATTTAGTATTCAGCTTCTGGCCCTGGCCTAGGATCGGCCATTTTCCTCCCCATGTTGTTGGCCTTCTGGGACTCTACAGGCAGCCAATGGAGGAGCAGTGGTTCTCCATTCTGGGAACCCTTGGGGGTGGTCAGGGCTCTCCGTCTAGACCCAACTTTCCTGGCAGGGGTGTGAGGTTCTGGATGGCAGGCACGTTCCTCTCCCACCCTTCTGTGCTGAGGAGAGGCCAATGAACTGCTGCTCTCTCGGCCCTTCCCTGGATGCTGGCAGGACTGGGCTGGAAGAGGGGAGACCATACCGTTGAAGTAGCTGGGGATGTCAGTAGGTCGCCCCCGGGCCAGCGCCGGGCTGTAGCTGCAGGCTCCTGCCTCAGCTTGGCTGTTCCAAGAGTGCACTCCGGAACTCAGGGTGTCCCGCGAGCTCTGAGAGGCCTTCGATGGATTCTGAACACAAAGGCAGGCACAGACTCAGGAAACCATCTCTGGCCTTGGTTTCCTTGGAACAAGAGGATCTGACCCTCTCGTAGGGTCAGACCCACCAGTCCTATGATAGACCCAAGGTATATTTCTATGTGGGACCAGAGCTACCGCCCACTCTTCAGACTACCTAAAGCCTTTTCTGATTCCTAGGTGTGTGGCAGGCATCCTGTCTCAGGCTGTGGGGCACAAGCAAGGAGGGTGAAGGCGTGTTTCTCTCTATATAGAGTCCCAACAAACGTAGCTCAACTATGTAATAGAAGGCAGACCAATATATGTGTTATTAGTAAAAATAATAATAATCATTTATCACGGGCCTTCATGTTTGTTTTAGGAGAACATCTGCTTTAGCCAAACTTTCCTTGATGAGTCTGCCTTAGCCTCTCACCCGTGTGAAACAGAAAACCACTCCTTCACCTGTTTGCCTCAGCAAAACACCATCCACCACAACTGACTCTCCAAAGTACCCTCAAGTTCCCACCTCAGGCTTGGTCGGCCACTCACCTTTTCGCTGTCGTCTGACAGCGAGAGGCTGTCGATACTGAGGCAGGAGAGGATCTGTTCCTGTTCCTCCAGAGAGAATGGCTGGGACAGGCTGTTGAGAAACAGTTCTGCAGGGGGGAGGGGGAGAGGAAGACAGTGTGAGGGGCAGGAGGAGTTATGGGGTTCCCAAGGTACCCCTGCACAGCCTGCAGGCGCTGCCCTGCCAGGGGAAGTGGGGCGTGGGGCGTGGCCACAGCTGAGCGCCCACCTATCTCCAGTTGCTGCAGCTCCAGCTCTGGCAAGGTTGCCCTCCGGTCTGGGAAGCTGGGGCCTTTGGCAGTGGCTGGGTCTAGGGAGGACAGAGGCAGGGGTTCCCACGTGCCAGACTCCTCCTTGCTCAGGTTCAGGGCTGGTGTTTTGTTCGGTTCTGGTGGTTCTGGCGGTAGAGGAGGCTGAGGCTCGGGGGCCCCGTCTGTGTTCGCCTTGGCTGGTGGGTTCTCTCTTGGTGGGGTAGGTAGGGTCTGGTGGCAGGTGGCTTGGTCTTGGGGTGGAGGTCTTGGTTCTTTATATTCTCCTTTCCAAGGACTTTTCAGACCTCCCACTGTAAGAGAAAAGGCACCCGAGGTGAGGGGGGAATGTGCAGGCATGCAGACACCAGCCCAGGAAGAATAGCCTATCAATTAAAAAAAATTAAATTACGGGCGTACATGTGTTGGTTATGAGTGCAGTGCCCATCAAGGCTGGAAGCTGGGGCACCAGATATCCTGGAGCTTCAGTTTCAGGTGGTTCTCCACCACTGGGTACGGGTGCTGGGAATTGAACTCGGGGCTTCGGGAAGAGCAGTATGTACGCTTACCTTCTCAGCATCTTCTCAGCCCCAGCTTTTGTCCCTTTAACTGCCACTGGTCTCCTGCCCACTGCTGAGTGACATTCTATCATGCCCCATTCCTGACTCGCTCTCTCTTTTTTTATTTGAGGCTTTTTTTATTTTTTTTATTGGGGCTTTCTTTGTAGCCCAAGCGGGTGCTCTATCTTAAAGTCCTCCCGTGTTTGTCTCTTAGCTAAGATCACAGACATGCTACATCCACATGTTTCAGCTCCCCCGCCCCCGTGCGTGTGTGTGTGTGTGTGTGTGTGTGTGTGTGTGTGTATGTATTTGAGACAAGGCTTCACTATGTAGTCCAGGCTGGCCTACAGCTAGCTATGTAGCTCAGGCTGGCCTTGAACTTACAGAGGCTGCTCTGCCTCTCGAGCAGGGGGAAAAGGCTACCTACCACATTTGGTCCTTTTTATTGTTTTATTTTATTTTTTAGACAATATCTCATTTTATATCCCAGGCCTCAAAGTCCAACAATCATCTCTGCCCCGCCTTTTAGGGGGATTCCAGGCCCGAGTCAGCTCTCCTAGCCTAAGATGGGTGTTGCTTTCTTTATTGATTTTTTTTAAACTTGCAATGGAGCTCTTATGGTGCAGCCTCCTCTCGGGGGTTCTTCTTCTCACTGAGTGCTCACCACCTACGGCTTTCAGCTCAGTTCCCGTACTCACTCTGTGCATATGGAGCGGTTGTAAGTGCTGGGTGATGTTCCAGCCCCAGTCACCTGCTTTCCCCTTGAGGGGCTCATAATCACTCTCTGCTCCCTCTAGCCAACAAGGCTATAGTGCACCAGGGGAGGAAAGTTTGGGTCGGCCCGAGCACTACCAGGTTCCCTCTAGCATGGATGGAGCCTCGTCAGTGCCCTCCCGGTGCCCAGGGAGTCCTGTGCCCGCGGTCCCACCAGCACTCGGTGTTGCCAATTTTCTGGCTCTTTACACGTGAGTGGCTATTGGGCATGTGTGGCTTTAATTTGCACTCTGAGTCACCTTTCCGTGTCATAGCCCCTCCTCCTCCATGTCCCAAGCTGGGCATCTACCCCAAGTCACTACCCTAAGCTTCCCATCCCTGAGGGGAGATGGGGGATTGAGGCTGTCTCGCCTTCCCTCTGCACAGGGCTCTCACCTTCCTGCAGCGCCTTGCCCACTTTCCTCCGAAGCTCCATGGCAGATGCTCGGTGGGCTGGCTCTTTCCTCAGCCCCTCCTGGATGGCCTGGGCTGTGAGGGGTGCGCAGGAAGGCGGGATCTCCCTGACTGGTGGAGGCTCACTGGCAATCTAGAGGCCAAAAGGTGACATTCAAGGCCTGCTGCCTCCTCTTTCCCCCCTCACAGTTCATGTTCGCTCTCCACCAATCCCTCCTTCCCTATGCATGCTTGGGGGTCTGCTATAAGGAAGGAGAGGACTGAGCCACAGCCAGTGGAGAGGCTCCTAGAACACGGAAACCTGCGTCCAAATAGGACAGGACAGTGCCTGGCAACAGGATACCATGCTCTCAGGACCTGGTCTAAAGGTGGCTGGGGGGAGGGGCTGGGGGGGGCCTAGGCAACAGGCAGAAGTGGCCTGCCATTGCTCACATCTGTCACGGAACCATCACTAGCCTGTGGCCT
This sequence comes from Mus pahari, assembly GCF_900095145.1. Taxonomy (NCBI): domain Eukaryota; kingdom Metazoa; phylum Chordata; class Mammalia; order Rodentia; family Muridae; genus Mus; species Mus pahari. The sequence goes on from NC_034603.1 coordinate 70,665,638, forward strand.
GAACCCGTAGCTGTTTGGGGCCTCCCCGCACAGCTGTTTGGGGCCATCGCTGACCTTGAGACAGAGCGGGCCTCGGAAGTACTGAGTCCAGGGGTGGCAGCCATTGAGCATGTGGAGCATCATGCAGCAGCTGCTCCAGATGTCCACCTTGGCATCGCAGGGCTTTCCCATCACCACTTCCGGTGCCATGTGGGTCTCCGTGCCAGGAATGTAGTCCCCTGAGGGAACAGGGCCGGAGGTAGAATCGTCATGAATTCATTGCCCACTCAACCTAATTCCCAGGCTGCCCCAGGCGGAGCACTTTAAGTTACAGGTGATTGTGTGGATGTGTGCAGGGGCATATGTGCTATGACATGCCTGTAGAGGTCAGAGAATAATAACTCTGGGGAGTCGGTCCTCTCTTTCTGCCTTTACACAGGGGATTAAACTTAGGTCACCAGACCTGCAGCAAGTGTCTTTTACTTGCTAAGCCATCTCACTGGACTGTGGTTTTACTTTGTTTTTTTGAGACAGGGTGTGTCTTTGTAGTCCTGGTTGTCCTAGAACTTGCTATGTAGACCAGGCTGGCCTTGAACTCACAGAGATCTGCCTTGCTTCTGCCTCCCACATGCACCACTATGCCTGGCCGTTTTTTGTTTTTTGTTTTTTGTTTTTTTTTTTGAAACAGAGTCTCACTTTATAGCCCAGGCTGGTCTTGAACTCACAGCAATCCTACTTCAGCCTCCCGAGTTCTAGGATTCAAGTGTGAGTCACTATGTCTACCTTGCTTGCATTTTTTTTTTCTCATATAAATAATGGTTTAGGAGATGTCACAGTAATAACACATACACAAAATAAGTAAAAAACAAACAAAAAACAAATCAAAATAAACATGCTAAATAAACAGAACCCCAACCCCTACTATAATGAAATCCAAGAAATTCATATGCACAAAAGCATATAATTATTAAACAGGTAAACAAGAGCCAACATATACAATTAGGTGGATGTCAACTTTTTTTTTCCTTTCAAATTTAGGCCTGATGCAGGTTAGGCAGTCACTTCACCACTGAGCTACAGCGAATCCCCCTTTCTACTCTCTATTTTGAGACAGGGTCTCATTAAGTTGTCAAAGCTGGCCTTGAATTTGCAATTCTTCTGCCTCAGCTTCCCAAGGCATGCTTGGCCTTGGCCCAGGCCCACCTCACTTCTCATCCATGCTGGGGTCCCCATTTTAGGATTACTATTTTAATAATCATAAAATATTTTATGATGATTATTAATTTTTTCAAGACAAGATTTCTCTGTGTAGCCATGGCTGTCCTGGAACTCACTCTGTAGACCAGGCTGGCCTCGCGTGTGCCACCACCGCCCTGACTTTGAATGTTTGACTCCTGTCTCCACCTGGGTTTAGAGTGCTCAGGGACTACAGGTATGTGACTTCATGCCCAGTTTACAGAATTCTGGAAAGTCAAGACTTCATGTGTGCTTGGTAAGTACTCTATGGACTATGCTATATCCTCAGCTTTCAAACCTAGATTTAAATATAAATAAATATGACATGAAAATAGAAGGTACAGTTGAGTTGGATGTGGTGGCTCATGCCTTTAATCCCAGCACACGTGGGAGGCAGAGGCAGGAGGATCTCTTTGAGTTTGAGGCCAACCTGGTCTATATAGAGAGTTCCAGAGCTACATAGTAAAATGCTGTTTAAAGACAAACAGAAATGGTGGCTGGAGGGGGTGACAGCTAAAGAAAAAGGAGGGAAAGCCCGAATGGAGGGAAGGGGGGCGTGGAGTGCAATGGGGGTGGGGACAAACAAAATATGATGTTTTCTCTTATATGCAGGGTCTACATTTAACTACACAGCATGAGTCACATGAAAGAAGGGAGGGACTGGAGAGATGGCGAGGTGGTTAAGAGAACAGAGGGGAGATTCAGGGCAGGCAGGGGACCAGAGGGGACCAGAGGTATAAGTAAGAGCAAGGTAAAAGCATGCACGTGTGTGCACGCACTCGGACATGTCATAGTTGTTTAATAGACAAGATGAAGAAGGGATCAGAGCACTAGCCTTAATACGAACACTGAAGCAGGGGGATTGTGTGTTTGAAGCCAGTCTGTACCACACAGTGAGACCATGTCTCATAAAAAAAGAAAAAGAAAAAGAAAAAAAAGAATGAACAACAAATGGGCTGGAGAGATGGCTCAGCATTAAGAGCACTGGCTGAGAGGTCCTGTTCAGTTCCCAGCACCCACATGGTGGCTCACAACCATCTGTAATGGGATCTGGTGCCCTCTTCTGGCCTACAGTCATACATGCAGGCAGAACACTGTATACATAATAAATAACTTTTTTCTTTTTAAATAACAAAACACACATAAAAACAAGAAAGTAAAAAATATAAATTTTTAGCTGGATATAGCATACTTTTAAACCCTAGCACTTAGGAGGCAGAGGCAGGTCAATCTCTGTGAATTTGAGGCCAGCCTAGTCTTTATATGGAGTTCTAGGTCAGCCAGTACTACTACAAGGCCTGGACCTTTTGGCCCTTGCTGCGTAAGGTCACATGGCCATGGGACATCTGGCTGGCACCTGTTGCTGAGACTATGCACAGCAAGCACCTGTACCAACCCACGGTGGCTGTGAAGATGAATTAGTCCTACTTGGGGATGGAGAGTGGTCACAGCTTTTACCCCATCTGGAAAGCATGGTGGTGGGTTACTAATGCCGAGTGATGGCTACCGGTACTGTGATCGTGAGGTGGAGAATGAGGCTTTACCTGTGAGTAAGGATTTTCCTAGGCCATCAGGTTGCAGGCACAAGGCGTGGCCAAAGTCACAGAGGGCAGCTCGGCTTCCATCACTGGACAGGAGCACGTTGTCAGCTGCAGGCAGCCCCGGGACAAAGAGCAAGAGGGGGAACAGGTTAGTCACGTCAGGCTCCAGGCCCCAGCCCGCCCTGGCTTGGCTTGACCTGGCTTCTAGTCAGACAACTTTCTGGCTGCTCCTACACGGCAGCTGCAGCTTCTCATTGGTCTTGTTAGTCAGGGAAAGCGGTGTGTGTGTGTGTGTGTGTGTGTGTGTGTGTGTGTGTGTGTGTGTGTGTTGGTGGTGGCTAGCTGAGGCTAGAGGCAGACAGCAGGCTGCATCTGAGCAGCATCTCTTAGAACACCACTTTCCCAGAGTGCTCTCTCTGCCGCCCCACCCTCTCCCAGAGGTCATCAGTTGGCAGGAGTTTAGTCTTCAGTTTTCTATGAGCACCAGTGCAGGAGACTCACAGTGCTAGATGCAGGGTCTAGAGAGATCATCCCCCACCCACGAGGCACAGCCCTGTCAGTGACTCAGGCGTCTATCTTGAAGACAAGCAGGCAGGCCTACAACTGGGAGGAAGTCTGAGGGGGAGTCCGCTGGGATCAGGGCATGGTGACTAGGCCTTACCTTTGACATCGCCATGCAGAATCCTGCGTATGTGGAGGTACTCCAGCCCCTCCAGAGCCTGGCCCAGGTAGTAAAGGGCTCGGTCTTCTGGCAGACAGCCCTTCTGCTTTATGAGCTGACCGAGCGAGCCACCTAGGTAAAGAACAGTCAGTCTTTGTGGGGCTTTCCCAGGCCTCCACGCAGGCTGAGGGCAAGAGCGAAGGGCAGGTGAGGTAAGGGAGCAGGGGTAAGATGTCAGACTGGACTGAGGAGAGGTGAGGGTCTAAGTGGGGGTTACCTCTTGGCCTTGAACCTTGAGCAGGATAAAGACAGGGCCTGTCTCCTCACCTTCTAGCAGTTCCATGAAGATGTTCACCCACGGGCCTTCTCTCACAGCACCATAGAGAGGGACGATTCTGGGCGAGCTCAGACCAGCACAGGCCACCAGTTCCTCTGCCCGAAACACCTCAAGCCGTACCTGAAAGACCCAGAGGCCCCTGAGTCAGGGTGAGGGGTGCGGGCTGGGGAACCCTTGGAATTCTATGCACAGAAACTAATGATGCTCTCAGTGGTGGTGCCCAGGCCTAGTGGGCCCAGGTGGGCCTGCCTGGCCCTTGGGAACTGAGTGTAACCCATGTATAATCAATCCCCTGGTGTCAGATACCAGTGCCACAGTGCTGACTGCACAAAAAAACAGTCACACAGAAACATTTCTTTTTTCCCAGGCTCCTGGAATATTTCCCACCCTCAATCTGCCAAACACATTCTGTACCCCCAGCTCTGCTGGGAGAAAGTCTCTAGGCCATGAGATCTTATGAACCCCGCCTACCCTGTACCTGCTACAGGCCTCATCATGTATCTCAGGTTGGCTTTGAACTTCCAATCCGCCTCAGCATACCAAGTGCTGGGATAGTAAGGGTGTACTGCCATGCCTGACTCTGTGAGGCGTCTCTGAACCAGTGGTTCTCAACCTGAGGATCTCAACCCCTTTGGGGGCTGAGTGACCCTTTTACAGGGGTCACCTAGGACCACTGGAAAACACATATTTATTATGATTCATAACAGCAAATTACAGTTAGGAAGTAACGATGAAAATAATTTTATGGCTGGGGGGGGGTTTCACCACATGAGGAACTGTATTAAAGGACCACAGCATTGGAGGTGGCACACACCTTAAATCCCAGCACTTGGGAGGCAGAGGCAGGTGGATCTCTGAGTTCAAAGTCAACCTGGTCTACAGAGTGAGGTCCAGGACAGACAGGGCCAGGGCTACACAAAGAAACCCTGCCTCAAAAACGAAAACAAAACCAAAACAAACAAGCAAACACACAAACAGGGTGGCAGAGTCAGGAAGGTGGAGAAGCCCTGCCCTGCATCCTCAGCATCCCTTGTAGCAACTTTCTTCTTAAAGATTAATCGTGTGTGTGTGTGTATGTGCAAGTATATGTTCTACACGTGTGAGGAGGGCCGAAGATTATTCCAGGTCCAGGAGGTTGTGAGCAGCCATGCGGGTACTGGGAACCGAACTCAGGTCCTCTGGAAGAACAGCCAGTAGCTTTTAACTGCTGAGCCATCTCTCCAGTCCCCCTCGTAGCAACTTGATTATAATTACCTGCTTTAATTTTTTCATAGTGTGTTACATGTGTTTGTTGATGGCCTGACATCTTCTCTACTGTACTGAGGCAAGGTCTCTGTTGAAACAGAGCTTGCCTGGGGAACTCATGTCCCTGTCTCCAAGTTGTGGGATTACATGTGGCCACCATGCCCATCTGGCTTTTTTTCTGCAGGTTCTTGGAATCAGAACCCCAGTCCTCGAGATACACTTCACCCACTGAACTCTCTCCCCAGTCTCAGTTACTTATTCCCAAAGGACTAAACTGTCCAAGTAGACAGGCCTGTATTTATATTACTGTTTACTCTGTAGCTATTTCCCTAGCATCTGGGTACACAGAGGATCCTAGGGATGGGTTGGCCAATGCCTCTCATAATCTGGAAGTCTGGGGTCACTCCTATTTGTGGGGTCCAGCATCTTGGGATGGCAAGAGGCATTAGGCCATGGATACAAACATCTTGTGCTTAGTTTCTTGGTTAGGTCATTCACAGAAAGGCCTCTTGCTGCCATCAGCCACGTGTCGAAGAGAATGGTGGGGACACAGCTGCCTGCTCGAGGTAGTGTAAGGATTCAGAGAGATGGGGTCTTTCTCCATGCTTGGTGACTAAGACTCTTGGGCAGAGCTGGCTTCCCACTTCCTCCTGCCAACTCAAAGCTTACCAAACATGTCCTATATTGAACTTATTGGCTGCTGTGGGGTCTCTGGAGAAGCACCGCCAGGGGGCGACAGCGGTAACAGACTAGTTTGGCCCAGCTTTTGTTTCCAGACTTGCTGCCTGGACAAACAGGAGCTCTTCCCATGGGGGGGGGAGGGGTGTTGGACTTTTGCCTATCAGGGGACAATGTCTCTCTTTTGGTTACTTAAAGAATAACAAGTTTGGTTAGCGCACATGAAGTCTGATGGAGAAGGCTCCCCTCCTCCATGGCCAGACAGCACCTGAAGCCCCTCTCTGAACCTCAGGGCTCTCATGCTAGGCTGTGATGGGACATGAATGGGAATTTACATTTAAGATCCACTACCAAATGCCTGGCGCTGTTCAGCACTAGATGATGGTTTTCATAGAACAGACTCTGAAGGGGTGGCTCTGTGTGATGGGGAAGCTGAGACTGGCACAAAGAGCTCATCCAAAGTCACTGAAAACAGAGTACCACAGCTTCCTTTAGGAGGCCCGACCCTAGACCCTATCGCTGCTGCACTCCAGGCTTAGCTTGGACTCCTGGAGGCAGCATTCCCGGGAGACTGAGACAGTATCCAACACAGCCCAGTGCAGAAGCCACTTCCCTCCACTGCAGTGCCAGGGCACCTGAGCCTGGGGACAACTTTCCCTCCTCTAAACTCCTTATTTTCTTTAGCATATTAATCTGATAAGTGGGGTACAAGTCACTTCAAAAGTGTCTGAAGATTGCAGGAATATCCATGATGGGAGGGGAACACAGAATGGGACACGGATGCCTAAGAAATCAGGGTCCCCATTTCCTCCTCTTCTTCCAGATGGTGCCCCTTTGATCCCTGCTCACAAACAAGGGCTTGTGGCTGATGCCACTTCTCCAGCACAGCCTGGGTTGGTTCAAAAATCTAGCCTTGGCCAGGGAGATGGCTCAGCAGGCGAAAATCAGCAGAGCCAGCGTGTGATCTCAATCTGATCTCTGAAGCCTACAGAAAAAGCCAGTGTGGCCCTGCACATCTGCAGTGCCAGCATGCTCACAGTGTGAAGGGAGGACTGGCTGGAAGCTCAAGAGGCTGGGAATATAGCTCACTGGTACACACTGGCCTACCGGTTCAATCCTGAGACAACACACACACACACACACACACACACACACACACACAGGCACGCACAAAAAACCACAAAGACCACACATACCATACACACACCACATACATATATCACAGTATGGTAATGCACACATACCCCACACACATATACACACCCCCCCACACACCACATACTAAATACACACACACACATACACACACTCACATACACATAAGGCTTCAAAACACTCTCCTTTGGATTCCACATCTTTGTCCCTGGTCCCTGTACTGTGTTTGGCACAAAGCAGGTATTTCAGGACAGCTGGTTTGACTTGGCCAGTGACACTCTATTCCAGATCGGTGACAGAGCCAAAAGGAGGCTCCCAGAATTCTATGCTTGGGCCAGATGGCTTAAAACAAGCAGTTGCTTACTCTTGTTGAGGGCAGATAGCAATTCTTGGAGAAACTGCCTAGTGATATGGCTTCTCTGCCATCAAACTGTGTCCATGACCACACATGCAACTCACATAAACTTTAGGATCATGTTCCAAGAATTTAAAGATCCTATAAGTACATTCTCCAACAGGGAGAACTTATATATTGGTTGCTTTAAAAGCCTGACTGTTCTGTGTGAATCAAGGAGAAATCCTGCCTAGCATGTATTTCATGGTGTGTGTGTGTGTGTGTGTGGGTGAATCACAGTGTAGAATAATCTTTAGAACTGGATCTCATTTTCATAAAAGATACAGCCAAATTTAAACAAAGAGTCTTAAAAAAAAAGACGACATGGCATTTTTGAGGACAAGGGAAACCTTTGTTTGGTGGCATTGGACTTCATTTATGGTGACTCAGTACTTGTTTGCAACTGGAAAAGGGGCTGGTGAGGTGGCTCAGCAGGTAGAGGTGCTTGCTTCCTGCCAACCCCGAGTTCTTCTCTGACCTCCATATCTGCATCATGACATGTGTGCCCCCCCAAAAAAACATGTCATAAGAATTAATTAAAGATACATAAAAGATTAAAACCATAAAAACAAGACAAGGCCTCACATGAAGAGATCTGAGGCCGATAGACATGTGACCTAAGCCCACAGATGTTCCGGAAGGAGGACCAAGGGGCCGCTACTCATCTCCAGGGTCCTTCCCACGAGCGCTGAGCGGGAACAGACAGCCTGACCCTGATTCCCAGACTGTCCCCTGTCCCCTCACTATTCCTTTGCCAGGAACTCAGGGAACTTTTTGTGTATGTAGTGTCAGAATTAGAACCCAGGGCCCAATACTCACAAGGCAAAAGCCCTAAGATTAGCTCTTATGTGGTCTTAGAGCTAAAAACCATACAGGACGAACGTTAAGCCCTAACCCTTCTACTGCGAGGAAGGAGGGGCTGATGTTACCCGCCAGCTGGAGGAAGAAGGTAAGAGCTCTGAGGTGGACGGCCAGAGCCCTGGGAAGTCCAGGCCGTATGCCTGGAGCTTTTCCAACTGCCCTGGACACAGGACAAGAGAACTGTATTAGGGTTGTTTACCCTGTTGCTTGGGACTCGGAGGATCTCAGCTGAGGAACAGCTGAGAGGCCGGTGACTAAGCTCCCATCACTGGGCATCCATCTGTAGGACACTTCACACTGTCTCACCGCCTCCCACTGCCTCTCCTTTCGGAAGGGACAGCTGAGCCTGCTCTGGTGGACTGGGGAGGGGGACTGCGGCTAAGGAGGTTAGACACGAGGTCCTGGCATCCGAGTGGAAGATGACCCATGGCTTGTGCTGCTGAGGGGTGGGGAGTGTGGGTGGGACTTGCTCCCTTCATGTAGCCTGTATGAAATCTGAGGTAAAGCTTACAGATTCTTCTCTTATCCTTCCACTGAGATTCAGCTTTGACATCTACCACAGCCTGGCCCAAGAATGAACCCAGGCAATAACTCAGGCTTATTTATGTCCCAGCCGGAGTCTTTCCCAAAGCCCAGGGCAGCCATGACGGCAGAGGCAGGGTCCGCTCTGCATGGCGGCCGCCCAGGAAATGCTGCACCTGGGTGATCTCATTACTTGGTCTCTTTCCTTGGAGATCAGGATATGAGCCAGTTATTTGAACCTGTGGGCAATCCCCCCCCAAAACAACAAAAACCCCAAACAAAACAAAGTCACAACCCAACTCAAACAAAATCCCCCAAACGACGATCCATATAAATTCCGGTCGGTCCTTAGTCCTTTTGCTTAGGGACAAGCTGGCTCCCAGTTGAGGAGAGGGGACGTCCAGGACAGGGTTTGAGAGATGCTGAGGAGCAGAGCTGACACTGCTGAGCCTTGAGGGTCTGCAGCTGCCTGTTCCCATCTGGGCTGGAATAGTGAGGCTGGGACAGTCAGGCTCTGGGACACCCAGGGCTACCAGGGTGGCCGTGGGCAAGTCACAGGGGAGGTGACTTCCTGTGGCATGTCAAGACCTTAGGACAAAGAGTCTCCTTTCCCTTTCTCTCTTCAAAGCTATGGTCTGTGACAGATTTGGGCTTGAACCCAATTCAGCCACCGGTGCAGGTTCTTAGCGTCTGCCCGGGTCACTTTTCCACATTGTTGTCCTGCCTGTCTTGGCCCACAGTGCACTCAGCCAACGGGAGGCAGGTTTAATGTCCAGTGCTTAGCCTCCTGGAGGGAGACACCTGACAGGTGGTGGTGACTGTTACTGTTCTAATCACTCAGCCATGCTTAGCTCTGTGGCCTGAGGTTTTTTTTTTCTTTGTTTTTGTTTTTTGTTTTTTGTTCAGCACAAGCTTCCTGTGAACTCAAACATCTCCCAGGCCTGGACTTGCCCCTACAGGCCCTGGCGTCCTCAGCGGCCAGGGCTGTATCCAGACCTGAGCTGCGTGCTCCTGTAGTGCCTCTCAGACATGCATACCAAAGGCAGCAATCAGGCCAGGCCACGTGACACAGCAAGCAGCTTCCTCCCAGCTCCAGCTGACCCAAGAGCAGCTAGGGTGCCAACCATCCAGGCAGAGCCCGGGATGCCCCATGACTACTGTTGACAGAAGGCAGAGGCAGAGGGCAGCAGCCCCTGTATGGCTTCCCTTTCAGCTCTCTGGAGTTTTAGTTACTATGTAATTTTTTTTTCCCCCGAGTCAGGGTCTCACAGCGTAGTCCGGCTGGCCTAGGATCCGTGGCCATCCTCTTGCCTGAGCCTCCCCAGTGTTGGAAATTTGGGTGCCAGCCCAGCGGTGTATCACCTCAGCATACCTTTTTGACAGCACACTGGAAGCCTGTCTGCTTGTCCTTCATTCTGTGGACCTCGCCGAAGGAGCCTCTGCCCACCCGAGGCTGGTGTGTCATCCAGTGGACCTCTTCTCGATACTCATAATCCACTGGCTTGAGTTTCTGGGGTTGAAGAGGAGGAGGAGGAGGAGGTCAGTACCAATGACCTGGGCAGCAGAGGGAGAGGACTGCAGTGGGGAAGGTTCTCCAGCCAACAGCAAGGGCCAAAGATACCATCAGACCTACAGCGCGATGATAAAGGAAGACAGGCCAATGGAGTTCAGAGGAATAAGAAGACAAAGGTGGGGCTGGAGAGACGCCTCAGAGGTTAAGAGCACTGACTGCTCTTCCAGAGGTCCTGAGTTCAATTCCCAGGAACCACATGATGGCTCATAACCACATATAATGAGATCTGGTGCCCTCTTCTGGCCTGCAGGCAGAGTGCTGTATACTTAAATCTTAGAAGACAAAGGTGGCCACCATAGGCTGCTTGGGGGCAGGGTGGCAGATAATTCCTGTGATGAGAAGCAGAGTCACCAACAACCTTGATAATGGAACTTATAACTCAGTAACTAGAAGGTTGAAGAGACAGGGGCAAGCAAAAAAGTGAATGGAATCAATCCCTCAAGTTGAACACATCACTTCAGGTTCCAAAGTTATTCAGGCAGAGAACTGAAGGGGGTCGGGGGAGGGTGGCATCCTTTGCTCATGGGACATTTTTACTCAACACACACAATCCAGCGACCTGAGGATCTGAAAAAAAAGTGGCAGCTCGCAAGGCGGTGGGAAGTGAGGCTGTGGGTGGGGGCCACACAGATGCCACACAAGCAGTAAAGGCCAGGTTTGCTCCTCACCCTGTGGCTACGGATTGTGCGGAACCTTTAAGAGGTGTGGCCTAATGGGGGAAAAGTATGCCTAATACCAGGGCGGGGTGTGTGTGTGTGTGTGTGTGTGTGTGTGTGTGTGTTGCCCTTCAAGAGAAAGTTGAGATCACAGCCTTCTCTGCTTTCGGGTCTGGTGGGGTCAGTATATCTTCTCCACCAGGCACGCAGCCATAGTGCTGGGCCCAAACAAACCTTTCTTCAAGTTCATTGTTTTATGCCTTGTGTCATGGCAACAGAACCCCCCATTACACAGTCCCCAGTGCTGCAATCCGCAATGAGCAAACTGATTTGTTAGCATGGGTGTGAGGGGCTCTGTCATCCAGGGAACCCTCTCTCAGGGTCTGTTCCCACTCTGCTTCCAGAGCGAGCCCCACCCGGAGCCCCATCTGTGGCCTCTCAGCTGGGAGGTGGCGGCTGGGCTTGAGGGAGGTTAGTTACCTCAGTAAGCAGGACCCCCTCGTTGTCCTCAGTTTCAGGGCTGAGCCTCTGCAGCTTGGAGCTCCCTGACGACCACGTCTTAGCCAGGCTGGCCAGGCTGTGGGCCTGGCCTGAGCTCACACTTCCTTGGAGCGCATGCACCAGGTAGTCCTCCACGGGAACCTTTTCTAGGGCACCCCGAGACAGGCATCTGGACTCCAGGCGTGTGCCAGGCAGGGGTTTCTGACAGTCTCCGTGGGCCAGTTTGCTTAGGTGCGGTGGGCCAGGCAGAGGCCGCTGGCCGCTGACACCGGCTAGTTTGTCCAGGATGGTGGAGTCCAGCGTATAGGGTCTCCAGGGCTCCAGGGGGTAGAATGGGAAAGGATGGGGCATTCCGCTGTAGGGGAAGGGGTGAGTGGGGTGGGGCAGGGGGCCTGCGGCCTGGGGGTGGTGGAGTTTCCACACGTGGTTTAGACATTGCAAGGGGCTGATCAGTTTGTGGAGTTCTGGTCGAGGCAGTACCGGTCGCAGGCCTTCATTTTGTTTCTTAAAGCACAGGTGACCAAGGCCTGGGCCCCCCAGAGGCTTGGTGAACTGGGAGACATTTCTGGCATAGAGGTTGCCTAGTGGAGACTCATCTTCCTGCAGGAAAAATACAGGCGTTACAAGTCCCAGTCCAAACGCCCATGAGCCGGGACCAGGGCAACGGGCAGGATCTCACCTGGACTGGGATGGTACAACTCTCTTGCTCAGGGGTTCTGGGCAGGGGCTTGGCTAAGGCCACTCCTGCCTGGGCCAGTGACTTCGACCTCTTCTTCCTACGTTTTTTTCGGGCTTTGCCGTGACGTTTTCCCCTCCGGCACACACGGGCCATTTTGCCTTCAGTTGCATGGGCCACATTGTTGGGGATTTGATCGAGACTCTCAGACTGGCTGTCAAAAAAGGGGCATAGCCACATTCTGAGTGCAAGGGAGTGAGAAGACAGACTCTTAGTGCAAAGCCGGCTCTGTCATTGCAGTCACGCATGCTTAATGACAGGGGACGCGTGCGAGGAAGCGCGGCGTCAGGTGAATCTGCCTGTGCATCACAGTATACTAGCACAACCGCGGACAGCTGTATACCAAGAGCTGCTGTGAGCCTGTGGGACTGCTCTTGTGTAAGTGGTCCACTGTTGACTAAAACACTGTTGTACCTCTGTACTTAAAGTGTGTACTTAAAGTACTAGCTCCTATCCCCCCAACCCGAGGAATACCAAATTTTCTCATTTATTAAAGTATTTATACCACATTGGGGTGGTGATGAGGTCCAAACGAGAGCAGTTCATAAGCCTTAGTGCCTGGCGGCTCAGCAGGTTGCCCCATAAAGTGCTTGTTGCCGCGGCCCGGGGCGGACCCTCAGTCCTTCTCCAGGGCACCAGCTCTCTTGCCGCTCCTTGGGTGAACTGACCCAGAGGGGGCTGGTCTTGGGACTGGCATCTTAGCTCTGACAGGTCAGAGTTTCTGTTATCTCTCCCTTAGCCCTTGGACGTATCTAGTTGCCATGGGAACATGAGACGCTGACAAATGGAGTCCCTTTCTGGCTGGGTGTAGCTACCAAGGATCTGCCAGGCTCCCACCCATGTCAGGTATTATTGGAACTTGCTTCAGGCAAGGGTCTGAAGGAGGTGCTGTGAAAACAGCCATGGGCTCTGACCACAGCCTCAGCCACAGCCCTTCCTGGGATGCTGGGAGCCTGCAAACGGTCTCTCCAGCAGCCAAAAGAAGAGTTCATCCTCTGGGCCAAAAGATGCCTGAGGTTACATAAGGTGCTCATGGCTATATACCAGTTCAGAGTCGCTGCTGCTCCCAGAACCCTCCTTGCTGAGGGGAAAGCAGAGGTGTCTCAAGGACTCAGGGTAGAGTAAAAATAAAATGTCAAGCTTGACGGAGCCAGGGACAGCTTCTGAAACGCTGGGTGGCTGCCAGGAGCAGAGCCCAGGTGCTGAAGCAGGGAACTAGAGGCCTGGTGGGCGTGGCCTGGGCAGGCAGCTGGCCGGTGGGCGTGGCGTGGGCTCCCTCCTTCCCAGCTCCAGTTGGCTTTCTTACCTGTACTGCTGTGACCCAGCAATGAAAATGCGTTCTGAGAAGGTGGGGCTGAACTCTTGGCTATTCTCACCTGTGATCCAGGGAAAAGGGTCAGATTAGCGGGGAATGAGAACAAAGACAAAGTCAGCATTTAGGAGAGAGCGTTTTACAGATGGGGCCCCAGTGACCACTTTCTTTCTCTGTCATATTCCTCTGTCTGGTGGCTCACCTCCCAGCCACAATCTTCTCTCGCAGTCGGGGCTACCCTGTGCCCCACCTTACCAGTGAAGCCTCCTAGAACATCCCACATGCCACAGGGCACACAGCTGCCCCCTTGATAAACAAGCTGGCACGTATTTCTGTTTACACGCATGTGTCTGTATGGGCACTCAGCTCATCTGAGTTCGTTTTTCAGTGGTCTTTCCTCGTTAGGAAAAGCCTCGGGAAGTGAAGCAGAGGTTGCATATACATGGAGAGAGATGCCAGGTTCTCTGGGTTCTAGCCCGAGACACCTGGACTGGAAGATGGTGCTGATGGTGGGAAGGGGGCTCTAGTGCTACCGTGCCCCCCCTCCCCCCGCCGCCCCGGGAGTTCTTGTTTCCCAGGCAGCCATCAGTATCTACCATCTGGAGGCAACAGGAGTAGAAGTGGAGAAAGCCAGGCTTGGCCTCGTGCTGAGGCTAGCAGCTCAGAGACTGGCACAGCAGGCATAAGAACAGGGTAAGGGTCTGTAGGCCAGAGGGGCTTTCTGGAGACGCGGCCTTTCCTTTCTGGGCCTCTCCGCAGGCTACCGTTCAATGCTGCAATGGAAGGCTAAGGGCCAGCTTGATGGTCCTGTAAAGTCCTTAAGCAATCCTGACTCTTGGCTGCTCCCTGTTTGGGTCACAGTGGCACAGCCTCTATTTGCTATGGCCCCCATGATCCACCCTAGCATGTTTACAGCTCCTACGTACACAGTCTGGGCTAGACCCTCAATTGTGTCTGTAGAGATGCTTCTAGAACAGTCACTCTGACCTTGCTCTCATGGGAGTCATGGGGACTCCCAGGCTGGCCTCTTGTACCCAGCCACCCATCTTTGAGCCCACTCATTTGTCACTGTATCCATAGCAACCCCAGGTCCTTACATTCAGCCTGGGCGATGATGGAGATGGCCGGTGGTCCACCCTCAGAGCCTTCCTTGGCTGTGCCTTTGGTGATCACATCGTTCAGGATCTCCCACTTCCCACAGAACACGGGGCTCTTCTCCACAGCCTCAAGCTTGAAGATGCAGCTCTGCTTCTTCCCCAGTGACTGCGTCTTCTCCTTGGCTTTGGCAAGCTCCTTCTGCTGCCCGCCTGCTGACCCAGGAGTGCCTGGGCAGGCCACTTCCATCACGGCCATCTCCCAGGCTCGTGCTCACCTTGACAGGTCAAACACAGACTTGGTCAAGTCCCAGGCCCTGTGTAGTCAGCATAGATTAAGCATGCTTGGAGGGGAAATGAGTGCTTGCCTCTCTCTCTCTCTCTCTCTCTCTCTCTCTCTCTCTCTCTCTCTCTCTCTCTCTCTCTCTCTCTCTCTCTCTCTCTCTCTCTCTCTCTCTCTCTCTCTCTCTCTCTCTCTGTGTGTGTGTGTGTGTATGGGGGTCATGTGAGAGGTTCTTGGCTCTTTATGTTGAGTGCTCTCATCCTCTAGACACTGAATGGTAAGGATGCCAACCTTGAAACATTTACTACAAGCATTCTATTTGTGGGAGCCCTAGTCTACGGGCACTGTAGTATAAAGGGATTCCTCTGGAGGCTGGAGAGATGGCTCAGTGATTAAAAGCACTGCTACTTTTCCAGAGGACCCAGGTTCAATTCCCAGCACCCACATGGTGGCTCACAACTGCCTGTAAGTCCAGTCCCAGGGGACCCTTAAACATACATACACGAAGGCAAAACACCAGTGCACATAAAATAAGTCATTTAAAAAAAGGATTCCTCTTCTGGGCTTTCAGAGAGACAGGAGTTATTTTCTTCAGAGTGTAGCCACTGGTAAATTGCCCGTGCTCCAGTAAATAACCTCACACCCATACTCATGCAAATGACCTTTGTTAAACTCAGTGTTAATATGCGCACTGACACACTGACAGGCAAGTAGGAAGGGTATGGGGAGGGGAATGGGAGGGAGATAAGAGGAAACAGATGGCTCAGCAGTTAGGGCACTGGCTGCTTCTGCAGAGGGCATGGATTTGGTTCCTCGTACCCACTCAGTGGCTCACAGCCATCTCTAACTCCAGTTCCAGGGGTCCAGTGCCCTCTTCTGACCTCCATGGGTACTGCACACATGTGTTGCAAATTATATATAAAGGTAAACCATTTTAAATAATTTTAAATAATTTAAATTACACATAATTAAATAATCTAAATTATTATTATATGTTTTTTGGCTTTTGGAGACAGGTATATCCCTGGCTGTCTTGGATCTCAGTCTGTAGACCAGTCTAATCTCAAACTCAAAGATCTGCCTGTTTCTGCTTTCTGAGTGCTGGGATCAATGGTGTGTGATATCACCACCTGGCCTAAAAATAAAAAACTTTTAAAAAAGAAGATAATGGAGTGAGTATTATAAAAATAAATTATACACATATACAAAATCAAAGAGCAAATAAGAATTTTTTTTTCCCAGATAGGGTTTCTCTGTGTAGCCCTGGCTGTCCTGGAACTCACTCTGTAGACCAGGCTGGCCTCAAACTCAGAATTCCACCTGCCTCTACCTCCTGAGTGCTGGGATTAAAGGCGTGCGCCACCATGCCCAGCTAAGAATGTTTTAAAGAGTCAGTCCTTCCTTCCCCTGCAGACAGCAGCAACATGGAATTGGACTTTTCTTGTCCCTACGATGACTAAACCTCTTCCTGTTGTACAGAAAACTTCATTTACCTGGGACAGGGAGGTGAATCTCATCCTCCTGA
Source organism: Mus pahari (assembly GCF_900095145.1). NCBI lineage: Eukaryota > Metazoa > Chordata > Mammalia > Rodentia > Muridae > Mus > Mus pahari. The sequence continues at coordinate 70,681,927 of NC_034603.1, forward strand.
AATGTCACCTCACAGACCCCAAGGACACCCTGCTTCACAGAGAGCAAGCACATCTACACATCTACACATGGTGGCTTTTCTCCAAAGGAGAAAATCAAGGTTTGGTTTTGTTCTTAGCAGGAATAATATATGCACAGTTATGTCATGATGGGGATACATTTTGCAAATGTGTTGCCAGAAGATTTTAGCATTGTGTGATTATCACAGAGTGCATTATGACATCATGGGGAGGGAGTCTTATGGGGCTAGGGGGTACATGCAGTTCATTGTTGGTTGGAACACTGTCATGAAATGCATGGCTTGATATGAATACATGTGTGCATGGAAATGTCACAAGGTCCACCATTCAGCCTAATAAGGCGCTGAACACTTGGCTCCTTTCCCATGATGCAACTGCCTGTGGCTCTCTAGAAAATGGCTTCCTCCTCAGATGTCCAAAACTGATTTGCTGAAAACTTCTAGGAGACATTTTTCTTTCGGGCGATGGTAGGAGAAGCGTTCATGCTGGAGGCCTTAACACCAGCCAGTACCCTGCCACAAACATGAAATCCCTCCTTTCTCTGGGTTCCAAACGGACCATGCTGAGCCTTCCCAGGAAGCTGAACCGAGTGCAGCCATAAACTGCTGGACAGCCTGTCCATAGCAGAGACGCTAGAGTCGCTTTGAAAAGAACAGGGGCTGTCCCTGCCCATCAATATTGGAAGACTTTTCTTTTTCTTTTTTCCAGGACCAGTTTCTCTGTGTAGCCCTGGCTGTCCTGGAGCTCACTGTGTAGACCTGGCTGGCCTCGAACTCAGAGATCAGCCTCCTGCCTCCTGAGTGCTGGAATTGGGCATGTGTCACTGTGCCTAGCTTTTTAAAGACTGGAATGTTTCTGTTCTTATGTGATGCTAGGGATTGAGCCCAGGGCCGCCAGCATATTAGATGTGCGCTCTACCACTGAATTATACCCTCCGTCAAAACAAGACTTAAAAAAATTACGTTCGGAGCTGGTGAGATGGCTCAGTGGGTAAGAGCACCCGACTGCTCTTCCAAAGGTGCAGAGTTCAAATCCCAGCAACCACATGGTGGCTCACAACCATC
>NC_034603.1:70684279-70689429 GCF_900095145.1 Mus pahari
TGTCCTGGAACTCACTCTGTAGACCAGGCTGGCCTCGAAATCAGAAATCCGCCTGCCTCTGCCTCCCAAGTGCTGGGATTAAAGGCGTGCGCCACCACCACCACCACCACCACCTGGCTTAGATTTTTTTTTTTTAAACAAAACAAAACAAAACAAAACAAAACAGGGAAAATGAAATTTAAAAACCAACCAGAAAAATCCCCCAAACTAACAGAAGTTGATGTATGCTGACAGGGACCTTAGGGCTACTTCAATCTCCTCATTTTCTTGTGAGACACCTGAAGCCTACCCAAGTAGGTCCCTGCTCAAAGTCGCTCCACCCAGGTGTGGAGAGCAGAGGCAGGCAGAGGACCCTGGGCTCTTCAGGCTGGATGCACACTCAAGTTTCCCAGGTCACAGGCGAACATGAAACCAAAGTTGTGGTCCTCTGTGGTCAGAGGGCTTCTAAGAGCAGAGGGGGACTCTATGCATCTTAGTACAGAGACTAGCACGGCAAACTCAAGACCGCTCATGTTGGTCGAACACGGGCTAAACAAGGGCACTGAACAAGCAAAGGCACAGTTCTAGACCTTGGGACAGGACAATCCTGAGCACCAGAGACGAAGAACTGCGCAGATGATCGAGGAAGATGGGTGGAGCTGCACCCTGCTCAGATAGCCTGCCCCTACCTACTGTTTAAAGTTCACCCTGGGCTATAGCTCCGTTAAGATGGTGGCTAGCCAGGCAGTAGGCCAGAGGCCCTGTCACTCCCACCCCTATGCACACAGGACAAACACAAGCTGCTCCCTCTGGGGAGAACTTGAGGTTGAAGCCTCCTGTGTACTTCACAGTGACTCATGTCCAGCCTGGCAGCCAGGACAACAAGGAGGACCTACTGAGAAGCTGACCCAGCAGCTGGCAGCTGGACCCAAGAGTGGCTGACCCTCACTCTCCCTGAGGCAGACAGTTCCAGCACGCAGCAGCTGGCTTCCCGTGCCACATAATCGTGACTCAGCCCCTCTCTGACAGCTTCCAGGTTCGCTGGCCTAATGGCAGCTCTCCCACAAATACAGACAGGCCTGCTTCCTCTCTCCCTCTCTACTTCTATGTGGGTCTGGTCCATAAAACTCACTTCAGCCCCAGTTCCAGGACTGGTAGCTAGGTGCTCCTCCCAGTACCCGGGCTCATTCCCATCTCTCAGGCCTGAAACTTGTCCTTTCTGTCTCCCCTGCAGTGCCTGGAGAGTTGGGACAAAATGAGGTCAAGGCTGTACAGCATCACTCAACCCAACCCCCTCCTCAGCTCCACCTCAGTCTTCAGTGCATGCAGCCGCCTGCTGTCTTCACTGTATGGAAGCCAAGGATGACAGAAACGGCAAGAGCCACACCCAGAGCCCACACAAAGAAAAGGCAGAGGGGTTCACCCAGCACCCTTTCAGGCCTGATGCATACACCTAACCTGATGTCCTCTTGCTGTGCCCAATGAGTCTGCAGGAGTCTAGGGGCAGAAGTGACTTGGTGCTACTAGATCAACCATAAGCATACATGGGCTGGTCCAAGGCCCCTGGCGCATACGTAGCAGAGGGCTGCCTTGTCTGGCCTCAGTGAGAGAGGATGCACCTAATCCTGCAGAGACTTGATGCACCAGAGTAGGGGGATATGGGGGAGAGGACTGTCCTCTCTCAGAGGTGAAGGGGGGAGAGGAACTCTGAGAGGGGGGGACAGCATTCAGGATGTAAATAATCATATATATATATATATATATATATATATATATATATATATTTTCCATTATTAAAAAAAAAAAAAAAAGAGCAGTTCTTGGTTTGGGCTCAAGGAGGTCTGGGAGCCACAAGAGCAAGATACAGTTTGTATTTTTCCAGGGAAAGGGTCATGGTGCTCAGCCAGTTGCCCAAGTGTATACCCGGCACAGGGCATTGCTCCAGTGTGCCAGGGCAGGGCCAGGGCTCCATGCTTGATTCTACCTCTGCATCTCTCCCATAGTGAGCTTTCCCATGCAGGAGTTGGTTACAGCCCCAGATGACTTCTTACAAGGCGCTCCTGCTAGATCCACTCAAGAGTAACTGGGCTGCAGGCCAAGAATCTGCTTTTCTCTTAGTGCGGGGACTGAAACCAGGGCTTCACACTGGGCCAGGCAAGCACTCTCTCTCTCTCTCTCTGAGGCATGTTACATTCCCAGACCTTTTCAGGAAAACATTTTTTTGGGGGTGGTGGTGGTGGTGGTGCCAAGCCTGAGAACTTGAGTTTGATCCCTGGAACCCACAGAGAAAGAGAACCAATTGCCACGAGTTACCCTCTGACCTCAATATCTGCACCAAGTTGTGTGTGCACGCACACATTATGTGACAAGAAATCATTTTACTTTAAGATATGGTTGAGGGTCTTGACTCTCGGAAGTCTGCCTTCCTGTTTGCCCCCTGCACAGCAGCCACCATGCACTATCCACTTCGGGCTACAAATCTGAACCTTTAAAAAGTAATGAATTAATTTTATCTACATGCACATTGGGGATGCTGTGGTGGTCAGAAGAGGTGGTGGGATCTGCTGGTGCTCCAGTCACAGGACAGTTGTGAGCCACCCCACCTGGGAGCAGAGAACCAAACTTAGGTCCTTTGAGAGACTGGCAAATGCCCTCGATGGCTGAGCCGTCCCTCCTGTCCCAGAATCTGTCCTTCTACTTTTACTTCTCATGTGTGGTGCTTCGCCTCCACGTATGTCTGAGCACTGTGTCTGGTGCCTGTGGAGGCCTGAGGAGGGCATCCGATTCCCTGGACCAGAGTTACAGACAGTTGTGAGGGAGCATCTGTAACTGGGCATCAAATCTGCGTTCTCCAGAAGAGCAGCCCGTGCTCTTTAGCCACGAAACCATCTCTAGCCTCTCAGAATCTGTATTCTGACAAAGCTTTTGGGGCCAGGTCTGCCATTTGACCCCTCTCTATATTACTAATAGCCAGCAGTACATTTAATTACAATGTAATATGATATAGATTCAGTTCCTCTGGTACACACTGGAGAACTCAGATGGAAAGCAAGATTCTAGGACAGAAATAAGATTTAGGCTAAATGATTCTTTGATCGCTAAAAGGTTCCACAGTAACATTTTAAATGTTGGCCTTTGGAGAAAATAACCTTTGTAAAATATATCATATTTCACTTCCCTCTTTTAGTAAGTACACTTACCCTGAGAACGCCAGGGTGGGAACCAGAAGCTATGGCTTCTAGCTTTATTAAAAAAAAAAAAAATGGGGGGTGGGTATTTTTGTCAAATGAAATCATACTTGCTACCTTATGAAAGCTACGAGCATGCAACCTCATGTAACTCCAGTCAGAAACAGCTGCCCTGGCGAATGGAGGTGGACAGGACGTCCCACCCACTCTGGCCTTCCTTCCCTCAAGCCAGGACCTCTGCAGAAACCCCAGGTCACCATGGAAAGAGTTAGGTGACCTCTGAGGTTCTTCTGAGCTCCCAGAATACACCAGGCGACTCCAATGCAGAACAATGGCTGCTAGCATTTATTAGGCATCTAGCATCATTTAACCTTCTCTTTGGTTGTGAAAAATAAGAAGTCTTCAGCATGACCAAAAGGTTACCCAGCTGCAGGTGTGGGTGAGCTCACCCCGGCCTCAGGAGGTGTGGGTGAGCTCGCCCTGGCCTCGGGAGTCTTGTGTTTTCTGACTCCTCTCTGAGTAGAGAGGTGGAGAGCACCCTGCCGGAGCTAGTCTGGCTGCCAGAAGATGCCAAATCCATTTTCTGTCTGTTGCGCTTTAGCAGGCTGTGAGTAAAGTCTGGGCCTTTTTGTGTTTCTGCTTCGTGTAAACAAGGTGTCCACAGCCTCACCTAAGGCATTCCACGTTCCCTTCACCCTCCTCAAAAGAGAAATCAAAACCTCACGCAGGCCATCTCAAAAATGTCCACCGAAGGGCCAGAGCAAAGCCCTCTCAAAGGATTTCATCTGGAAATGAGAACTCGTCCTCTGAATGCCCAGAGGGATAAATAGCAGAAGCAGGGCGCCTTGACTTCCTTAATAAGATACTGGTTGAAACCAGTGTCGTCCTGACGCTTCCTCTTTTCTGCCTATGGCTGGCCTATAGCCACCAGGCCACTCCGGCTAAGCTTCAGTCTAACAGAAAGGAGGGACATCAGAGCCAGGGAGAGAGAACCTAGGGCGAGTGCCAGCGAGAGCAAGCCACCCTTGCAAATGGCTCTTCAGCCAGTTGTGCCCCACACCTGCTCTGTCCTGGCTCCCCTTTCTGCCCTGTTTGCCTCCCCCTGCCTCCCTGGCACCCAGCTAGCCAGAATGGTCCCTTTACTCAGTGGAGCCGGCTGGCCGTGGGCAAACTTGATTCTCCTTCACTACTCCTCTCTTTTCTTTACAGAGTGCTTATCAGCATCTGCCCTACCCTTTCCTCCTCCGGGGAAGCCATTTACATTGGCCTCCTGCATCCACTTGGCGACTGTCTACTCAGCATAAGGGAATACAGTAGTTGATACGGCTCACTCCAGTCTGGGCACGGTGCTAGGTGCTTTTTCTGTATTGTTGATGCACCTGACGGTTACTGGGAGGTTACTGTGCTTATTCCCATTTGACAGATGAAGAAACAAAGGCTGAGAGGTTAAGTCAGCTGCTGGAGCAAAGGAGGCTCAATGGAGACAACTAGAGAACCTGATGTGGGCCTAGAACTCAGACAACGATATTCTTGGTCCGTGCCCCTGGCACTCAAGGATTGGCAGATCTTGTTGAATCTAGGAACTGAGCCGTATTCACTAGCTACAAGACTGGTCCTATTTCTATTTGAATTTGGTAGCATATCTCAGTCCTTGTAGGCAGGAAGCCCAAGAATTAAGAATGGGGGGAGGGGGTCCCCTGTCTGTTAGTAAGTACTGAATCCTCAAGAAACAAGGCAGACTTCTAATCCAGTAGCACTGCCACCTGCTGCTGGTGTTATGATTTTATGTTTTGAAGCTGATGAGTTTTAATAGGTCCCTTCATTTTCCTTTTAAAGATGCTTAAAAATCTCTACATGAGCCGGGTGTGGTGGCGCACACCTTTGATCCCAGCACTCGGGAGGCAGAGGCAGGCGGATTTCTGAGTTCAAGGCCAGCCTGGTCTACAGAGTTAGTTCCAGGAAAGCCAGGGCTACACAGAGAAA
>NC_034603.1:70689864-70693023 GCF_900095145.1 Mus pahari
AACAAAACAAAAAAAACAAAAAAAACCCCAAAAACCCTGTCTCTTAAAAGATGGCAGAAATAAAAATATTAATGTATTAATATAAAGTATGAATATAAAGTTAAATATTAATGTATTATTAATTATAATTAATTACACATAAACATATTTTTAAAACAGACAAGCTATTTTTAGTTTATGTGTATTCAGCATATGTGGGTGCATGTACGTGTGTGTGCACCTATGTGCTTGGTCTCCAAAATACATACAAAAATACATACATACATACATACCAATCCCCAAACAAAACAATGCCCCCCAAAACAAAAACAACCAACCAAACCAAACAAACAAAAATCCCCAAACTATGTGGTTCCCATATCAGTAGAGAAAGAGCTCAGAGCACACACACAGAACAATCACTCATAGGCCCCAATAAAGAATCTTGGAGCCAGAGACTGGAGGCACAGGAGACTTCTGGTGAACAAGGTCCTTATGTTGTTAAGTCCTGTCCTGTAGAGCCATGAAAAACTGGGCACACACAGTAAGTATGCCAGGTACAGGCCCCACCCTGGGTGCTGGGCTGACACTGAAGAAGACACTAGTCACATAGTGTGGCTGGCAGTTGGAAAAGTACATATAATATTGGAGACCCAAGGCAGAGACAAGCAGAGGGGATCTGGTGGGGCGCGTGGGGGAAGCCAGTGCAGCCTTGGCAGTTAGGTGAGCTTCCTGCAGCTGATGGCTGGGCTGAGTCTCAAGGGTGAACAGGAGTTGCTCAAGAGAGAGGAGAGGTGAGGGCTCGGGGAGGTGCCAGCAGATAAGACACTGGCTGCATGTGCCCAAGGGAGGACTTGAGTGTGAGACCAGGCAGCTTAGCCCCACCAGGGAGCCAGCCTCCTGTCCTCCTGAGAGAGGCTCAGAAATAAGGAGGGGTTGCTGAGATGGCTCAGTCGGTGAAGGAGCTTGCCACCAAGCCAGATTGTGGAAGGAAAATGACTCCAGGTTGACTTCTGACCTCCACACCCACTCTGTGGCCTCGCCACACCCACACCCACGCAAAGTAGATGAGTAAATAAAAATACAATACAAAATAATAAACGGGGGTGACTCCCGAGGAACAACAATACCAGACCTCAGGCCTCAGGTCTGTACACAGACATGCACCTACATCACCAATACTACATGCACGTGCAGGAGCATGCGTGTGCGCACACACTCGGAGCTGGTATTCCAGGCGAGGTGGAGCCCAAGAAGATGCAAATCAGAACCGAGACTCTCAGAAGGAATCGCAAACTTCTTAAGTAGCTGGTGGCTGAGTTGAAGTGGCAGCTGCAGCGTCATGGCGAGAAGTTGGTCCTCTTATACCCCAGGGCCCAATTCTCAGGAGAGTGAGGATTAGATAAATCTCCGTTCCCTCTCTTTCTTGGGAACAGGGTTCTAACCAAGGACTCTGCAGGAGGAGCAGACCTCTATCCTGGTACAAGCGAGAGAGCTCTGGCAGGCTTGCTAGATTTTTTTTTTCCCCAAGGGATCTGGGGGTGGGAGGAGCAGGTGATCACTGGCAAGAAGGAGGGCACACACCAGAGGCCTCTGCACTTGGGCGCTCTGAGCGAAGTTGCACTGGAAGGTTGTGAACTGCCTCCTTGGCCAGCTTGAAGAGGGCTCCCGGGAGGGAGATTTCTCTTGTGTACTTCCCATTAACGAGGATATGAAATGTGAAGGTTCATTAATCATTAAATTCTTACAGATCAATTATATGAAAAAGAAACCTCACATGCCCGCAACTATTCAGTCTTATGGCCAACTCCACAAAGTCAATGTCTAGGTTAAGAGGCGTGTAGGATAAAGTTTACGGTAGCCCTCCAGTCCCCACCACACATCTGGCAGCCCTGGTTGGTCCAGGGCCTGAGGAGACACTGATTGATACCCTCCAGGGTAATCACCCCCATAGAGTAGGGTCTCTGCCACTTCCATCCTCTCCCTAACCTCCGCCCATCCCCTCTGGGCTGAGCTCATCGTAAGACACCATGTCCTCTAGACAACCCCAGGCGCAAAGAAATCTGTTGGCTCTGCAGTGCTTATGGGTCCAGTCCCAAGTCTGTGGTCTATACTCTCTATGATCACTGTTTCCTTAAACAACAGGGCGTGGCTCTGGCTGCTCAGATCTCTCCACAATATTCTAGCCATGAACTCTACGGGTCTCCCAGTGGGCCCTCTTCCTGTATGGCCCACCTGGTACTTCCTGCTTATCCTATAGAGAGGAAGTTCAGGCCTTCCACTTCCAGGAAGCTGCCCTGACAACCCACAGCATCCCGGCTTCTTTCCTCTTCTTACTCTGACCCTCATTCGCTTTCACTCATCCCATGCAGTGGACGCGGGCTGAAAACCCGGGACAGTAACGCATTACACAAGACAGTAGCCACGTTCTAAGCAGATGTCACACAGAACTAATCCTGGTATGAAACAAACAAAAACATAGAAAGAGATACACAATTGAAGATGGCCAGAATGTTTCTATAGTAATAAAAACTCAGAAAAACATAATTATGGGGAAATTAGTTATGAAATTACAGCACATTCATTAAAATGTTTATTAAGATTTTAACAATACAAATATTATTGGAGATATATATATATATATATATATATATATATATATATATATATATATATATATATATATAAACTCACTTTGTAGACCAGGCTGGCCTCGAACTCAGAAATCTGCCTGCCTCTGCCTCCCGAGTGCTGGGATTAAAGGCATGCCCCACCACATCTGGCAAGATAATGTTTTTAAAAAAGGGATATAGGATTATATATAGGTGCAGGAGAGATGAGTCAGTGGTTAAGGGCATTTGCTGCTGAACCTTCCAGGGGACTCAGGTCAGGTCCCAGCAACCACCTAGCAGCTCACAACTGTCTGCAGCTCCAGTTCCAGAAGATCCAACATCCCCACACAGACATAAATGCAGGTAAAACACCAATGCACATGAAATAAAAATAAATTTAAAAAAAGAATTATATGAACACTCTGACCCTGAATAGTACTTGTTTTGTGTGTGTGTGTCCTTTTATTTTATTTTATTTATTTATTTATTTTATTTTATTTTATTTTATTTTTTTGGTTTTATGAGACAGGGTTTCTCTGTGTAGCCCTGGCTGTCCTGGAACTCACTC
>NC_034603.1:70693388-70723147 GCF_900095145.1 Mus pahari
TATAATTTTCTTACATTTTCTTCAATGAGTTAGTCTTCTCTGTTTTTTATAGACAATTTCAAGTGGTTAAACACAACAACAACAGAGAGAGAGAGCCAGGGCTGCACAGAGAAATCCTGTCTCAGAGAAAGAAGAGAGAGAGAGAGAGAGAGAGAGAGAGAGAGAGAGAGAATTACCATAAGAGGCTTAAGTCCTTCCCGCCCTTCCTGCCGGCTTCTGGGGGGATCACCACTACCTATTCCTTCCATAGCCCTCCGCAGACGTTCTCTGTAGTTTATGACTTTCGTAATGAAAACAAGCTATAGCCAAAAAAGGATCTCTTTGTAGGACATAAGAATTGCAGAGGCATGTATTCATGTTTGGGAGTGGGACTTGATAAATTTAGGCTGACCCCAAACATGCACAGATACAAAGGTTCATGCCAAACCACTAGCTGCTCAAGGGACAGGAAGGAGTCTGGAGATGAGAGCGCCTCTCTCCTGGTTTTGGTTTTCATTTCACTCTCTTCCATATTCTCTCTGGGGACTGTGAGTTTTATTAGTAATGACTCAGGAAGTAAAAGGTGATAGCTATAACACATGCACACAGACACACACACAGATACACACACACAGACGCACACACAGACACACACACAGACACACACACAGATAGACAAACATATACACACACAGATACACACATACAGATACACACACACAGACACACACACACAGACACACACAGATAGACAAACATATACACACAGAGACATACTCATACATCACACACACAGATACACACAGACACATATACAAACACAGACAGACAGACACAGACAGACAGACAGACAGACACACTCCCTAAAGAGGAATTTATCAGTGTTACAGACTATTCACCTATTCTATGGATGAACTCTGTCTCCAGATTTTCATTTAGAAGTAATGCCACAAAAAAGCCTATCTGTGTTCACACTTTTTGTACAGCTGGGAAATAATTCTGAGTGGCTAATTCCTGGGAATGGAATCTCCCGATGACCCTTTGTTAGTGGATTCTCTCTTTATCTCCTGGTTCAGGCAGTCAGGTGGTTCTCAAGATGTTAGTTATTTGCTAAATAGCCCTTAAAGTATTTCTAATCCAGCCAGGGAGAAAATGGACAGATTGATTATATTTCATTTATTCTACATTTATTTAAATGAATGGTGTTGGAACAGTATGGCCTTTGGCAGTAATTTGCTCCATCACACTCCTTACTAACTAATGCTGGAGAAGGTCTGTTAACATAAAGATAAAGCCTGAAGATCCAGGCGCAAATCACTGACCTTTCACATCTGAGTAAGACACACAGTGTTTTACTGAAGGGTTAACTGCAGGAAACAATAATGTATACAGTTCAGAGCCTGGCAGGCAGCAGATGCATTGCTAGTGGGAGATGGAAGTTGAGAGAGATGAAAGTTGCCACAAAATGAACAGTCTTTTCCCTGACTAGAAACACAAGCTGTTTCAAAGGCTTTGCCTGTGCTGAGCTGGTACCCACCTCCTTAGTCAGCAGCACTAACATCAGACTGAAGGTCTCAAACAGACACTCTTAGTGGGATGGGTGGTGGAAAGAGAGGGAAGAGGAGGAGGAGGAGGAGGAGGAGGAGGAGGAGAGGCAGAGCTGTCACTAAATAAAGGACCACATCTGAAGGTGGTTCCAAAGAGCCCCCTGCAACCCCTGTCTAACCTGTCTCTACTGGTAAGGTCTCAGCGGACTGATGGAATGACCTGGTGACACATGATGACTTTGGCAGAAGGGCTCACATTGCTTGTCTTGTCATCTCTTTGGGTGTTTCCAGCATCTGCTGTCATTTGCATCCATACAATCACGTTCTGGTCATGCTGGCGGCTATTACTGCTCACTCTGTATTATGGGATGCATGTGTTACTTCTTAAATTATCACGAGTCTGAGCAAGACACTAACATTATTTCCTTCGTTTGTAATTATTTACTTGTATACTCATTTGAGACAGTCTGGCTATGTATCATGGTTGGCCAGTCTGGCTATGTATCATGGTTGGCCCAGAACGTATGATTCTTTTGCTTCTGCTTCTTGAGAGTTGGAGGTTGCAGGCCTAAGCCACCATGCCTGGAGGAAACTGAATCTGTAGGTCACCTGCACAGTGTCCTGCTGCAGGGAAGGGGCAGCAACAGGGTATAAATGAGGGACTTCTATGTCAAAGCTCACTCTTAGCCATGACACTGCATCTTCTATTTAATACCTGAGCTTTAAAAGGTGGCACTGAAATACAGAAGCTGCTACAACCCAAAGATCTGTGAGTGAGAACCCCAGGGACTGACCGAGGAAGAAGCATTTCCATGGCCAATGGTGAAAAGACAGCCTATGGTTTAGGAAAAGGAGCAGACAGCAGACTCTAAGATGAAACTGTGGCAGGCCTGTGTACTTGGCTAGAGGATGAGGATCGCATCCTGGAATGGATCCATAACCAGGTCCACGCTGGCTGTTCCTTTCTTTTCTTTTTTCTTTTCTTTTCTTTTCTTTTCTTTTCTTTTCTTTTCTTTTCTTTTCTTTTCTTTTCTTTTCTTTTCTTTTCTTTNTTTTCTTTTCTTTTCTTTTCTTTTCTTTTCTTTCTTTCTTTCTTTCTTTCTTTCTTTCTTTCTTTCTTTCTTTCTTTCTTTCTTTTTTTTTTTTTTGGTTTTCCAAGACAGGGTTTCTCTGTGTAGCCCTGGCTGACCTGGAACTCACTCTGTAGACCAGGCTGGCCTCGAACTCAGAAATCCACTTGCCTCTGCCTCCCGAGTGCTGGGATTAAAGGCGTGCGCTACCACTGCCCGGCTGTCTGTTCCTTTCTTAAAGTCCAGTCCTAGGCTTCTTGAGTCTAGGCCACTATTTGGTTTGTTTGTTTCCTAACAAAGTCTTGAGCACCCACTGCCATGTCATACATATGGTCAATACTTTGTCTTCAAAACCCTGACACAGGGCATTTGATAAGCCTTAAGAAGAGTGTTACGATGGCATTTTACATCAACCCGCAAAAACTGCATTAAGAAAGCCAATGCCAAACGGAAGCATGGCACAGCAAGGGTCACCTCTGATCCACAGTAGCCACTGTAGAATCCGAGAAACGTGGAGTGAAGAGCGGTATCGAGGGGAAAATCAACTATATTGCACTTCAACTTCACTCTATACCATAAACAATAAGAATATTTTATATATGTTATGCAAACACACTTTAGGTGTTCTTCATATATGCATATGGGGACATTTCCTATAACTAGAAATTCTCATGAAATAGGAGTTGAAGTCTACACCATTCAACCGTTTCCAAAGATTTCTGTGTTACCCAACCCTGCCTTGCACTAAGCCACAGCCCAACCTCTCCCTCCCTTCCTGGTTCCGTTTTGTTTTGCTTTTTTGAAACAAGGTCTTGCTCTGTAGCCCAGGTTGGCCTTGAACTCATAACCTTCCTGCCTCAGCCTCCTGAGTCAAGTGTGAGTCACCTCAAAACCAGTTTCTTTGATAAACCAAAAGGTACTTGAGGATCTTGCCAAGTCTTGAGGTCATAGTTAGAAGTAACAATTCTGTTGTGAAGCAACCCTCTCTAACCTTTTGGAATGATTCATAGCAAGGAGCTGTTCCCTACGCATGGCTATTCCCGCTCCACTGCCTTCCTTTCTGGGCTGATATGATTTACACAGGTGGGACTGGCTTTGGGCCTTCATAGATAAGGGAAAACCAGGCTGTGTCCCTATGAGGGAGCAGGCTTTAAGGTCATTGTAGTCACTGGTGACTGGTTCTGAAATTGAGGAACTAATTTGAGGAACTTCAGAATAACAAGAAAACCAAACAACTTGGCTTTCTGCAGAAGACTTCCAAGGTAGGGGGATGGGGGGCAGGGTGAGGGGAGGAGATGCATGGTCCGTTCTCTGGGGCCCTGACCATGACCTACTTTCAGAAGCTGTGCCCTACATAGTCTTTGAGAAGCTATCCCGAGTGACCAGCTGAAGACACACGTGCCAGGGGCACATCTCACATGTCTCTTTATACTAACGGGTCCTAAGTGTGCTCTCTCCCGGGGTGGGCTATATGAAAGGTTCTGTTCTTGAGAGAACCTCAGACTGATTCCTCCAGGAAGGGAGGGAAACTGGAGAAAGCCCGTGGCACACTCACTGCCTCACCCAGACCAACAGGGCCCAACAGGAGTCTAGATTTACTACACCTTAAACTTGTATTTGATGACAGACACCTACTCTACGCAGTGGGTACCGTTTTCCAAGTGCTGGACTAGTCGGAGGAGAAAATGATGGTAACCAAGCCAAACTAGAGTGTCGCCTGTTTCCGACCCTGGAATTCTGACCCTGGTTGTCAAAAGGCTTGTCATGGGTCAGGCCTTGAACCATCTGCACGCGCTTCTGGTCCGCATAGCAACAAGCACTGCGCACTTCTGACCTGACCGTGTTAGAGCGCCGTTGTGCTGATGGCACCTTCACTTCTGAACATGCTGAAGACTCCAGAGTGTTAGCAAGCTCCCATTCCCAGATGACAAGTAGAACAAGGCTCTAGGAGGAGAGGGATGCTGAGGCAGAGAGGGATGCTGAGGCAGAGAGGGATGCTCTAGGAGGAGAGGGATGCTGAGGCAGAGAGAGATGCTGAGGCAGAGAGGGATGCTGAGGCAGAGAGGGATGCTGAGGCAGAGAGGGATGCTGAGGCAGAGAGGGATGCTGAGGCAGAGAGAGGCTCTAGGAGGAGAGAGATGCTGAGGCACTCCAACTTAGACATGGCAGGCTGGGGTAGGGGTGGAGGACACCTCTGGTGGGGCTCTCTCTGTGTGTCAGCACTAGCTCAAGCAGGAACATGTCTCCTTGGACACCACTTTCCCTCCAGGGTGAGTTCCTTGACAGAAGTGCCCATGTTCACCTTGTTCTTTCAATGCATGCTCAATGGTATATGATCCAATGAAATCACCTCCAGTAGAAAACACAGTAAAATGCATAGGCTATGCCTAATGTCACGGCTTAGTGAACATTACAGATGAACAACATAGCACTCTGTAGTACTGGCTATATTACCTCACGATAGTGAGGCTGACAGGGAGCTATGGCCCTTAGCCACGGCCCAACATCTCATGGTCTTGTAGTATACAATCACCGGCTCAGGAAGAGATCAGATGAAAAACTGAAGAACTTTCTAGTGACTGTCTATTGCTTCTGCACTGTAAGGTCAGGAATCATAAGTTGGACCTTCACCAGTGGGATGCGTATGTGATCTACCAGAGCCTGGCAGTTAACACTCTCTACCAGCATTCCTTGAGTGAAAGAATGGCTAAATAACCAGATGTGGTAGTACATGCCCGTAATCCCAGCATTCAAGAGGCAGAGGCAGGAGGGTCACCGTAAGTTTGAGGGCAGCCTGAACTATATGGTGAGTTGTAGGTTAGCTGGGGGGGTTGGAGGAGGGGAGAAACAGAACCAACTTCACAAAGTTGTCCCCTGATCTCCATGTGTGAACAGTGGCATACATCCTCCTACCCCTCATACATGCATACATACACACACATAAATAAAATACTAACTAGATGAGGGCCATAGACTGTGGGGGCTTGTCAGGATTGGAATCTGTGTACTCACAATGTCTGATCACTTAGCTCAAGGGGAAGGTGCCTATGGTTGCTGAAGGGGACCACATTGATGGCTATATTTCTGACTGCATCCCAGTAAGAAAGTCTGAAAAATGCATCATCACCACCATTCCTAAACACTGACCTGGTGACCCATTTATTTCTAACTGACCAAGAAGATGAGCCTCTGGCCCTCAGACCCACACAGTACCTACCAGGACTGTCCTACGGAGAAGATGGATGGATGGTGCAGGCCATTCCCTTTATGTTTCTGTCTATAAGGCCATCCTTGCTTCTCAAGCCACAGCACTCACCAGGTAAGACTGCTGGGCTCAGGGAGCTGTTCACCCCATTAACTCCCCTAAGCAAAACATTCCAGGCATTAGCTTAACTGTCAATCACACTCTCAGTTGGGGCCAGTCACACTCTTTCCTTCTTAAGGCCAGGGTCACCAGAAGGATCAGTTGTAACAGCTCTTTGCATGTTGGGGGTGTGTGTCATTATCCAGATATGACGTCATGCTTTCCCCTCAAAGGTCTCTCCTGGAGAGGAGCCAAACAGGTCTGGCTGGGATCACACTGGCTATTCAGGCTCTCTGGCCACCTGTAAGCCATGGGCGACATGCCACATCTTCAGAGAGGAAAGCTACAAATGCTTCTTGCTGCCCAGTGGATTTGGAACCTCAAAAATCAATCAGTGATAGTCACTCAAGGCCCACATACGGTGAGACACTGCTTGGGGGCATAAGAAAGTGCCTTAAAGGTGGAGGCAACCTTTGAGACTTCCGGGTAACCCTACCTAGACTGTATGTTCTTATCAACCTTGGCCTCCTTTCAACCACATCAACCTTATGGTGGAGAAGGGAGTCAGACAAACAGCTTTCTATTTACATTTTCTTAGATGCAGGACAGAAGCCACACAGGTCCCACCCTTCCCAGGCCCTGCAGAGCTTACTGGGAGCCTGAGAGGAATGGATTTAGTGTGGGGAAACAGACAAGAGCTGTTTAATAAGATAAGGCCTTTGCTAGGGTAGCTCTTGGGTCTGGTGTCAACAAGATCTCTCTCTCTCTCTCTCTCTCTCTCTCTCTCTCTCTCTCTCTCTCTCTCTCTCTGTCTGTCTCTCTCTCTCTCTGTCTCTCTCTCTCTCTCTCTCTCTCTCTGTCTCTCTCTCTCGCTCTCTCTCTCTGTGTCTCTGTCTCTCTCTCTCTCTGTCCCCCAGGAGCCCCCAGGATCTTTCCTCTCCAGCCCCAGTCCCGGGATCACAGGAATACAATGCTGCACCTAGCTTTTTATGTGGGGTTTGAACTCAGGTCTTTAGCTTGCAGAATAGGCCCTGTGGCCACTGCACCTTCTCCCCAGCCCCACTCCCTCCCTTTCTTTTCTTTTTATTTTGAGACAGGGTCTCACTATGCAGCCCTGGCTCTCCTGAAACTCATATGTAGACCAGGCTGGCCTTCAACTCACAGAGACCCACCTTGTCTCCTGAGTGCTGCTCTATATTCCTAATAACTTGCTCTTGACAGAGTAGTTAAGGCCTAGGAGGTTTTTAAAATATTTATTTATTTATTTATTTATTTATAGCCATGCCAGTTCAAAGCAAGTTGAAGGGATGGCTAGTTACCCCAGCTTACTGGGATGTGGGTCCTGGGGAGGACTCTGTGACAGGGGATCAGAACACTTGTAAGGGATTATCAGGTCTACTGAGACCCTGAACAGTCAAGTCCACCTCATGGATGTGGCATTAAGTACACAGTCAAGGACACATTGTGAAAGACCCTCCATCTGTGGACACTGCTTATGGGTGGCTCTCGGGAATAAGAATCAGCAGAAGCCTTGGCCACAGGAATATGGGAGGGGGAGGGTGGCTCGGGCCTTCCCTCTGATGCTTCTTTCTGGGTCTAGATGCCGACCCTGGTGAGAGGAGACAACTGAGGCGATGAGTTCGAAGTCCCTCCAGCTCCCTGAAACCCAGGGAGCAACAGGCGTTCCTTCTCAAACCCTGGAGCTCTGGGGAGCCTCCAACTCAGGTGCGGAGAAGGCAGGCAAAGGTGAAAAGGGTTCTCCCCAAATCTCTCATCTCCAAGCGCAGTTTGTATCTCTAACTCTCTGCCAAGGGATTTCCCAGCTCCCCAGGGCCAAAGCTTCACTCCCGGTCGCTCTGCTGATTGTCACTGGAAGTGAGCCATTTTCCACCCTCAAGGTGGCTGGACTCAGGACTGGTGACACTGCTGACCTGGGCTCTGTGCCCTGCCCACATGACCCACCAGGGGATGGGTCTGTCAGTCGGCAAGCTCCAGGAGCCTCCTGTGAGCTTCCTGCTCCCTAATCCTAGCCCTTGGGCTGGAATGAGGGTGATCTTTATAGCACAGGGCTTTTCAACACGGTCTGGTCTGCTCCCTCAGGACTTCCTCTGCAACTGGGCTGGGGAACAAACAGCCTGTTACCTACACCCCTGCAGGAGTGACTCACCTTCCAGAGAAAGTTCTCCCCTCATCTAAACAAAGTTGCTTGAAAAATGACTAAGGCACCTATCAAACGCAGGCCGGCTGTGGGCCGGGGCTGACCAGTGACTGAGCAGGGTCCAGACCCTGCCCTGCCTTCACCGCCAGCCTTGAAGGCAAGTGCCACCCTGGGCCTGCCGCTGCTTTCATTTTCGTCCCAGCAAGCTCCTCATGAGGCTTGACATCCGGTGATTTATTTTTTCTAAAAACTAGGTTCGCTTTAGAAATGACTCTGTGCCTATCAAGACAGCTTCCCCACGAGAAAACAAATGCTGTTTAGAACGTCAGTGTGGTGGGAGCCAGTGTTTTTGTTTTGTATGACAGAGAGAGAGAGAGAGAGAGAGAGAGAGAGAGAGAGAGAGAGAAAGGAATTTAATATTCTCCCCACCCCCCACACCTGATCCATGCTATCTGAAGCAGAATTTGCAAGTGCTTGACTGTAGAGCCAGGGATCTCAGACCTGGTTCGAGAGATGAGCCGGTTTTAAAAGGGAAATGGAGAAGAAGTGGGGTGCCATGTGCTGATGGAAACCCATACCCCGCCCCCCAAGAACCAAATGTTGTCTCCCTGTCCCCCAAACAAAGTACAAGTCCTCAGTGGTTTCTGTTCTACAAGTAATCTCTTTCTCGAACCAGGTTAGTGCTGGGACCCACTTAACCGCATGGAGGACGTGGTGGGGGGTGGGGGTGGGGTGGGGTGGGTGGGGGAGGGATCTCCCAAGCACGTACTGTTCTGTCTGGATCAGAATCCTGGGAGGCCCTGCAGGTGACCCCTATCCAGGACTGCAAACTCGGAACAGACAGAGCCTAGGTCTTTCTAGGCTTATCTGAAGTAGAGTGAGGGCAGGATGCAGAATAGGCCTAGGGGAACCAGGGGCTAGCGAGACTCACCGAGTAAATATGCTCGCTGTCCAGCCCAAAGATCCAAGTTTGCTCTCTGGAACCCACAAAGTGGAAGGAAAGATGTGACTCTTGCAAACTGTCCTCCGACCTTCACATGTGTGAATGATACACACATGTGTACACACAATGAATAAATACTTTTTTTTTTTTTTTAAGATTGGGAACACTTGAGAGCTAACTGCTCCAGGCGAGGGAAGCAGTCCTTGGTGGGCCTGCTGAAGAAATGACTGACCTGTCAGGCACTCCGAGTTTTCTTGACATTATCTTACAGAAGACAGATCTAGTCACAGTGTTGTAACCTGTGGCAGCGGCAGCGGCAGCTGCCGCTACCATAACGACCACGACAATGAGCAAGAGTGGCAGCCACTGTGCTTAGCCCAGCATGACCCCACTGTCAGGCGAGGCACTCCATGCTCCCAGAAGCGATTTGCTTGAGGGCACACAGACACACAGTCACAGGCAGACAGGCCCTGACCCAGGTCTGTCTGACAACATAAAACCACACAGTGGATGTGGTGGCCCCATGGACAGGCTCCCTCACTGGACAGAGCAGTTGACCCTTCTGTTTGAGTTTCCACATCTGGAAAACGAGCGTAGCCGCACTTGTTTAGACGGTCGACTTTTAATAATGACTAGAATCGACAGTCACTACAGAGAGAGATCAATGAAGAATCATTTTGATAAGTGGATACTTAAAACTGCTTCTCTGGATTGATTGGATTCAAAATTGATTTTTTTTTTTTTTTTTTTGGTGGGGGGAGGTAGGCTATGATTCCTGAGCAAGTGAGTGTATAAAACAATGATGTATATGTCAAGAAAAGTCACTTTAGATTCTAGGCATGAAGCAAATTCCTAAGGAGTGATATCTGCTTTACTTAATCCCCATTTTAAAGATCTTTGCTCTCTATACTGAAAGAACACAGAAAGGCTGTCTACAAAATTATTCCCTATGAACATAACTCCAAAGGATTTCTACCAGGGAGCTCAAGATGAAAGACTCTGAAATGGCATGAGGGGAAGGGGGCCTCCGTTTAAGCATGAATACAGGAGCACACAGGCTTCTGAGGAAAGCTCCCTTTGTCCTATCACTCTGGCAGTGAGGGAAGCTGGAACTCAGGCCCCTACCTAAGCACCAGGGTCCGAGCTGCTGAAACACCTTCCCACATTGCCTGCCTTCCACCCAGCCTTCCCGTTCTACCCCACAGCAACAGCTTTGCAGTCGGCCTTACCAAGTGAACAGAGTGCTCTCACTTGAACGGCTCGCCCTACCCGAGAAGACACGCCACCCGTTCCTTTCCCTTATTCGGGATCCTGGTGTGCAGGGAGGACGGACTTATGCAACTCCCCAAACCCACCCCTCTTGCCACCCACCTCACGATGGTGCTACCAGAAGTGCCCAGGGTGCTCAGAGGTCCCCAGTTTAACTGAAATGCTAAAACGGGGCAAACAGGAAGCATCAGACACAACTGCGGTAGTGACTTATTAATCACGAAAGCAGAATTTTAGTTGCATTTTAACCTTTTGCCAGGAAAAAAAAAAAAAGCATCTAGTCGATGGTGCTATCGGAGGAACCGTCTGTCTGCATGGGCAGCTGACCTTCTACTGGGTCTGAATTCGGTTTTCAGTTTTCTTTTTTCTCCTTGGGGGGGAAAATCTGTCAAGCCAATCAGGGTTAGCCTGAGAGGTCTTCCTGGGGGAGAAGCACCTGTAAGAAGCCCATGTGCTGTTCACTGAGACAAGAAATTAAAAATAAATGAATAAATAGAAAGAAAGAAACTAAAAGTGACTTCACAGGCAAGCGATAATACAAAACTCTTAAGAGGGGGGAAATGGCCTAAAGGAACAAGCGTAGATCTGAGCTTTTATCCATTTTACATCCGTCCGATCTCCTACTAGCCCCTAGCTCAGAATGAACTCTAGAACTCATCAAAAATCTCACAACAGTTGTCTAGGGTTGGGGCAACCAATCAGGGTGAGCCCTGTCCTCTCCAGCCCAAGCCGATCACAAAGGAATCAGTGTTCATTAGGGGAACCAAAATGAGGAACCATACTCCTATCTGCCAAGAATGAATGGCAGAACCAGGCAGGGTTTTTTTTTTTTTTTTTTTTTTTTTTTTTGAGAGAGAGATAAAGGTTCATTTGGCAGAGTCTCTGTCTGTGGTGCCACTCCCACAAACTCTAACAGACACCAGAGGCAAAAAAAAAAACCAAAAAACCAAAACCCAAAACCTTCAGAACTGCTCCATCCACCCAAAAACAATCAGAAACTGCCCTGAAGCCTGATCACGTAGTACTGTTTCATTTCACAAACTGCTGGTATGTATTTCTGGGTATGTACAGCTAGGTTCTTATTTCTAAAATTAAAGTCAGACATACTGACTATTATTATGAGCTGTTCTGAGAAATTTATCACACTCTTCCAAATAAATCAGGATGTCTTCTTTCTTTCTTTCTTTTTCCTCTCTGGTGTTCTGAGACAGGGCCTTGCTAGGAAGCCCTGACAGGCTTCAAAGTCACAACAAATCCTCCTTGTCCCAGCCTCCCAATGATGGATTACAGGTGTGTGTGCCACCATGCCTCATTTTCAAGATGTCTTAAAGGCGTTTGAAAAACTCAGAAAGCTGGCATCCACCCAAAGGAATTGCCTTTGACATCACTTTAAATACAAGAGGAAATCCACACACTCATCATAAGCAAGTCAAATCATTCTCTCACATTAAGAGCAAAAAAGATCACCCCAAACCTTCCCCTGCCCCCCCTTTCTCTATCCTAGTTACATTATGCTGTTCTAATTCAGGGATCTGGAGAACTCACCCTCACTCATGGCTCTGAGGCCACAGACAAGGAATGTCATCCCTCACAGCTGGTTCAGGTACTTCGCTTACCAACTGGACAACAGTCTATGCATCTCACCACACCTACCACTAAATGGGAAAGTTACTAAGCAAAACCCTGCAGAACTAAAGTTAGGATAGGATCCTCTAATCTTTCAGAGAGACTATGTTTCTAGATACACACCAGTGTTCAAAAGTCCACTGGTCATGGTGCCACTCCTCGCTCAGTTCATTCTTTTAGCACCCTTAATCCAGTCATTAGTGTTCATTGTCTCCAATTAACAACAACAACAACAACAACAAAATGTCATTAAGACACTGATATTTGAAACTTTTCTCCACTCATCCACTTGACAACCAATGCACGGCCCTATCCATCCTTTAGGGCTGACAGCCATCTTTTAATCTCAACTGTGTGTGTGTGTGTGGGGGGGGGGGTTCTGAAGTTAACGAACATGATGAGGCTCCAGAGCAGGTGGGAATCTCTGCCTCAGACAAATGTTTCTTTTCACTTGGTGACAGGTGGCTGAAAGTTGCCAGAGCCGCGAAGAGCTTCCAGGACGGGACTAGTACATATAAACAGATTCCAAAAGTCCCGAGTAGAACACAGAATTACACAGAAGGGTAAGGACCATCGAGGAGGGAGGGTAGCATCATCAGCGACTAGCATTGCTCTACTGAGTGCACAGAGCAGTGATCCTCTCAGAACAAGTGATCCCAAGCAGTTCACAGGGAAAGGCTGCGCATGTCACTGCTAGGGCAGTGGAGCGATCACCTTCTCTTGGGGGACACCCAGGAGCCAGGTCTGGCAGTAGGGCGGCTGAACTCCATGGCACGGATGTTGGGGAAAGGGAAGCAGACAGTACCCGCGCGCGTTCCGGGTAAGCGTGTGACCCGTGGGTGCGCGGCCTGGAGGCTCCAGGCGAAGCACGGCGTTTCGAGCGTGGCGCTGATGGCGCTGAGCGTGCGAGCGGGTTAGACCGCAGACACCCGGCCACCCCTCTCAGCCATCCCTTGTAGACAGCCAGGCTGCAACCCAGTCCCCGCCTGGGAGGCGCCCCTTCCCCGCCCGCTCCCTCAGCGCCCCGCTTTAGGACTCGGGGTTCTGCCCAATCACCTACCGGCGGAGCGCCGTTGTCCTCAAACAAGCGAGTGTGGTGCTTCGCTGGCCAGCGATCGCTCCGGGCCCCTGCTGCCCCTCCTCGACCACGCCCCCGTGGCTAGCCCCGCCCCGGGCCACGCCTCCCCCCGTGGCTGCGACTTTGCTAGCTTCCCGCCTCCTTTCTTTGGCCGCACCGCGACCCATGATCCCACCCATTCCTATAAGTTAGCCAATAAAACGCCTTGTTCCGGTCGGCCTACGGGCCACTCCTCAGCAGCGATTGGCTAGCGAGGCCTTCCCCAAATGGGCACTGTTTCCGGCCAGGGTATCCAGAGCCTGGCTGGATGGGCGGGCCGTAGGCGAAGGAGGCCAGGGTGTTGGTTGAACTACACATGCGCTCTCGCCTTCTGGCAAATCTTACGGGTTGCATTCTTTTTGAGGTTACGGGAAGGAAGGGCGACTGTACGCATGCGTGGGCATTCCCAGCTTCGGCTTTGGTTACCATGGAGACGGCGGGGCGCTCTCTAAGATCTTGGGTTTCTCTGCTTTCTGCTTGAGGGCGTGGCTGCTTCGTGGGGGCCTGGTGGGGGCTAGAAACATTTTTATGGCGCAGGTAGAGTGAGCCCGGTGCTGTAAAGTGTGTGGAGATGAGGTTGCTCTGCCTACCCTCGAGAAGTGTGGGGAGCCAAAGGCCTGCGTAGGACAGGCCGGGTGTTGAAACCCCGTTCTAAGGGAGTGTGCAGATGTGGTGTGGTCCAGTCTCCTTCCGCCCCGAGAAGCTTCGTGGTGTGTGTGCTGAGCACGGGATCCATCCTAAACTACAGAGCCGGGAAGACTTGGTCTTTGAAAATGTGCTCTCTACAGTGCCCTCTTTATGGGGGCCGGAAAGAGTGTAGGGAATGTATGGATTTTTTTTTCCTTTTCTAATTTTGCTAATGGGCTTCCTACTGTACCACAAGCTTCTGTTTACTGTTAATAAGAAATTATGAATATATAAGTTTTTAAAATGTTTCCAGAATAAAAGATGCGCTGCGACCTTAGGAATCCTGCTGCAAGGAATCCTAACTGCAGATGCAGGGACTGGTGGTATGGTAGGAGTGGCAGCTATATTTTTGGCTGGTTTGAGAAATAAGGAACGGCCTGTCTGGAAAGGTTTGAGCCAGGGCCAGACCACTGTCTGCTGGTGACCAGCAGACCTAGCTTCTTTCTGGAGACAAGTTCAAGCAGACATCTGTTGTTGGACACCGAGAAAGGCCATTTAATGTGGAAATCCCACAACCTGGCCTGCATTCAGGAGGCTGAGGCAGGAGGATGACAAGTTTGAGGCCAGTCTGAGCTGCATAGCCTGACTTCTGTGTGGAAACAAAGCCAAGTAGACGAGAACCCAAGAGGCTCACCCCACTCCCCTGGGGCAGAAATATGTTAAAGCAAAGCCTGCAGTTGCCCATAGCCCATCTTACCTTAGTCGAGACCGTGTCAAGAGTTGTCCCTAGAAGCCTTTCTGGCTGTGACTTGCACAGAGCCTATCCTTCAGTATATGCAGAACCTATATGTCAGTCTCTGGGACCTATCTTGGCTCTGCTAGTGGCCAGCTGAGAGATAGTAAGGCAAGAAAATAAAAGGGCTGGGGGCTTCTGAAGAGGCTCCTTTCAAACCCCTAGGGTTTGGCATCTCTGACTCAGAGAGAGGCAGAGCTGGGCCAGATGTACAGGTCGGTATCAGGTCTCTTGGGTGTCTGTCTTTCCCTCCCACCACCTGTTTGCCTCTGGGCAAAGCACTTCTCAGGAAAGATGTGGGCATCAGGCCAGAATCTGCAGACGCTCCCTTCAGGGCTAGCTCACTTTTGCCATCTCCTTCTCACCCCTCCTTTTTTTTTTTTTTTTGGACAACCAGCGTCTCTGGCCCTGGGTCCTTTTTGTGAGTTGTCTGGTCCACTGGGGTGGTTGCTCTTTAAGCCTACACTCAATAGGATGTGTTAGTGAGAACAGACTCAACTCTTATGTTAACTCAAAGGTCTGCAGAAGGGTCAGCTTGCAGGTGTGTGTGTGGGGTCGGGGGACAAACCAGTAGACTCGTTAGCAAGAAAAGGATTAGGGAAAAGCAGCAGCCCTTGCTTCTTGGTTTCAGCGACTTTTCTCCTCTCTCCAGAGTGTGAGGTGAGACACAGACATCCCTCCCCTCTCTCGACATACCCACCCGCCAGGAGAGCTTTGGGCAAAATTGACTTCCTCCTGCTCCAAGACACGGCAGTCTGGGCAAGCTTGGAGCCCTTGAGTCACTTGTGCAACTTCAGCTCAGCTTTAAATAAAATAATTGACATTTGTAGGGTGACTCATACCTGGGGCAGCGCTGGCCTCTCAGGACTCAGGGGGTTTCACAGACCAGCTATTGCAGGTTTGCAAACACGAGAGTAAGACTATGCCAATCTGAAAAAACAAAAACAAAAACAAAAAACAGCAGGGTCTGTTTGTTTTGTAGACCTGAAGATCCAAATCCAGGGCCTTGCATATCCTAGGCAATTAATCTCCTATGGAGTTATAGTCTCATCATTTTTATTTTTCTTCCTTTTCTAAGTAAGGTCCCTGTAGCCTATACTTCATCATCATCATCATTATTATTGCTGTTATTATTAATTTTTATTATTTTTAGGTAAGGTCTATAATTCCCTATTTTTTTCTAGGTAAGGTCCCTATGGCCTGTAATTCCCTATTTAGCCCAGGCTGCCCTCCCAGGTCTTCCGGCCATCACTTCTCCAGTCTGGGGATTGCAGGTATGTACTATGTCCAGATCAGCCTCTGTTCTTGTTTGTTTACATTTCTCTCTGTAAAAAATGAATTCTTAATGTCATCATGCAAAAGAATGGGTTGCATCACAGCCTCTTCACACCCATGTGTCATTACCCTTTGCTCTCGTTCCTCAGCTTCTAGCTCGTAAGAGATTAAGGACAGCAATCTGCTGGATACAGTGGCATATGCCTGTAATCCCAGCACTCCAGAGGTGGAAGCTGGAGGGTCAGGAGTTCAAGGCTGTCTTCACCTACAGGCGAGTGAGTTTGAGGCTAGCCTGGGCTACCTAAGACCAATTAACCAAACAAAGAAGAGCACTCGAGCTAGACACTAAGATGTCCAGTGCAGAACCACCCTTGAATTACCTCAGGATGACATTGCGTATTGGACAATCTACTAAAAGCCCTGCCTTTATAGGATGTTTAAGGGCATGCAGCCATGTCTAGTAAGAAGGTGTTGGTTGAGGCATGTGAGTGCCTGTGGATCTCGGGCCCACATTCCTGTGAAATCCTGAACTCAGGGGAGGGCTGATGTGAGGATGACAGGAGAGAGGACCTAGGCCTAGGGGCAGACATTCCTGGAGTAGGAAGTATGCTTCCTCCCACTAGGGGCCTGCCTGAGCTGCAGTCATGGTGTTAGTGCTGCTGGTCCCCCATGTGGACCTGCCCTAGACATCTAGGTGGGGCATGGGAAGCAGTGGAGGAAGTAGATACATAGATAGAGCAGATGACTGTGACCTCATGTTGGCAGCCTGAATGGGGATTGAGCAAATAGCATAAACCTGAGTACCCCCCCCACACACACACCGCCCCATCAAAACTAGTTGTTAAACATTTCCCAGCATGCTCCCGCTGGCCTCTACCTGCTGGCCCGTCTTATCACATGCTGGGGTGATGGAAGGGACCACCACATACACCACAGAGCTGGGAGAAGAGAGAAGTGTCGAGATGAGAGGAAGAAGAGGTTCCAGCCTTGGCAAACGGTGGAGCCGTGTACATGGGCCACGGGACAAAGATGACTTTACCAAGATCAGACCTGGACATGCCTTGCTGAGACCCCGCCTCCCTGACTTTGGTGCCCCGACTTGACACCTGTTCTCCAGTTTCCATTAGTTTTCATCTTCTAACTCACCTCTCTACCTTCAGTTTCCACAGCATCTGAAGATGTGACTCGGTTGGTAGAGGGCTTGTCCGGCGTCCGTGAACCGCTGGGCTCAATCACCAGCAGTCGGGAGTGACGGCGGTGCCCAAGACCTCAGCCCTCGGGAAGTAGAGGCAAGCAGATCAGAAATTCAAGGTCGCATCCTTGGCTCTATGGGGAGATCAAGGCCAGCCTGGGGAACATGAGATGCTGTCTAAAAAAAAAAAAAAAAAAGAAATCCATATTACCCCTGACCTTTCTGGTGGCGTTAATCCTCATGGGAAGTCTTTTATGTCAGCTCATTCCACAGCCAGTGCCTCAGCCTCACCCGCCATAGAATATCTTGCTTCTTTAGCGTCTTCCTTTCAACCCATGAACGCAACCAAGCTCCCAGCCTAAAAATGACTAACCGGCTAGACAACACCTCCTGGCTCTCCTGTCTCCTGTCTCCCAGTGTCTGCCATTTGCACGCTCTCCCTGCAGGATGGCTTTGCCTCCCTCTCTTCTCTGTGAACACCCGAGAATCTGGCTCCCTTTAAATACCCTTGTCTCAGTTCCTGTCTCCCTGGCCTGCACAATATGGTGTGCTGGGCACACCAGGGTCAGGCTGGGAACCGGCCAGTCCCCTGCCCTCGGGGAGCTTTTGCTCTAGTGAGTGGCAGAATCTAAGGCACTTCAGATGAGGACTGGAGTCATCCGGGCATTGGGTTGGGTGGTGACAGAGGATGGACTGTATGGCAGGTGCAGCCACGCGAACAGACTTATTCTAAGCTCGGACAGTGTTTCATGGAGGAATGAGTTACACCGGAGATGGAAGAATGGCAAAGGCCAACAGAAGGCAGTTGTGACCAGGAATCCACTCCTGCCCCCTGGTGGGAAGGCCAGACAGGGCAGGGGCAATCAGAGGCTGGGAGGCAGGGTCACTGGGGAACCACACAGCTGACTCACCCATTTCCACAGCCCCCACCCCAGATGAAGAGGGATTGAGGGAGAACACGAATTCTCCTTGTCTTCTGTCTTCTCATTTCCTGGCAGAGCCTCTGGCTGGCCTGTGAGCTCTGAGGGCTCAGTTAGTTGCAGAGAGAGTGAGGGTCAGACAGCAGGGCACACAGCCTAGATGTAGGGGGAGGATCAGGACTAACTTCTAGGAGCTCAGGAGGATTGTTCCAGAGGACTAAGGACTTGAAAGAGGGCATTAAAGGGGACATAACTCCTGACAACCAGCAACATCTGGGGCCGACCCTGTTGTGTTTTCTATGTGTTTCCTCCTTCTTTTGAGACAGCGTTCCACTGTGTAGATGAGGCTGGCCTGGAACTCACAGAGATCCACCTGTCTCTACTTCTTGGGTGCCAGGATTTCAGATATGTGCCACCATGGTCAGCTCATTCCTATTCATTTAATACAGGGCCACTGTAGCCAAGGTTGAAGATGCTCTTGAACCTCTGATTCTCTGCTGGGGATTGGGCTCCTGGTTTCGTGCCCACTAGGCAAACATTCTACCAACTGAGCTGCATCCCAGCTTTTAGTTCCGAGTCCCTATCTTTCCTTCATTCTTTCCCTTGGAGTTCTCACCAATTCCTGGCTTCATTGAACCATTCAACAAACATCAATTTGAGTGCATAGCATACAGCTGGCCCTTGTCCTAGTCCTTGGTGAGAGTGATGAATGAGATGGGGGCCTGTCATTCATGGGGTTGGGGGAGATCAGCAATACAGTGTAAAGGTCAGAGGAGCTACTGGGTGAAGGAAGCTCACAGAGGAAAGATCAAAGAAGGCTTCCTGGGAGGGTATTTCTCAGACTGACTGCTGCCAGGCCAGGGGCACCAGGAGGCCAGGTAAATAAGTAACAGGGAGCCAAAGTAACATGCAAAGGGGTAGTGATGGAGATGAGGTACATTCAGCCATTCGGGGAACTCGATGTCAGATGTAAGGGACAGGGAGAGAAATGTAGCTGACACCAAAGTCTGTGATCTGGACTATGGAAGGCAATGCAGACTAACAGTAGCGGACAGGGCCAGGGAAAAGATAGATTAAGATACTAGAATGGAATCTTAGTTCAGTGTCACCTTCTGAAACGTGTAGCCCTGTGGCAGTTACGGAGCAAAAGGCCAGTTGCAGAGCAAGTTCGGTTAGACGCGATGGGGCTGGACTAGGGCAGTGGCAGAAAGTGGCGATCTGGGACAGACTAGTCACACGGAGAGAGGCAGCAGCAAGAAGCCGTGGAGGGTGGAAAGTGGCCAGGGATGGAGGGCGCATCTGGGGCCATGAGCTGAGGAAAGAGGGTTCTGTTGGCTCTGCTCCTTCCTCAGAGCTGCTGACTTTTAAACTGACACCTTCAGTTGTGACCTTCTGCCTGAGCTCCAAACTGGAATTGCCACTGGCCCAGAGGATGTATCTGTCTTCTAGCCACCTGGCATCACCATCTCTACACTTCTCTGTGTCAGTGATGTCACTGCCATGCCCCCACCCCCCAATCTCCATCATCACCTCTGTTGTGCCAAGTCACTCTGACCTGTTCTTCAAGCGGTTCCCATTGTGTTTGGAATCCCCCTTTGTCTGTCCTCCTATCCTTTATCTTGCCTCCTTTTCAGTGTCAATCCTTTCCTTTGTCTGTCTGTCTATCTATTGATCGATCACTGTCTCTCTTCCTCCCACCTTCCTTTCCTTCCTTTCTCTTTGAGACAGGGTTTCACTGTGTAGAACCAGCTGGCTTCAGACTCAGAGAGATCTGCCTCCCGAGTGCTGGGATTAAAGGGCCTCGCTGCTATGCCCATCTATCTATGTGCCGATCTTTTTTACATGGTTACCCTCGCACTCAAAAATGTTAATGGCTTCCCACTGCCTATGTCTTAGTTAGGGTTTTACTGCTATGAATAGACACCATGACCAATGGAAGTCTTATAAAGGGCAACATTTAATTGGCGCTGGCTTGCAGGTTCAGAGGTTCGGTCCATTATCACCAAGGCAGGAACATGGCAACATCCAGGCAGGCCTGGTGCAGGAGTTGCTGTGAGTTCTACACCTTTATCTGGAGGCTGCTAGCAGAATACTGGCTTCTAGGCAGAGGCAGCTAGGATGAGGGTCTTAAAGTCCATACCCACAGCGACACATCTAATCTAACAAGGCCAAACCTACTCCAATAGGGCCACACTTTCTAATAGTGCCATTCCCTGGACCCAGCATATACAAATCGTCACGGCCTGCTGCTTAAGTCCCAGCTTCATAGAGTGTTAGCTGAAAGTATGATTTGCTTGTGGGGTTTCAGTCACTCTCCATGGGTGATCAGAGCTTTATTTAATTGTAGTGCTGGTCTATTGGGTTTGAATGTTTCTTGGCCCCCGTGCAGCCTGGATGACTGCGTTACCCAATCCTGTCAGGGAGAGAGTTGGACCAAGCCTGACCTTTGACCTTCTCCCTCTTTTCTTTCTAGAGAATAGACTCAGAGTCTGGTGGCATGGAAGCAAAGAAATAGAAGTCCGCTTAAGGGTAAAAATCTTCATTTTTGGAGGATGCCTGGATTCAGTGCCCAGCACAGTGTGGATTAGGTGTCCATTATCTGGCTGTCATCTTGGAACTCAGAAGGAAAAGCCAGAATGATCAGACGTTTAAGGTCATCCTAGGTTACATAGCAAGACCAAGGCCAGCCTCAGCTATGCAAGACCCTGTTTAAAAAAAAAATACAATAACACAGGGGCTAGAGAAATGGTGTGGTAAGAGCATCTCCTCTTCCGGAGGATTCGGTTCCCAGCACCCACGTACAAGCCTACAACCACCTGCAGATCCAGGGGAATCAAAGCCTGCCTCTGATTTCCATGGGTGTCCACAGGCATGAGCACCCACCCTCACATACAGATAACTCAAAATACGTGTAAAGCAAAACAAAGATGGGCTGCTGGCCATTTGGTAAAATGCTTGCCACACAAACACGAAAATCTGAGTTCAGGTTTCCAGCATCTACATGAAAGGCTGGGCGTGGTGGGGCATGTCTGTAGTCCCCATGCTGCTGGATCCCAGGGGCTTGCTAACCAGACGGTCTAGCTAGATCAGTGAGCTCCAGGTTCAATGGTTTGTTCTTATAATCTCAGAAAACGAGGTGGAGAGCAATAGAGAAAGACACCTGACATTGAACTCTGACCTCTACACACACACACAGACAGACGGGTAGGGGGAGAGAAATCTATATAAATATATAAACACACACATACACACAACAAAACTCTGCCTGTGGTGGCAGAGCAGAAAGTCTCCGGTGACCTCTCAGAATTGTTACATCACCAGCGACTCCCGCCCTACCTCCTAGGGATTTCTGGTCTTCAGCTTTGGACAGTATGATGGATTCCCCCAGAGCTGAGATTCTGGGATGTGTTCTCCTCACCCACACAGTGAGATGTGCAGGATTTAGCCAACTTGAGAATCCCCATCCCAGTAGCCCTGGGGTAAAATGACGTTGAGGCAAAAATCTTAAAATATTCTTAAGTAACGCACGGAGATGAAAGGCAGCCAGGTCTACCGCCCTGGTGCCCGGAGAGACGAAAGCGCCCTGGGAAAGCAGTATAAAGGGATGGATGACTTACGCTGAGCCAAAGCGCATACCAGGGATGTCAGTCAAAGATTGCGTGACTGCGCTCAGGGCCGATTAGGAACAAGATATGTTTTCCTTGAGTAAGATAAAGGATGCTCAGATTAGACTGAGGGAAAACCCAGGTGCTGGGATCCAGAAATTAGTACAGACTCTAGTCTGTGGGGACAAGAGTGTGTCCAACAATCAGCGACATGCTGACAGGACTCTTCCATAGAAGAGCCCACCCCACCGTGGTTCGCTAGCTGGCCTGTAACAGGCTGCAGATCCAAGTCACACTGGGCCCATCCAAAGCTAATTCCCTTTCCAATTCTCGTTTTTCTCTCGTCTGCCAAACAGTCTGTGGATGTGCTTGTGCACACTGCAGAAGATCAAACTTGTTTCTCCTACGCTGGGTCCCTGGAGTCCTCTGTTGAATAAACCATTTTTACCTGCTTTGCATTTTTCCAATATATCTTATACATCTACAAATGTACAGCATGCATTCATAAAGTTCCCTTATCTTAGTGTGTATGTGTGTGTTTGTGTGTGTGTGTGTGTGTGAGAGAGAGAGAGATGCCACAGCATATGTGTGAAGGTCAGAAGATAACTTCTGAGAGTTTGATCTCCCCTGGGGAATCAAACTTGAGGCTGCAGGCTTGCAGGCAAGTACATCTCTCACGCAGCTATCTTGTCAGACCTTTGTTAGCTTTTCTTGTTGTTGTTCAATTTAACAGGCCAGGCAGTGGTAGTGCATGCCACTAATCCCAGCACTCAGAAGGCAGAGGAACACTGTGAGTTCCAGGCCAGCCTGGACTACACAGAGAAGTCCTGTCTCAAAACAAAACAAAAAAAAAAAAAACCTAACTAATTAATTAACGGAAGCGAGGCTAGCAAGATAGATTGGCGGCTAAAATCACCTGCTGCCAAGCCTTAGCCACCTACCGGAGTTCAGTCCCTGGGACCCACACAGTGGAAGAGGAGAACTGACTTCCAAAAGTTGTCCTCTGACCGTCATACTCACACCCAAGCAATACACAAACACAAACTGAACAAATGTAAAAAATGTAAATGAAAGGAAGTGGCCGTGTGTAGCCGCACACTCTGCTGCACACCTTGCTCTCTTCACTAACGTACCGGCGAGCATCTCGCACACGCAGAGCTGCCTTGTTCTGCATACCCGTCCACTGTGTGACCTGAATAGGGACTTACTCGGCTACCGTCCAAGCATTTCCTAGTGTAAGAACTGTCGGGTGAACCTGTACCTCTTTCATCTTGCACATCAATTAATCCACACAGTCAAGAAATAGTGACCCCGTCATGGAGCTGTGCTTGCAGAGGAGAGTCCTGATAGGTTCCTCGCAGGGATCCACACTTTGAATCCCTAACCCAAGAAGAAAGGCTTCGTTCAGTGCCACTCCATCTTCTATGCCTCTCTGAAGCGGGCTAACCTTTTCTTTTGCTGGCTGTACTTAGGTTTGAACCTGGGCCTTTGCATATGCTAGGCAAGTACTCTATTGTCATGCCACAGCCTTTGTTATTGTGTTTGGTATTTGGGATAAAGTCTCATGTAGCCCAGACTAGCTTTGAACTTCTAATCCTCCGCCTCCACTCCCGAGTGTTGGGATTACAGTCATGTGCCTCTCTGCCCTACTTGCCAGCCAACCTTTTACCTCTTAAAGATTTATTTTTATTTTACTATTTTATGTATATGAATGACTGCACATATGTATACGCATGCACACCTGATGTCTATGGAGGCCAGAAGAGAGAATGGGATCCCCTAGAACTAATGTCTCAAGTGGTTGTGAGCCTCCATCCGGGTGATGTGAACTGAACCCAAGTCCTCTCAGAGAACGGCCAGTGCCCTTAGCTGCTGGGCCATCTCTCTGTGCTTCCTTTTGTTTTTCTTTTGAGTCTAACTTGGCCTGGCTGCCCTTGATCTGGTAATCTTTCTGTCTCCACCTCATGTGGAGCTGGGATGGCAGGCCTGTATAAACAGACCCAACTAGCAAACCTCTTTAACACAGTATTGGTGTTAGAGTTACAGTGTCTGGGCCACAGAACCTGGCTAGGGTTTAGTAACAATACTTGGCTGTTATTGGGATTAATTATTAATTAGCAAACAGTACTGAGTTTCTACCTCCAAAATTCGAATGTTCCTATCAAAACAATTTAAAAATTTTTTAAAAGTGAGGCAATTTAGAGAAAATAGTAAATAAATGGCACAAGTGGAAATCAGATGTGATTTCATGCAACTGAGGTTGGGAAATCACTGAGTTAAACCAAATGGGATAGGCTGGAGCAATGGCGCGGTGGTGAAGGCCACTGCCTGCTCTTCCAGAGGACATGGGTTTGATTCCCAGCACCCAAATGGCAGCTTAGAGCCTTCTGTAACTCCAGTTTCAGGGCATCTAATGTGTTTGGTGGTTTCTTTGAGCCCCAGGCACACACATGGCACACAAACATCCATGCAGTCATAGCACCCATACATGTCAAAAAACCATTTAAAAAGCAAGAGAAAGATTAGACGATCCTTGCTGGTGTTTGCTTTCCTGGTGCTAGGGACTGATCCCAGGACCTTGTGTGTTCTAGGTTAGTGCTTAACTGCTCAGCTACGTCTTCAGCGGAATGCTTGTTTTATATCCTCCTTCATTTTGGGGTCCAGACAGCCTCACCTCCATATTTTTTTCCTCAGCAGCTTCTTTGATTATTTTTACTAATATTTGTATTTGTTAATTTTTAAGAGTTTCTGATCATGGAAGATTTTTTTTTTTTTACTTAGTAAACTTATCATGAATGGTCCTGGGAGATGTTTGATTTACTACACGAATGGGCATTCTTTCAGAGTATCTCTTTAACTCAGTCCCACAGGTGTCCTCTCTGTCATTCCTGGCTCTGGAGACCTTTGGAGGTGTTTCTGCCCAGGGCCTTTATGCAGCATCCTTAGTCAGATGAGCAGCATCCGGCTCAGGCTTGCCCAGTAATTCTCTTAAAATACAACATGATGAAATGACCGAACCCAAATAAGCCTTCAAGGAGCTTGCTGTGGCAGAACCTCCAGAACAATGCTCATAGCCACCCAAGTGCCTGTAATCAACCACAGCTTGTTAGCTAAAGACACAAACAATTAGCCTGATGGATGGAAATGCAAACACAAGCTTGAGCAGGTGGGTGGTGGCTGGGTCCTGGCAATGGCTACTAGCTTTCTCTGGGGCACAAGGTAAACGATGCCTAAAGAGCAGAGGATACAGGAGGCCAAGGCTCAGTGGAAGGATGGAGAACAGGCAGGGATCCAGGCAGTGGAAGAAGTGTCAGGTGTGTAGGAAATAGGAAACAACACAAGATAAGGGTTGGAAGGCTTGAGCTGTAATTCACTCCATTATTTTTATTTTTAATTATTTATTTTGAGGCAAGGTCTTATGTAGTCTTGGGCTGGCCTGGTGTTGGGGTCTCCCACCTCCACTAATCACTCTCCCTCAAAACACTAGCCCCCTACAGGCGCATAGGCATACCAGAGAGTTGCTGTGTTTCCACCGAGGACCACCTCAGATCTCCCAGAATGCAGCACCCTTGGACCGCCTACGTCAACAGACACTCATCCCCGCCTCGATCCTTGGACCCGCCTACGATCCTCGGACCCACCTATGATCCCTTGGACCCACCTACGATCCCTTGGACCTGCCTACGATCGGACCGCCACCGGCAACTTCAAAAGGCTAAAAGAGGGGGCTGGGATTTTTTTTCATGTTACTTAAACAGAGTCGGGTTATTAAAAATCGAGCCTTGATCAGAGTCTTGTCTAGGCTCAATTTCCTTTCGCAGCCTATTCCCTTTTAGGACATTCTCGCCCTTCAGGACGGACCTAGACCGGAGTGTTTCCGCAGGCGGGAACACTCACTCAGCCTGGAACCTCCTATGTTGCCAAAGTTGGCCTTGAACTCCTGATCCTCCTGCTCACATCTTCCAAGTGCCAGGGGTTATTGACATGCTTCGCCATGCCCAGCAAAGTTAAATCTTTGAGCATACAAATCTGTCGACTGACAGTCCACAGTGACCAAGGCCCTCCCAGGAGCCTGGCACTGATGCGAATATTTTATAAAGGCTTGCTCAGTGGTCCTCAGACTTGCTAGTTTGCTAACAAAATTGGTTGAACATCCCAAAGAGCTTGTGTTTTTGTAGATTTTATCTGGTGTTAGGAAAGTAAAATGTTTAATAATTGGTACTCCAAGAAAAGTCTTTGTGATGGAGTCTCACATAGCCTGGCTGGCCACTAGTCTACCTAGACCTCTTGACATCTTACCTCTATTTGTCTAGACCTCTTGACATCTTACCTCTATTTATCTAGTGCCAGGATTGTAGGTGTGTACCACCTTACATCCTTTATAAGTAACAGACTGGGGTTTTTTTTTTTTAAGGTTTATTTATTTTCAGTGTTTGTGAACGAGTTTTGTCTCCATGGATGTCTGTGTACCAAGTGTTTGCAGTGCCCACGGAGGCCAGAAAAGGACATTGGAGCACCTGGAGCTGGAGTTGCAGACAGTTGTGAGCTGCCTTATGGATACTGAACCCTGGGCCCTCTGGAAGAACAGCCAGGTTTTTTTTTTTTTTTTTTTTTTAACTACTGAGCCATTTCTCCAGCCCATTTACTTTTATTTTATAAAATGAAAAAAATCATGAGAGAATGACACACTTTACATTGTCCTAAATCCCTTTCGAGAACATACTCAAAGGCAGCCAGATTGGTACTTGAATTTGATTTGTATGATGTCATACTTACTCGGTCTCTGGAAAACTCCATTAGGGAGCAAACAAATGCTGTCTCCGTGTCCTGCACAAACAGCTTTGACTTCATGGAGCCCTTGAAGGAGCTCTGAGACTTCCAGAGGGTCCCAAGGCCACGCGGCAAGAACAGTTGTGCTAATAATTTTGTTTTCTGTAGAATCTAGGCTGGTTTCTCATATTCCATTTTACAGATGCGAGAACTAGAACAAAGCACAATTCAACAACAAACCCAGGGGCATTTATCCAGAAAGTGGCAAAATCGGGATTCAAACCCAGTTCACTTTGTTTACACAGATGGGGAGTCGAGCGGGCAGCTACCACAGGTCATCCCTATGAGGCTGAGGTGTCCTTCGACTCAGTTGCTGTTGTCCCAGCTCGGGCTGGCTTTGACCCCCTCCCTGGGCTGAGGTCCTGAATCTGTTCCCCCAAGTTTGTCCTGTTGACTGCTCCAGTGGCCCTTTATTCCCACTCCTCTGTGACATTTTTTAAACTGTACCCATTGGATCACGCGGTTCATGGGGACAGGCGCCATGTTTCCCTCGAGGACTGGTGCACCATTGTGGGTTGACACGGGTGCTCCAGAACCTTTGCTAAAGGAAGAAACAAATAAAGTAATAGATAAACGTTCTGCAAGATGGCAGACACAGTCTGTCTGTCTATGTAGGGCTGTTTGCTATTGGGCGGGGGGGGGGGAATGAGGAGGGGGAGGATGGTTAAAGTGCTCTCACCTCCAAGCTGCACTTACATGGATGTTTGCACTGTTATGCCTACAGGACAAATCACAGGCTAAGAAAATCCTCCCCAATCTCTTCACGAGGTCGCCTCTGCTCAGTCTCGCTTTGCACTCACACTCAGTCCCCTCCAGCAGTTGACACCTAAATAATGGAGACCCCTTTCTGGACGCCAGGTCCTGGCAGGAGGAAGCAGTTAGTGGGCCTCAGTATCTCAGTTTCCTTTTTTTGCTATCAACACATTCCTTCACACCAGTGACCTTTTAAGGTTCTCAGAAGTCCCTAGAAGGGAGAAGTGTCCTTTTTTTTGGGGGGGGGGGCGGCAGCCATGCAGAAAATGTGGCTAGGATCCTGCCTGGAAGGTCACAGGGCTGAGTTCGAGCTCAGGGACCTTTAAGAAGAAAAAAAAAAAAAAAGGAATTGAGAATACCATTAGGGATCTGCTCAGTCAGGACTTCCTGGAACCCCAGCTCCACAGCGAACATCAAGCCTCCCTGAGGTCAGAGCTGTGTCTGACTAAGAGGAGATGGAAATAGGAAGCCGGGAGGGCAGACAGAGAGGAGACTTGGCCTGCCATCTCTCCTAGGCACTGCCAGCTCACCAGGTTGGCTCCAGCTTACTTAGGACCCTTGGGAACCTCCCCAGCTTGGATAGGTGACTGCTAGCCTGCCTTGTCCAGCTCTGTCTACAAGGTAGATAGGTGCTTTCCCATCTGTGTCCAGCGTTCTATCAGCTGGTCTGGAGTAGGCAAGCAAACCAAGACTGGTGCCTCTCAAAGGTCATCGTGAAAATGTGGTCACGGCCAGAAATGTGTTACAACTTAGGGCTAGTGTGCATGCGAAGCCTGCCTATGGGGTTCTATCCCCAGCTTTACAAAACAAAACAAAACAAAGAATGCTCTTTACCATGGAAGGACCATGCAGCTGCACATTCTCGCCTTGGAAGGCATTGCGAATATAGCCTGCGGTCACAGGATTGTGGCTTTCAGTGGAGAGTGGGAAGAAAAGGTAAGGAAAAGCAGGGGGTTCAAGGAACCCCAGGCAGGAGTCAGAGTATTAAGGAACAGGTGTGATGAGAGTCCAAGACGTTCCCAGGACTGTAGACAAGCCCACCCAAACATTATTACAGGGAAAATCTTGTTCAAGTAAGAAGCAATGGTCATCAGAGGATCCTACTGGTGCCTCGTGTTATATCACAGTGCTTGCTTGGTTCAGCTCTAACCCATGACCTCCCGTAGGACAGTAGCCTAGGCTGGACCCACTAGTGTATGAAGGGCTACAGGTAGGGCTGGAATGGCATCGGGAAGAAATATGTGAGGACATGAAGCAAAGACAGGTGACAAAGACAGGCTGTGCTTCTGCTCTGTGGTTTTAGCTGCTTAGAGTGGGTTCCCTGTTACCCTACTCCTGGGGGTGCCCTAATCCCCAAATCCTCAGAGAAGGTAATTTATTCATTCACTCAACCAATATTTATTGACTACCTGCTGTGACAGGCCTGGGTTCTGCAGAATCAGTGATGAGACATCTATTTCTCTGCCTCGAGAAGCCTTCATTCGATCTAGTATTATTAGACAGGTAACCACAGTGGGCAGTGCTGTAAACCCAGAAGGCGCCCGAGAGCGCGTCCTACCCGGGATGCTTCTGAGAAGACGGGTGATGGCTGAGGCTGATCTCCCTGAGCCAACAGCACCTGAGCGGAGATGAGTGTGCGGGACGCTGGTTAGGAGGCATTGGGGACTGGTGCCATCCCCAAGGAAAGGGCAGAAGCAAGGCTGGGCAGAGAAGTTAGACAGAATGTGGTTTCAATGGAAGCCTCAGCCAACCCCACAGAGAGCTCAGGGCTAACGTGGCTTTTCAAGTACCATCTCGGTTACATCAGTCCCTGGCCGCTGGCTCGGCTTCGCATGAGGCTGATCTCTTCAGCCGAGACAAACCTCCAACGAAAGCTGACAGCAGAGGAGTTTCCACGGCAGGGGCAGGACGTAGAGTGAGCTTCAGGGGAGCTGTGAATGATCGAGCCCGCCTACGTGGTAGACATTAGGTGATGTGTGCCTCACCAGATGCTTCAGCTGGGACAGCGGGCTGGGTGTCCTCGCTGCTTCCCGTGCGGATGTGGGGTGGCATGAAGGTCCGAGATACAGGGACAAGGGATTGTTTTCCTTTATTGTTTGCTTTGAAAGCAAGGGTGGCTTTCCCGTTCTGTCCGTGCTCCATTTCACGGTTCAGGCTCAGCATCTACATTGCCTGCATTATGTCATCTTGCCCTGCATCCTAGCACAACAATTGGGATCAGGTGGGTGTGACCATCATTGTCACCCACCCATCCAAACCATCAGGAGGTCCTTTTGTTGTTGCCAACACATTTGCTTCCTCTGTCTCCCACCCCACCCCCCCAGACCATGCCATCTCTCACCTAACAGTGGTGGCCAATGACAGGGAGCTGGAAAGAAGACTGGAAACAGAAGGAGACCCCCCCCCCCCGCAGAGAGAACCCCTGGGGGCATTTCAAAGAAAGCCCAAAACATAATGTTTAGAGAGGAAAATGATTTGAAAGGCTAAGAAAAACAAAACAAACAAACAAACTGCCGAAGCCCAGCATGGTGGCATATGCCTTTAATGCTGGCACTTGAAAGGTAGAGGCAAGTGGAGCTCCATGTATTCAAGGCCAGTCTATTCTATATGCGTTCCAAGCCATCCATGGCTCCTTGGTGTAGCTGTCTCAAAGTAAGGAAGAAGAAGAAGAAGAAGAAGAAGAAGAAGAAGAAGAAGAAGAAGAAGAAGAAGAAGAAGAAGAAGAAGAAGAGGAGGAGGAGGAGGAGGAGG
>NC_034603.1:70723219-70736237 GCF_900095145.1 Mus pahari
GAGGAGGAGGAGGAGGAGGAGGAGGAGGAAACAAAAGTGAGCACGGCATGAACTGGATACAGGTTATCTCAGTATTCAGGAGGCTGAGGCAGGAGGATTGTAGCAAATTTGAAGCCAGCCTGAGCTACATAGCAAATACCTATCTCTCAAAACCAAAATCATAACTAAATAAAAATGGGGAGGCAGGGCTTTCTTGCACATGGCTGCTCAGGCTAGACAGTCTGGACTTGTGTGAAGCTGGGCCTGGTTTGGTCTACGATCAGTGTCCTTTCGGCAGTCATTTCTTGCCTTGTTTGTTTGAGTCAGAGTCTCCCTGATGTAACCCAGGCTGTCACTGAATTCATACTCTTCCTGAGGTCATGGTGTACAGTTTCTGGCTCCTCCCTCTTGTCTTTGGGTTCAAGTCCTTGACTAGGAGTAATGTCAAGATGTCTCAGATGGAGAAGGCTCGTCTGGAAAGGCAGGCAAGAGTCTCCTTGGGCTCTCTGAAGAATGGAACCCTGTTTTCTCATGTGGGGCCACTCATCACATAGATGCTGACATGGCTGTGACACTGGACTCACAGCCTGTGCCCACTCTTCCTGGAAGCCAGCTGAGCACCTCAGGAAAGCCTGGGGAAGAAGAGATGAGGGAAAAGTAAAGAGAGAGGTCTGGGACAGAGTGGTGGCGAGAAGGAGTGAAGGAGCTGGGGACAACCAGGTAAGAGGGACGATGGAAAGGGAGAGGGGACGCTGATGTTACATTCCACAGAGTAACTCATAACCCACACACGAGACCAGTGCTATTAGTGTTTGAGGTAGGGGGCAGAGAATAGTAATTCATTGTGTAGCCTCTGGCCTCAATCATATCTATGATCCTCCTGTCTCAGCTTCCTGAGTGCTGGGATTAGGAATGTATGCCACCACGTCTGCCTTTATCGTGCCCATCCTTCAAAGTGGCAGAGACAAGGTGAGTTCTGAAACTTGCCCAAAGTCTTTTTTTTTCTTTTTTGTTTTTTTGAGACAGGGTTTCTCTGTATAGCCCTGGCTGCCCTGGAACTCACTCTGTAAACCAGGCTGGCCACGAACTCAGAAATCCGCCTGCCTCTGCCTCCAAAGTGCTGGGATTAAAGGCATGCACCACCAATGCTCGGCTTGCCCAAAGTCTTACATCTTGAACTGGCAGAGCTGGGATTTGAACATGGAGAGTCTGGCTCTTCACCCTGGAAGAGGAAGGGCATCCTGGGGAGGCACCCACACTTAGTGGTGTTGAATGGATAGTCATACTAGGGTATGGCCTGATGGTTATGGGATGGCTCTTAGTATAAGCCCATGGTCAGAGGCTATACAATGCAATTCTATTCCGTCCACAAATGTAGTAGTGCTGAGCTCATGAGAGCAGATTAATGAATCTGTCAAATGTAGCCATCAACACGCCATCTACTCTTTTCTCAACTCTTTAGCTGCTGGCACCAGCTAGCAATGTCTCATGATTCTCACACAGTGAGTCCCCAACCACTTCCATCAAGGCCCCAGGGTTCCTGGATTTCCCGGACATTGCTCACACCAGTGGTGTGAGAAGATGGCTGGGCTGCGGGCACAGGCCTCGAATTTGCTCGTCGCCGGCATCTTTGAACGCAGCTTCACTGTCCCCTTTGTAAAACCAGACTGCTAAAGTTCTCCTATGTCTGCAGGGTGGGGGTGGGGTGGGGGTCTGAGGGAAGCTTCAGAGGCTGCTGTGAAGATGAGACGGCACAGAAGACCCTGCACAGGACCCTCCCAGATGCAGGCAGCAAGTACGGTTGTCACTACTGCAGCTCCTTGTCACAGGCCTTACACACAGGTGGCCACTGGGGTCTTTATTGGTGGACAGAGCCCTCCATGTCCCCCACCTGTCTAACTTGAATTCTCTGAAAAGTGGGAAGATCTATAGAACTCCTTGATCATTTCATAGGTGAGTACCCTGAAACCCAGGTCAGAGGGGACCAGGAGGCCTTGCAAGGTTCTGAAAGACCATCGGGGGGGGGCACCCAGGGGCTCAGAGTGGCTCAGAGCCCCCTCCTTCCTCCACACGGCTGGGATTTGTTGCCCTCTGGGGTCCCTGCATCCCTTCCCAGCAGCCGCCTGACCTTGTCCTCTTGGAGAAAAACAGGAAGCTGGGCTCTGCCAGGAATCGGAAACCTTCCTCGGCTCTGGGCTGCAAGGAGGCTGACATGATGAGGGGATTTGGAGACAGACACAGGGCAGAGCGTGGCAGGGTGTGTGTGTGTGTGTGTGTGTGTGTGTGTGTGTGTAGTGGGGTGTCTGCGGGCTCACTGGAGTGGCCTGGGCCCGCCAGGCTCAGAGCATTGACTCCATCAGAGAGACTTCTGCTCTGGCTTCGCTAATCAAAGCAAGGCAAAGTTGTAAGTAAGAAGTTGTCTTCTCCCTCTGAGGACAGAGCCATGGGAACCAGGGTCACAGCCGACTTACTTTTATGAATTCTTTCATGCATTAAAAAACAAAATGAAAAGGCTCTGGGAGAACGGGCCAGTCCACGAAGCGTTCGCCATGCAATCACGAGGGGTGGGATCGAATCCTTGGCACCCAGATAAAGCCCAAGTGTGGTGCTGGGCTCGGTGACTCGCCTTTAATCCCAGCACAGGGGAGGTGGAGGCAGATGGAATACTCTAAGGCGAAGACCAGCTGGTCCACATAGCAAAAACTCCAGGCCAGCCAGGACTACACAGAGAAACCCCGTCACAACAGAACAAAACAAAATAAAAAGCCAAAAGAACCAAATGTGGTGGCACAAAGTTGTGGTCCCAGCACTGGAGAGGCTGAACTGGATCCCCTGGGGCTCACTGACCTGCCAGCCTCACCTAACTGGTAAGCCATAAGTCCCGGTGAGAGATCCGGTCTCACAAAACAAGATGGATGACTACACAAATGTGCACATACAGCTGTGTGTATACATGTACACAAACACACACACACACACACACACACACACACGAACATGCACACACACCCTCACAAATTAAAAAAAAATTGTACACAGGAGTTGGTGGGATGGCTCAGTGGGTAGAGGCATTTAGTGCCAAGACCGATGATGACCTGAGTTTAATCCATAGAACCCACATGGTGGAAGAAGAGCACTGCCTCATGGAAGTCGTCCTCTGACCTCTATATGCAAGCCATGGTCTTCATGCACACCCGTCTCCCCCATCCATACCCCACAGAGACAAAACCAAGTAAAATAATTATTTTAAAACAAGAAATATCATATGAATGTGTTGTTATACAGCTGAATTTTTCCCCCTTGATGATTGTGGGTCCTGGACACTATGGCTCCTGGGATTAGTAGGTTAGTCAGCACCTTGGGGAGTTCCAGTGCCTTCTGGTCCCCTAGAAACTTATTACCTGCAGGACATGTAACACAGAAACCAATCCTCAGATGTCACAGGGGGTATTGCTCTACTTAAAATATAACCTCACCAAGCTCTAGCTTCCCCCTGTAGGATGAAGGCATAGGAGCTTGCCTGCCTCCGGCTGCTTCTCTGAAACACTGTTTGACCAGGGACTGACCTGAGGAAGCCCTGACTCTTTTTACCATGTGTGAATCTCTGAGCCCGTTGCAGAAGAGAACCCCAGCTCTAGAGCATCTTCCTTTAGGGTGTGAAGATACCCCACGTTTCCCCTGACTTTTATTCCTTCCTCTCTCCCACACCACCCTCTTGGACACCTACCTCAGAGCCAGGCAGAAGTCATCAACTACTTTGGTCCAGCTCTGAAACCGGGTTCTGTCCAAGGCTCTGTCCGTGGTCTGTCCGTGGTCACAGCCTTTGATACTGACTCATGGGATTAATGAGATTTTTCTCTTTGTTTTCCCAGGGTTGGGTACTCTGTCCAAGGTCATACAGCTAGAAAAGACAGAGATGGGGCAAGACTGGGGAGCCATCAATTCTGGCTCCAGGTAGTTGTGTATGAGTGTGTGTGTGTGTATGTGTGTGTATGTGAGAGAGAGACAGAGAGACAGAGAGACAGAGAGAGAGAAAGATAGAGACAGAGACAGAGGGAGACAGAGACAGACACACACAGAGAGAGAGAAAGACAGAGAGAGAGACACACACAGAGAGAAAGAGACAGAGAGACAGAGAGAGAGACACACACACACACAGAGACAGAGACAGAGACAGAGACAGAGACACACACACACACACAGAGAGTATATCTTGGGTGTGTGAGAGCCAGAGGTCAACCGTGAATGTTGTTCAGCAGGAACTGTGCACCTCGTTTCCTTGAGGTAGGGTCTCTTACTGGGACTTGGAATTCCTGATTTGGCCAGGCTAACTGGACAGGAAGCACCTGGGATCTGCCCGTGTCTGCCTTCTAGTATTTGATTATGTGTGTGCTAACACACACAGCCTTTTACAGAGATGCTGGGAATCACGCTTCCGTGACAAGCACGCTACCAACCGAGATATTTCCCCAGCTCCGTAATTTTTATTTATTCATTTTTGTTTGCTTGCTTTGAGATAGGGCCCTTAGGTAGCCTAGGCTGGAGTGGAATTCACTAAGTGGCCTTCAGCTCGTGATCCTCCTGCCTCGTGTACCAAGTGTTGGGAATTCCACGTGTGCACCATCCTGCCCAGCAAATGTTTGTTTGTTTGTTTGTTTGAGACACGGTCTCACTATGTTATCCTGGCTGGCCTGGAACTCACAATAATCTGCCTGCCTCTGCTTCCTGAGCGCTGGAATTAAAGGCGTGGGCCACCGTTTCCTTTTAGAAAAGAGTTTACTACCTTTAAATATATGTGATTTCACAAATAGAAATGTGGTCACAAATCATCTCCTGTCTAATGTTCCAGCAGATTTGGCTTGGCTGGAAGGGTCCTTCCTGAGTGCTAATTGCTTAAGTACCACAGCTGGACTCAGGACTTGGGAGAGAAGTTGACGTTGAGACCAACTGGCAGTGCTGGTCGGGGCTAAGGTTTTAATTTCATTGGGGTTTGGATGGATGCCTTCCAGCTCCTCTGACTGAGTTAAACCACGGCTGTCTCCTTATTTCCTCATTTCCTGAGAACCGACCGAGGCTGGGTGGCACATGCAGACAACCCTTGACTCTTGTGGCTCAGCGTCTCCTCTGCTGGGAAGGCAGGGTGAGGTGGCAGCGCCTGTCA
This sequence comes from Mus pahari, assembly GCF_900095145.1. NCBI lineage: Eukaryota > Metazoa > Chordata > Mammalia > Rodentia > Muridae > Mus > Mus pahari. The sequence continues at coordinate 70,728,360 of NC_034603.1, forward strand.
CCCTGTTGGTACCCTTGAGGACTCAGATCTGATCCTGTCATTGACCCGATGCTCAGCTGAGCATCATCATGCAGTGGCTCTCCCAAGGCACAGTGTCTGAGCAGCCTTGAGCCCCTGGGGCCAAGCTGGCCCTTTTCCTGGTCTCTTTTCCTGACTTCCTGCTACTCTGGCTAGGCAAGCCCTGTAGCTTCTCCCAGTTCCAGCCTCCTGTTGTCTTCCCTTACAGCTTTCAGTGTAGGGAGCTCCCACATTACTGTGTAGGAGAGTGGGTACACAGAGCCTTCTGGTTTAGGAGGTCCCTGAGACCAAGTCATAACCTGCCCAGCTCACCACTTCACTCCCAGTGCCAGGCCTGAAGGGATTCAGCGAACGCTTCCTTCCTGGAAGAAGGGCTTAGCAGAAATGCTAGTCTGGGAATTCTGGTATTCGTATTTCACCTCATCAAGTATTGGTTCACCCACCTGAGTCCCAGGTTCACCACGGGGATAGTGAGCCAAGTGTGGTAGCTCACGTCTATCATCCCAGCTCTTAGAAGGCCGCGGCAGAAGTGTTGCTGCAAATTTAAGGCCTACAGTCAATTCCAAGCCAGTCTAGACTACAAAATGAGCCCCCGTGTTAAACAAGCAAACAGAACTGGGAGTAAGAATTCCACTCAGCTCCATGGGGAGCTCTGGAGAGAGGCAGTCCATGCAAAGCCGTCGGCAGAATGCCTGGCGGTGGCATATCCCTCTAGTGTCAGGATGAGTGAGACCCACAGGACAGGCTGCTTCGGGACAGACAGACAGAAAGACAGACAGACAGACAGACAGACAGAGCAGAAACAAGGTCAGAAGTCCAAGGTGCCTGACCTGGCAGGAGAGACAGGAGCTGTGCTATTGACTCGGGCCCCAGCCGATCAAATAAGGCAGAGAAGATGCTCCACAGTCACCTGTGGTAATCAGGAGGGGGTCTCTGTGGGCCAGCTCAGCAAGGGGAAAGAAGAATGGGGAACCAGACAGGTAGGCCAAATGAGGCAGGCCGGGCCTTACTCTTATGGATCCATAGAAAGCCAGGTAGGATTTCCTCCACTGTGCCTGAGATCCAGTCTAGGTGGAACCAGAGCAGGAATTGAGCACAGCGGGTCTGGTGGCATTGACTATGGCCCCTTAAATTCTGGGTCTCAATTTACCAATCTGCGACGTGAGGAAAGCTATAATAATACCCCTTTTTGCTAGGTGTAGTGATAACACGCCTGTAATCTCCGTGTTAGGGAGGCCGAGGCAGACAGTCAAGAGTAGCCAGTCTGGGCTACATACCAAGTCTGAGTCTCAACAAACGAAACAACAAAACCCACAAACAACTCTTCTCAGGGACCCTGTGAAAATCAATCAAGGGCAGGTAATGAGCGTCAACAGTCTGTGGTGCCTGGATCCTGGAGAGTATTATGTTCCTAGGTCACCAAATACCAGTGACTGTCACTGATAAGGTACATCTCACTTTTACAAAATATTAGTGTGTGTGTGTGTGTGTGTGTGTGTGTGTGTAGGGGGGGCATGCATGTGCCACACTGTGCATGTGGAGGTTCAAGGGAAATGTTTGGGAGTTGGTTCTTGCCTCCTATTTTGCTGAGGTGGGTCTCTCTTGATGGCTCTATTGCTGACCTCAAGGCTAGCTGTCCCGTAGGCTTGCGGATGAGATTACAGATGCACACCACCACATTCAACTTTTCTTCCTTTTTTGTTTTTGTCTCTTGCTTTTTTTTTTGTTCGTTTGTTTTGTTTTGTTTTGTTTTGTTTTTGGGACAGGGTTTCTCTGTGTAGCTCTGGCTATCCTGGAGCTCACTCTGTAGACCATGCTGGCCTTGAACTCAGAGATGCACCTGCCTCTGCCTCCAGACTGCTGGGATTAAAGTCATGCATCATCACTACCAGGCCACATCTAGCTTTTGATGTGGATTCCTGGGCTCCAACTCCAGTTGCAACAAGCATGTCTACCTGGTGAGTTCTATCCTCGGTCACACCCCCCCTTTAAAGACATGAGTGTAAGCAGCACAGAGCCCTAGAACTGAGGAGATGTGGTCTCATTGCTCATTTTTTTTCACAGAGGACATCAGTATAAGCACTGGGAATCATGACAAGTTCCTGGACATTTTCTATGTGCCAGGCACAGAGCCAGGGCCTTGCAATCATTTATCATTTAACCCTTAAGTAGCCCTGTGAGGACTTTACAAAGTGATCCTCACTTTTCAGACGAGGTTTTGGAAAATGAGGTGACTCACCCTTGAGGATCATATACTTTTGCCCTCATCAATGGTGGGCATTCCTTTATCATTCACATCCAAGGCAGCCCCGCCCTTGGTTGGCTTCCTCTGATCCAGTTCAGATTCCTTGGTTCTGAACTTGGCTTTTACCACCTGGGAACTTTAAGAAACCTTGAAGCCTGGCCCCCATCAAAGAGATTCTAATGCAATCCAAATGGGGTGTAGCCTGGACACTGGGACAGTTTTTGAAGGACACCAGGGGGTTCTAATGTGCCACCAAGGGAGAGGATTGCTACCTCCTTTGGGTGTGACTAGAGGGGGCTCCTAACCTCTCAGGTTTCTCCTTGGCTCCTGAGACTCAGCCCATGGAAGAACAAAGCTTTTGGTGGTGCACAAACATAAATGGTGTAGACTGTGTCGACAAAGAGTTGATTAGGCTGCCCGAGCAAGTGTTGAAGTCTCAATGTGAGCTGGGAAGAGGAGCCGGTCCTGAGAGGGATTCCGATGTCTTGTGTGTGTTGGAAATGGGATTGGTTCTTATTTATATGGGCTCAAGCCTTTTAAGCAAGCTTGGGCCCATATAAATAAGGACCAATCCCATCCCCACCTCCCCACCTCCCCACCTTCCAGTCTCTGCTGCCCTCTGTGACAAGCCATGCCTGTGCGGGCTGGGAACACAATCCCCAAGAACCAGATTTCTAGCAGTTTCTAGCCTGCACATCTGTGTAGCTTCCCCAGGGTGCAGCTTGCCCTGCTTTCTGAAGTTTATTTGTTTAACACAACCGGAGTGATTGCAAAGCTTCCTTCCCAGAAGACACCACTGTGCTTGGCGGGTTATGAAGCAACTCAAAGTAAATTTACGAGGTGTGGACAAGCAGAGGCCATGGGGACCAGCGTTTTACCGCAAAGCCTCTTCTGTGACCCGCTGGAGGTTTATCTTCAGTACAGGGAGGGAGCCCAATCATTTCCTCTCCTTTGCAGTTCTCTGGAGCCGCCCCTTTTCAGGGGAGCCCTGGTCTTGTTCCCGTGGTTACCATTTGATTGGCAAGGTTTTATAGTTCTTGGAACGGAGAAGAAATGGAAATTCCAAGGAAGAGACCGGGCGATCTATCAAAGGCTTTTTTTAAATGAGATTCAGGAGTGAGTGAATGGCCTCAGAGCATCCTGGAGCTGACCTTAGGGCGTGGCCGGGAAGTTGTTCCTGGGGAACTAACTACTCTTTCAGATGTTTTTCCAAAGTCAGGCTGAGGAACCTCACCACTTTGGAACCTAATCAGGCCATGATGATTTTACAAATCAGCAGAATCTATCCCGAGCTCAGACAGGCCCCCGTGCAACTGTTCTGAATGGTACAACTTGCACATTTGAGGTCGAGCCCAATCGGATATAAAGAGAAAGGATATTCCCAACAGGGCAGACTTTTCCAGGAATGCCTTGGCACTTAGCCCTCTTTACCCTTTCTCTCCAGTTCATGTTTGGGAACACACCCAAAGTGAGGAGCCAGCAAAAAAGACTACTGGGGGTGGGGGAGTTGGGAGTAGGGGAGGGGCTGGAAAGATGGCTCCCTTAGTAAAAAGCTGCCACACAAGTGTGAGGACCTGGATTCAGATCTCCAGTACCCACACAACAGGAGCTTATGTCTGTTACTCCAGCTCTGGGGTTGGGGGCTGGAAACAGGAAATTTCTAGATCTCATTGGTCAGTCAGCCTGGCCAAATGGGTGAGCTTCAGGTTCTGTGGAAGACCCTGCATTTCTTCAGGGCTGGAGAGATGATGGCCCAGTGGTTAAAGAGCGCTAGCCATTCTTCCAGAGGACTGTAGTTTCATTCCCAGCACCCACAGGGTGGCTCACAATCATCTGTAACTCCAGTTCCAGAGGATCCAATGCTCTCTCTCTCTGGCCTCCTTGGGGACCAGGCACACAGGTGGTGCACAGACATACCTTTGACATAACACTCATGCACATGATAAAATAATTAAAGAATAGAAAAGATAAGAAAGTTAGAAGGAAAGAAAGAAATAAGTCCCTGTCTAAAAAAATAAGACAAAAGACCAACTGATATCATGAACTTCTGGCTTCTGCTTACACATGTGCACACATGTACACATATGTGTCCTATACTCCAATGTTGTGCAGAGTCTCTGGGAGTGTGTGTGGAGCTTTCTTGATGAAATCCACTCTCTTGGCAGGAACTTGCAGTGGGGGACACAGACTGAAGGCCTGTCCTAACTACACAGACAGGCTGGTGCTCAGGCTCGGCCAAGGGAAACATTAAGCACCTCTTATACTATTTGGCCCCTGACAGGCAGCCTGGCACGTTATCTATTGATCTTATCAACCTGACCGCCAAGTACTAATTTATCCTGATTGTTGAGTTTTGAGTACTTTCTGAAAATTGTCTTTTCAAAGGCCATGCCTAAGTCTCTCAACCAGAATAGAGGCCCAGGCCAACTTCTGATGGATGGAAGCACATGCAGAAACAGCTGCAGGCCAGATGCCAGAGAAAAAAAAATCCCATGGGCTGCAGGGACAGTTAAGTCATTGTGGGTTTGAGTATCCTTAAGTGTGTGTCACGCCCATCAGGGCGGTGGAGTGCTTCTACAAAGCTCATGGAAAGTGTAAACTGTAGACTTTGGGAAACAATGTATCCCTTAGCTCCCGGGTTAGGTACCCACTGTGGATTCCAACTTAAAGGCCCTGAGGTTACTGAGTTAGGAAATGTTACTTTTCTAGTTCAATTTGGACAAGTCTGTTCTGTTTATTTATTGTGCTAGCTACTTTTATGTGAACTTGAAAGAAACTGAAGTCTTTGGGAAGAGGGACTCAATTGAAAAAATTTCTTCTTAAGATTTGCTTGTAGGAAACTCGGTAGTGCCTTTTATTTTATTTTATTTTATTTTATTTTATTTTTAGAAATAAGGTTTCTCCATATAGCCCTGGCTGTCCTGGAACCCACTCTGTAGACCAGGCTGATCTTTAACTCACAAAGATCCACCTGCTTTGGTCTCCCAAGCGCTGGGGTTAAAGGCATGCACCACCACCAGCCAGATCTGTAGTGCATTTTCTAAATTAGTGATTGATGTGGGAAGGTACGGCCCTTTGTGAGCAGTACCATTCCTGGGCAGATGTCCCTGGGTATATAAGGAAGCAGACTGTGTAAACCATGGGGAGCAAGGCAGTAAGCAGCATTCTTCTGTGACCTTTGCATCAGTTCCTACCCTCAGATTCCTGCACTGAGTTCCTGCGCTGACTTTTTTGGATGTTGGACAACAAACTGTAAGATGATGTAAACCTTTTCCTGTCCAAGTTCCTGGTAGTCATTGTGTTCTATCACAGCAGGAGAAACACTAAGACATTTACCATGAGACCTAATGAAGACATTTACATTAATTTATTTTTGAGTTGCTATAATGACTTAACAGGCAGCCCTGGCTGACCTTGAACTCACAGACATCTGTTTGCTGCCCAAGTGTTGAGATTAATAGTCGAGTTTTCAAGGGAAATGAGAACACCCACCACAAAATCTCTTACAAATGTTTGTTAGCTGGAGCCCCTGTAGACTTGTTGAGCCAGTCTCTGGAGCCCAGAAATCAGGAATCAGCTTTGAATTGTATCCAGTTGCTTCCGATGTGTGTTCAGCTTGAGAACTCCAGGGACACCTTCTTGACTTAAAAAACAAAAAGTTATAAAGGCCAAGAAATCAGTTTGAACATAGTCAAAAAGAAACACAGGCTGGGGAGATGACTCAGGGTAAAGGGCTTTGGTGCACAACCATGAAGACTGGAGTTTGGGTCCCTGCTACTGACACAAAAGCTGGGTGTGCCAGTAGGTGCCTGTAATTTTGCAGGGGGGTGCAAAGGCATCCTTGGGGTTTGATGGCCTGCCAGTTGAATTGAATCAATAAGCTCTAGGTTCAGTGGAAAGGAATAAGGTGGGGATGGAGAGATGGCTCAGCCACTGGTCAAGAGTCCTTGACAATTCTGCAGATAATTCGGGTTTGAATTCCAGCACCCACATGGTAGCTTACAGCTTACATTAAAGTTCCAGGGAATCTAGTGTCATCTTCTAGCATTCTTGGGCTACAGGCACACAAATAGTACCTATACAGACGTGTAGGTAAAACACCCACACAAAAAATAAAAATAAATGGGGTGGGGGCTGGAAAATTGGCTCTGCAGTTAAGAGCACTGGCAGCTCTGGTAGAACCTGGGTTTGATTCCCAGCACCCACAAGGGGGGTTTACAACCACCTGTAACGCCAATTCCAAGTGATCTGATGTCTTTTTCTGATCTCTGTGGGCACTGCACACTGTATGTACAGGGACATAGCACATATACCAAATGCCTGTACACAAAAAAATAACAATTTAAAGGGTAAGGCATAAAATGACTGACATCTGATGTCCTCTTCTGGACTCTACATGCATCCGTAGGAATGTCCTGTCTCAGAGGGCAGCAGAGAATGGAAGGTGAGGATGGGATGGGATCTGTCCTCATTTATATGGGTCAAAGCCAGGGTGTGGCTAAGCATTGGCGCTCTTGCCTGAAAGACTCAAGGCCCTGAGATTCAATCCCCAACACACACACACACACACACACACACACACACACACACACACTGGGTGGGGTGGGGGGGAAGAGTGTTGTGCAAGAGTTTTCTCTGAGATTGAAAACTAAGCAGGAAGGCTAACAACTCAAAAGAGCTGAAGAAAGTCCCTGAACCTCACCAGAGTTACTAGGCTCTTCCCTGCAGGAGTAAACAATAAAAGCTGAGAGTCCCTCTCAGAAGAAGCAAAGACAAGAGACAAAAAACAACAACAACAACAACAACAACAAAAACAACAAAAACAAAACAAAACAAAAAAAAAACAACCTCAGACACGGGAAGCTACACAGAGGACTCTGAGGCAGGCCAGCTGTCTGGAAGAAGCAGAAGCCAGCCAAGCTGCCTGGAAGAGGTTAGAGCACCTGGGGCCTGGGGAGGAAGGATGCTCTCCAGCCTGAGAGGCTTGCAGGCTGTGCAGTGGGCTCCGGGTTCCCAGCTTTGTGAGCTGTCATCCATGCTGGGGTGGACTTTGGTGATGCAGCTGTTTTTGAGTCATTTCTTTTCCTGCAAGTAACCCATCACCCATATTCCCATAAGGAACCCCAATAAAACTCATTGGTTCAACAAGTTAGACTTTGGTGGTATCTGTACTTTCTGTCCGTCATGGGTTCCCTCCCTGGGATGAGGAGATGTGTGCGTTGTATCACTCCAGGAAGAGTCTGTCACACAACAACATGTGCACCACAATCACGCATATATAAATAAAATAATAAAATAAAAGAAGAAATTTACTCTCTTCCCCAGCTAATTCAACAGGCAAGTGCTACCTTGATATTAAAACCAGGCAAAGCCATTATAAGCAAACAAGAACAAGATTTATTATGACTATCAATGTGAGTTGTCAGCAAAACACTAGAAGACCAATCCAGTAACACATGAAAAGGATTATACACCATGACTACGTGGAATTTATCCCAGAATTCAAAGTTGGCTTGACATCTAGGAATCAACTGATGTTATTCGTCATGTCCCTAGAACAAGAGACAAGGACCATGTGATCATCTCTCTCTCTCTCTCTCTCTCTCTCTCTCTCT
>NC_034603.1:70737187-70751562 GCF_900095145.1 Mus pahari
TGTCGCACAGCTTCAGAAGGACCACACCATGCCAAACAGTTCCATGTGAGGTTTACTGGGAGAGATGGGGGCAAGGTGGCAGAGGAAAGGGGCAAGAGAAAAAGAGAGAGAGAGAGAGAGATCGGGGGGCTTTCTTTATATATGGATGATGATGTAATCACAGGTAAAGGTGGGAGGTGAGCCAAGTGGATTCTGGGAATATGGTGACTATTGCCTTGGCAACAGGTGTGCGGGTCCCGCCTATGTGTTTCAGAGGTCCAACAATTTCATCAATAAAGAGCTTGCTGTAGATGCCTGAGGAACAAAATTCAGATCCCCAGCACCTAAGTAAAAGCCAGGCATGGTGACTTGTGTCTGTGATCCCAGTGCTGGGTGTGGGTGAGAGAAGACAGGAATATCCCTGGGGGTCATGCACATGTGAACTTGTATGCACACCACTCATACATGCACACATGAACTTGTATACACACAAAATGCACATACACTCAGCATTTATACACAGACACACCCAAACAATTAGATTAAGGTATGGTGGCATATGGCTATTAATTCCAGCATCTGGAAGCTGAAGTCAGAGAATTGTGAACTCAGTATAACCTGGGCTATGTGATCTTTTAGACAGAGTAATCAACTCCATTGTCCCCCAGACTGACAGAACCAATAAGCAGATTCAATAAGATCACACGTTTCAAAAAGCGGTGTGGACTGGCAAGATGGTATAGTAGGTAAAGGTGCTTGCTGTTAAGCCTGAGAATGTCAGCTTGATTTCTGGGCCCCACCATGGTAAGAAAGAAAAGATTCCCATACGTTGTCCTCTGACTTCCACACATGGATTGTGATACAAATGTGTGTACACAGACACACAGACACACACAGATACACAACACACACAGAGAGAATTAATATAAAACAAAAATTTAAATAAGACTAAAGACATTTTTACTTCACCTGACCCCAGAGAGAGGGTTGAAGGTGGCAGGTGACAGTCGCTTGTAGAGGGGTTAGCCTGTGGCACTGTTGAGAAAAGTGTAACTTCTCTGGTTCTTTTGGACACTGGCCAATGCCTGGGCATGTTTTCCTGGCTCTGGGCTTACTCACCAGCCCCCGCCCCATTTCTGCCATGTCCCTGCTTGCTGACATCTTTTATAACTGATCAACTATCTTCTGTCCTCCTCAACATCAGCCTCTCCCCAGTGGCTGCCAACGTTACAGCCCGCCTGCTGCGTATGTCTCTTCAACTCTAATAAAGTTTTCTCAAGCTTAAAAAAAAAAAAAAGTGAAAGGCAATTCATAGAAAGAGAGAAAAAAATTAAATCATGTATGTGATAAGGGACCAGAAAAATGTAAAGAAGTCTTTCGATCCAATAAAAAAAAAAAAAAAGTTGAACAGGCCAAAGAAATGGCTCAGTTGTCTGTAAAGTATGTGCCACATAACCTGAGCTGAGTTTAGAGCTCAGACCCCCCCCCACCCCCACCTTTCCACTTGTGGCTCATGCTTGTAGCTTCCGGGCTGGAGAGGAAGAGACAGGCAGATCCCTGGGGCTCAATGGACAGCCAGCCATGTCTCCTCTGTGAGATTCAGGCTAATGGCATCTGAAGAGTAACAACTGATGTCTCTGGCCTTCACCTGTGTGCATGCAAGTGTGTGTGCACGCACACCCACACACACACATGTACACACGTACACATAGAGTAAACAAAAATAAATGTAAAAAGGTAGGACAGCTCAATTTACTAATGAGTAAATGGCCCGAATAGGCGTTTTCTCAAATACCCTACACCAGTGGCCAACAAGCACATGGCGAGGCATTCAACATGACCAGTTTCTCACTGAAATCCAAACCAAAACTGTAACGAAATGCTAATTCACACCACTGGAATCCCAGGAGACAGTCACAGCTGTTAGTGATGTGGAGACAGAAGCAGATGACAAGAATACAAAGGATGCAGCTGCCACGGAACGCAACCTCTCTATATTTCCGTGGCAAACATGGGGTATGTTTAGCTCCCAGTTTCCATCCATCTCCTGTGATTGCAGGGTTACCTCTTCAAAGAGGGGAATGTTACAGTAGCCTTGCCCGGGGCTCTGTGGAGTCCCACTAGGGAAAGCTATTTCTCTAGCTTGGACATATACCTAACAGTCCAAGATACCCTGATCAAAGTTACCATGTGACTCAGGAACTCCACCCCAAGGTGCAAACTCAGGAAAATTCAAACACACACATTCACACACACACACACACACACACACACACACACACACACACACACACACACACACACACACATGAATGCTTACAGAAATATTACTCAAAATATCCCAAACAGCCCACATGTCTATCAGTTGATGAATGGCAAATAAAAGCAATGTAAAAATGAATGAAGGTCTGACCTGTGCTCTCACCTAGATGAACCTTGAAAAATGTGCTACATGAAGAAGAGAAACACAAAAGGCCATGTGCTCTATAACAAGAGAATCCTGTTTACTGTTTCTGTTGTTGGGCTGGAGACTGAACTCGGGGCCTGGCACATGCTGGCTATGTTCTTTGAATGAGACTGGCACCCATAGGCTCCTATGTTTGAATACGTGGTCCCTATTGGTGGATCTGTTTGAGAAGGATTAGGAGGCGTGGCTTTGTGGGAGGTATGGCACTAAGTTTCAAAAGATGCCGACCATTCCCAGTGTTGCCTCTTCGCCCTCTTCTTGGGAATTAAGATGTGAGCTCTGAGCTCTTCCTGCTGCTGTGGCTTCACTCCCCCATCACAGACTCTAACACTCTGAAACCGTAAACCCAATTAAACACTTTCTTTTATGAGTTGTGTTGGTCAGGGTGTTTTGTCTCAGAGATAAAAAAAGAAATTAAGACACTGCCTAAGTACTTTACCACTAAGCTTCACCCCAAGCCTTATGTATAGTCCTCAGTACCAAAGAAAACCACACACATTCCAGAATCTCATTCTAGACCAGGGCTGAACTATATAGCCTATCCCACTTTTGTTTTGAGATAGAGTCTTGCTAAGGTGGCCTGGGTGGCCTAGAACTTATATGTCACTTAGTCAGTTATCCTCTGGGGGAAGCTTGGGCTCTATCATAGGTAGGGGAGAAAGTTTCTAGAAAAGATGAGGGTGTCTTAGAGAGGAGCTACAGGGAGTCTAGAGAGGTTGGACTCTAAGCACCGGTAATGTTACAAAGCTGAGGCTCTCAATGGTCACTTAAGAAGGGAAATGGCTGGGGCTGGAGAGATAGGAAGACTGGAACCCAAGTTCTGTTCCCAGCACCCACACAATGGGTCACAACTGTGTGTAATTCCAGTTCCAGAGGTTCTGGCACCTTCTTTTGGCCTCCATGGGAACTGCATGCATGTGGTACACATACATACATGCAGGTAAAACACTCAAATGTATAAGATAAAGGTGAATGAATTTGGGCTGGTGAGATGGCTCAGTGGGTAAGAGCACCCGACTGCTCTTCTGAAGGTCTGGAGTTCAAATCCCAGCAACCACATGGTGGCTCACAACCATCCTTAACAAGATCTGAAGCCCTCTTCTAGAGTGTCTGAAGACAGCTACAGTGTACTTACATATAATAAATAAATAAATCTTTTAAAAAAAAAAAAGGTGAATGAATTTAAAAAATATAAATAAATAAAAGCTAGATGGTCCAGATTGTGTTCTGCCTTTTATGAAACAAGTTCTGCGAAGAAAGTTTTAAGTAATCAAAAAAAAAAAAAATTGGAAGGGGGCTGGGGAAACGGTTCTTTTGTCTGAGGGCATGAGACTTAAGCACACACATACGCATTCCAAAAACTGGAAAGGTAACAGTGGACATGTGTGTTACATACCTATCACCTAAATTCTGTTAATTAATAGCTTACTGTAATTACTTAATTATATATATGTATATATCCTCCTCTCCAGCCACACATCCGTCCATATAGCATCCATCCCTGTTTTATCTTAGCTGTCTCAAAGAAAGTCACAGACATCAATGTATTCTCCTAAGCACTTTGTGATATACATCATTGGAGTTCAGTGGTGGTGTATATGTGTGTGTTGACTGAGCCCAGGGCCTCACATATCCTAATGCCCTGCCACTGAACCACATCCAACACCTTTTCCGTTGGTTGCTTCTAAGGTTAAAAATCACACTCACGGGCTAGAGAGATGGCTCAGTGGTTAAGAGCACTGACTGCTCTTCCAAAGGTCCTGAGTTCAATTCCCAGCAACCACATGGTGGCTCGCAACCATCTGTGCTGGGATTCGATACCCTCTTCTGGTGTGTCCGTAGACAGTAACAATGTGTTCACATACGTTCAATCAATCAATCAATCAATCTTAAAAAAAAAATCACACACACGAAGTGTCCAGATCTTATTTCCACATTAGGCAACAAACGCCTGTACCATGTCACCGAAACTCCTACCAAGAGACACACAACACTCCACAAAGTTCCCGCTCTGACTCTCGGGCTGCTCTAATCTTTCCACCATAGGTTATAGTTTCATTTGCTTTGGTTCGTCACAGCAATGGAATCAGTTTAGGAAGGCTCTCTGTGTTTCCTCCACTCCCCACTGTGGGACATTAGCTCCTGGGGCTGCTCCTGTTTGGCAGTTGGATTCTTTGATTGCTCAGTCATACTCCGTCAGATGATTATATCAGGAGAATTTTCCACTCGGTAGGTAGTCACCGGGCTGTTCCAAGTAGAGTGTGAATACAGAAAGCTTTGACCGTTCTTGGATGCGCCTTTCTCTTATGTAAATACCTAAAAGAGGAATGGCTGGCTCCCTCTGGGTTTAGCTATCTAAAAGGCCACCACATCTTTATGAAGGGCTTGCGTCTTTTCACAGACTTACCAACGATTCCTCATTGGTCCACTGCCTTGTCAACAGTTGGCGTCAGACCTTCAGTTTAGCTCTCCTGGTGGGTGGGCTGCAGATTTTATTTTGTATTTCCCTGATGACAGATGAGGCTGTGTGATTCTTGGGTGTGTTTCCTGGCCATTGGCCCATCTTCCTTTATGAGGTTTCTATTCAAGCCTTTCGCCGCCCACTTTAAAGGCAGTTCTTGATCTCTGTTGTGATTGAGCTGTTAGGATGCTTTATGTATTCTGTTTACAAGTCCTCTGTCAGACACGCTTCCCAATGGCTTGCGTCTGGTGCAGTGTTTTCTCAACCTGTGGGCCGCGACCCCTCTCACAAGGGTCACATATCAGATATGCTGAGTATCACATGATCAGCATGCTGATATTAACATTCTGATTCATAGCTGTAGCAAAATTCTAGTTATGAAGTAGTCAACAAAGCATACTATGGTTGGGGATCACCACGACATGAGAGACTGGATTAAAGGGTCGCAGCAGTAGAAGGTTGAGGACAGCTGTTCTAGTGTGAGATTTGTCTACAGTTTTTTTGTTTTGTTTTGTTTTGTTTTTGGAGTCTTTTGATGCATATAGCTTTTAAAATTTCAGGCCAGTGAGATGGGTCAGTGGGTGGAGGCACTTGCTCTCCACTCTGACAACCCGAATTTAATTCCTGAGACCTATATCCTGGTAGGAAAAAAGCTGAATCCTGTTGTCCTCTGATCTCCACACACTTAACATGACATATGTACTCCTGTTTGTGTACACACATGACTACATACACACACACACACACACACACATACTCTAAATAAAATGTAGAAATGAAAAGTTTAAAGAGAACCTTTTCATTTTAATGAAGTCTATTTTGTCAATCTTGAAAAAAAATTGCTTCCTGCCTCCTATGATGCCTTTTAAGGTCTCTTTGCCTATTTGAAGTCCCAATGAAATCTCCCTGCATTTTCTTCTAGAAAATTCACAGTTGTAGTCTTTGGTTGATTTCTAAGGTTTTTTTGGATGGTGTGAAGAAGAAGGTGCTGATGCTTTTGCCTGTATGAGCATGAAGCCGTTCTGACATAATCTGCTGAAAAGGAGTGCTAATGTGCTCATGTGTGAGGATGCAGGGAATGGTACCCAAGGCCTTACATAGTTAGGCAAGGGCTGTGCCCCTGAGCTACATCCTCCGCTAACTTAGGTCTTCCCGAATACCTCTTAGCGTTGTTTCTTAGTCTTCACTAGAGAGGTCTTAGACATCTTTTGTGAAACCTATTCCTAAAGGTTTTATGCTTTTTTAAAAATACTATCGGAGAGCCACCTCTGTCACTTGCCACCCAAGTTTGATGACCTGACTTGCATACGCAGCAGGAGGAGAGAACCGACTCTTGCAAGTTGTCCTCTGGCCTCCACTTGTGAGCTGTGAACTGTGCATTGGGGTGGGGGCACAAGAATAAATACATGTAGGCACGTTATAGCTGGATGTGGTGGTACAGACCTGGAGAAGTAGAGGCGAAAGGATCAGGAGTTCAAGGTCAGCTTTAGCTAAGTAATAAGTTTGAGGCCAACCTCAACATAAAAATCCCATGGTGAGTGGAAATTTTTATAAATCAGTAAATTTTATTTATAAAATTAATTTTAAGCATATGAAAATATTTGTAATACTTTATAGACATCAACTATTTTATAAACTTCATTTTCTATCACTGGCCACAGAGCTGAACATCATGACCGCAGCAGAAAAGATAGTTCGTCAAGATGTTGTCAGTTTGGGGAAGTGGGAACCGGAGAGGTAACAATTACTGGTAGTTGTTGATCTGAGAAGGTGGGAGGAAGGGTGGTCACGAGACAGGAGAGAGGTTGGATGAGCAGCAGCGTGGGATGCTGACTTCCCTATCCCTGACAGGTGCCCTTTCTTCAACATTCTCCTGAAAAGAGAAGTCGGACGATGCTGGGGGCCTGGGAGGCTTCTCCTGTTCCCTAGAACCCTTTCTAGGAGTGCCATCTCCCCAGCCCTCAGGCAGAGCTGCCGTGGGCTAGCACGAATGTGGCCCTTGGGGCTGATGAACTAGCTCAGTGGTATAGGTGGTCTAGAAGATGCATCGCCCCTGCCCTTGACTGTCTCTACTTGTAGGAAGAGATGGAAGCTGAAACCGAGGCTGTCCCGACTCCGAGTGTACAGCTCAGCCCTTACTGCCTTGAATCTCTGTCTCTTTGACAGCACCAGTTCTTCATGGTGCTCCACCCAGTTATAGAGGCTGCCCACGTCTCTCGGAGCAGCCAAAACTTCCAGCTCATGCAATGAGGAAAGATTCTTAAGAAGCATAAAACTGGGACAAGCCCCAACCCCACCCGGCCTGGGTCCCATCACTGTCTGGGTGGGAAGGGCGTGGGTGAGGAAGGAGAGGAGAAGATGACAAGAGAGCCTTCCTGGGGCACAGCAAAAGGGTTGAGAGAGGGTTGTGCCAAAGGGGAGGGGGGGTCTCTGTTCCTCTATCTTTCACAGTATACTCAAAACCCTTTAAAGAAAGGCACACACACTATGCCTTAAGACCACACTAGTTGCTATAACAGATCTTTGAGTACAATGTCTATTCCTTAGTCACTGCCAGCTGATCCAGTTGGCAGGTCGCTGTCCTTCATGCAGTAACTTAGATACCAGACTTGTCACTTTTGAGGCCCTAAGTCCTTCCCTTCTCCACCAGACTTGTGGGGATGAAAAAGGACTTCTGTGAGGGCCGATACTGCCGCTTCTCGGAAGGTTGGCTCAGGGATCTGGGGAGATGGCTCTTGGGTAAAGTGCTTCTGTGCATGCTCGCTGACCTGAATTCAGATCCTAACACCCATGCAGAAGCTGGGCATGCCATGGTGTCTCTGTAACCTCAGCCACGTGATGGTGGTGTTGGGGAGACAGGTAACCACCCAGAGCTCACTGACTAGTCTAGCCGAATGGGTGAGCCCTGGGTTCGGTAAAGAGACCGTATCAAAAGGAAGGGTAGATTAGAGGAAGACATAGGGCATCCATCTCTGAATGGCACACATACACGTACTCATGCAGACTGAGCCCAGAAGTGACGCATGCTATTTCGGCTCCATTGGTAAGAACCTGTCACAGGGCCAAAGAGGTCTGGAAATGTCCCTGCTTCCTAACGGTTTTACAGTGACAACTAATACCAGGAAGGGAGCTCAGATTTTGGCACTCTTGCTGTCAAGCATCTCAGAGTCCCCACCAGTCCTGTGGCCATGCTTTGTAACTGGAGGAGGCTGCTGGGAAGAGAGGAGCTGTCTTCTGCTCCATCACCATCATGGGTTTCCGTGTCTTCTCCATCTCTGGGGTAGCTTGAGCCGCTCTTCGGTCCCCTCCACTTCACTCAACCATTCGCCTAAATCTGAAGTCCCCCAGGAAGCTTTTCAGGGAATGCAATATCCATATGCAAGGTACCCACGCTTTAGGTGCCCCATTTGTCAGGAGTGGGAGTGGCCAGTGGCAGTGTTTGGGGACACAGCCTTCATCTCTCTGGTTCACTGTTAGCCACTCCTTCAGTTGAGGATCAAGGTTCTTTCTCCAGCTACACCAAAGCTTGGTGTGTGCCCTGGGAATGGGAGGTAGACACACTATTAGTAGGAAGTTGGGAGGAAACCTTCTAGAAGGGAGGTCTGGGTCCCATGGAGCAGAGATGGGAGCTGCTTATTGAAAGGGAGTCTATGTGCCTGTTGATGGCATATGTAATCCTCCTCCCACTTGGTTGTCCCCTCTCTCCCCTTCTCCTCTCTTCCTCTCTCCCACTTCCCCTTGGGCTGGTAGGGATTCAGGCCTCCCATAAGGTAGGCTACTCCTCTGCTACTGAGCCACAGTCCAGACCTCTGCTGTGGTTTCCAGTCATGTGCTGAGCACTACCAACTCTCTCTGCATGAACTAATTAGTTCTCTCCCATGTGCTGGGCATTAGTGTGAGCTGGTCTGGCTTTGCAGCAAGCAGAACTAATGAAGTGGGAACTATTCCTTCATCCCAACTTTGCACAGAGGGAAATAAAGGCTCAGGGAGGTACATTAAGTCTCCCAAAGTCACTCAACCCGTAGCAGAAGAGTTTAGCCTTAACTTGGTATCTAGCACAAAGTCTGTGCTTCTTATATACTTCTGTTTCCTTTCCTTGGTGGACATCCAGTGCGCAGGCACTAGACTCCTCCCCCTTAGTGACCTGCTTTCTCTGTTCCTCTGCAGCCACCGATATCAGGGCTTTAAATGGCAGAGCCATTAGAAGAGAGCTTCCCAGATCTCTCAATCACTGAACAAGAGACAGTTGACCTGGAGACTTGCCAGGTTTGTACTGCCCTGAACGCATGGGAAAGACACCTGTGCGAAGAAGTTTATGCTGGTTTCCATGGAGATTTGGGGGCCAGTCATCATAACACACCAGAGCCAGGCACCAGGGCTCCGTGTGTTGGCAGCCTGGTGGCCCACACCCCTCATGCTATTGTAAACCCCCGGGTGCTCTAGAGTAAAGATGGAAGTGAAGAGACCTGCCGGGGAACAGAGCAGAATGTATCACGGGCGGCTGGAGCTGCCGGACTTGGCTCCGGATCATCAAGCTAGGCCTCTTGATCTAGTCTCCCTTTGCCTGTATCGAGCCAGTCCACCCTGCTGGCTTCCCGAGCTGTTCCCTGAAGTGGAAACTTAAGGTTCTTTGGAAAGTCAGTTGGATGGTGTTTTGCTGGGGCAAACACGTGAGGGAAACTTTAGCTGAAGTGGACACAGGTAGAAGACTAAGGCAGACTTGTGACAGGACGTTTTTTGCTGAAGCAGACAC
The DNA here is from genome assembly GCF_900095145.1 of Mus pahari. Taxonomy (NCBI): domain Eukaryota; kingdom Metazoa; phylum Chordata; class Mammalia; order Rodentia; family Muridae; genus Mus; species Mus pahari. The sequence continues at coordinate 70,746,848 of NC_034603.1, forward strand.
AGGTGAAAGGACACTCTGCTAAAGCAACCACGTGAAAGGACACGTGATGAAGGATTCTTTGCTACCAACACTAATATATTGGTCCGCCTTACATCGCGTAGTTGAGCTGCATTTGTCGGGACTTCGTAGAGAGAAACACACACAAACTTCTGGTGGTGTGCTGCTGTTTCTTGCTCAGACTTGAGCTGATGGGCAGAGTGATGTCAGCTGAGACAGACGCTCATGCTGAGGCAAGACCCGTGGAGAACACAAGATGTTTGGAGAGAGTGTACATAAGACTCAGTGGACAGTGATGGAGGCTGAGCTAGGCTTGCTTATAGAGCTCGCTGTGCAACGCTTCCGGGTCTGGCGTCTTTGTTGATCTTCTCTTCCCTGAGAGAGGCACAGTGGAGAACTTCCCAGCATCCTGCCAGGCCCCTCCTGCTGACTTGAGCAGAGGCGGAGGTCTGGTTGTCTCTGCTAGGTAGTGCCACCGCTGCTGGTTCGTGTGTGCTATCTGGACTCTATTGAGCTGGACTGCTGGTGTATCTGTGAAGTGTTTGTGAGTGGATTGAGCTGCTGCTGCTGACCTGTGAACTAAACTGTCGAGATCCAGATGGCACAGACCAAAGAACCTTTCTAAACAAGTCCACTTCCCCCGTATCGTATCCTTTCTTTTCCACTACTTTTGGTGGTGGAAGTGTGGTCAAAAGCTTTTAAAAACCATCATTAAAAATAGGGTTTGAAAAATGTAAAGTTACAGTTCCCCTTTGCTACAGTCCCCTTACCTCTGCCCCCTTGGTGGACAGCTTCCAGAAGATCCTCAGGACTGGTCACAGATCTGGGCACCTCTTACAAACTACACTGTCTTTCATATATACCTTTAGGGACACGAAGCAGTTGCAATCCAGGCAGCCACCATGTTCTGACACTGCTGATGGAGAAGTCGCCTTTTGAAAATCTGAAATTTCCAAACTGTATCTGGGGCTGAGGATGGAGCTAACTGGTAGACCTTGCTTAGCTCATGTGCCTCAGTACCAGGGGAAGGAGACGGGGAAGAAGTCAGGAGGGAGAGAAGGGGAGAGCGATCCATCAACAGTAAACAAGCTAAGTAAACTAAGGGTTATCTATATGATGGACTACTACTGAGCTACGAAAGGATGCGCTCATAGCTCAATAAGGAGGCAAACAGCCAGGAATGATGTGGCACTCCTCTAATCCAGCACCTGGGAGGCTGATGTGGGAGGATAATAGTCAGAGGAGAGCTTGGCCAACACTGTGAGTTCTGGGCTAGCCTGAGCTACACAGACAGACAAAGCAGAACAGAACAAAAACAGAAAATGAGGCAAAGGACAACATTTAAAAGTAGAGAAAAGAGCTGGGTGTGTCAGCATACGCCTTTAATCCCAGCACTTGGGAGGCAGAGGCAGGCAGATTTCTATGAGTTAGAGGCCAGCCTGGTCCAGGATGGTCAAGGCTACACAGAGAAATCCTGTCTTGAAAAACAAAACAAAACAAACAAACAAACAAACAAACGAAATCCCAAACAAAACAACAACAACAAAAGCAGTACAGAAACAACTCCAGCAGACATTTTACCAAGGATATTATATGAACGGCTGATTGGCCCATGGAAATGCCTGATGCCATTCATTGTTAAGGAAACACAAAGTCACAATGAAATGCCATTTCACATGTACTGGCTTGGCTATATATTTTTAAAAGTTCAGTGAGCCTATGGAAACATCAGAAGTCCAAGTAGCCTGGTGGAATGTGAGGAAGATGGTTTAGCCACTTTGAGAAACAATTTGGCATTTTCTTAGAATCCATAAACTTGGGGCTGGGGAAATAGTTCAGTGGCAGGGTGCTTGCCTAGCATCCCTGAGGCCCTGGGTTCTATCTTCAGCAAAGCTGTATGTGTGTGCATGCACGTACACACATGCATGTACATGCACACTTATGCGTGCACACATGGACTCACACAAACACACAAACTTAACCAGACAGCCTAGTAATTCTTCTATTCATTGGTGTCTAACATAAATACACATGTGAACCCTCACAAAGAGTTAAACAAGAATGTTCATCATCATCATCATCATCATCATGATAAATCTGGAAACATTGAAATGTTCATCTACTGCTGAATGGATAAGTAAAGTACAAAATGCAAACAGGAGACAAATAATTCCAAAGGCATGTAATTCCACGTGCATGCTACAGTATGGAAATTTGGGGAAAGGCAGCAGACAGAGGCATTGACTCAGTGACCAGCTGGAATCACCCTCGAGGGACCCTAAGGAGCTTGATGGGACAACGGAACACAGTCAAACCCCAACTATGCTAACAACCGTGTGGCTTTATGCAGTCTTCGTAGCCTTTGCAGCCTTACTGTGGATGACTTCACCCTTAACAGTGCTGTTTTGGTGGGGGTGGGGGTGGGGATGAGGAAGTTACTTAAGCAAAGGTCTAGAAAGGTCTCCAAGTTGTGTTTTTAATAGGAAAGGCAGAGCCCAGCTCAAGCAACTAACCGTTTGCTTCAACAAGAACAAGACATTAAAGGAGATATGAAGGCACAGAATACACAGAGACAAATGTGTACAGTTGGTGCTATTAAACATTTATTTATTTATTTTATGTATATGGGTAGGTACACTGTAGCTGTTTTCAGACACACAAGAAGAGGGCGTCAGATCTCCTTACGGACGGTTGTGAGCCACCATGTGGTTGCTAGGGTTTTTAAACTCAGGACCTTCAGGAAAGCCGTCAGTGCTCTTAACCTCTGATCTCTCCAGCCTCAGTGCCGCGCTGACACACTGCATGCTAGATCATTATGCTGGCGACCACCATTCTACTTTGGGTCTCTTCAAACAAGGTCACTCTGTGTGCCTCATGTAAGTGGAATCCAGATGCTGTATTTTGTGTGGGGGTGGGGCGGGCCTTCGATTTTCATTTCTATCATAACATTTCAAAAATGGCCTTCTTTAATTTTTGAATTAATTCATTATTTTTAGATTTACTTATTTACTTTATGTACGAGTACGCTATAACTGCCTTCAGACACACCAGAAGAGGGCGTTGGATCCCATTACAGATGGTTGTGAGCCACCAGGTGGTTGCTGGGGATTGAACTCAGGACCTCAGCAAGAACAGTCAGTGCTCCTAACCGCTGAGCCACCTCTCCAGCCCCCAGATTAATTCTTGACATTAATTAACTTGTTGGTTTGTATGTCTGTGAGCCCGTGTGAGCTTATAAGCACCATGTGTGTATGGGTGTCTGCCACCCAGTAGATGACTTCAGATCCCTAGGAGTCCATGTGACTGCTGGGAGCTGAACCTGGGTCCTCCACAAGAGCAGCGAGTGCTCTCAACTGCTGAGCCATCTCCCCTGCCCCACTGAATTGGTATTTAAGAGCATATAAAGTGACATATTCCACCGTGGCATTCCTATACCTACTATTCTTACTCATCTCCAGCTTGCCTTCCCATCCGTCCATCTATCCATCCATCCATTCATTTTGAGAGAGGATCTCACTCTGGATACCAAGTCTGGAACCCACTGTGGAGCCCAGGCTGGCTTGGAACTTGTAGCAATCCTCTTGCTGAGTGCTGGGATTTACAGGCCTGAGACATGACGCTCTGTCTTCCAGTCTTAATGCATATACTGCTTGTCTACACCCGGTGTCCTGTTCATACTTTTATCCTGCCCTAGTGCTACAAAGCTTCTGCACACAGAGGTGCAACCTTTTCCAAGCATGGATGTGTTATGTAAAAGACAGATTAAAATTAAACCGGGTGTGGTGGTGCATGCCTGTAATTCCAGCATATGGGAGATCGAGGTTAGGGGAGAACCAGGCGTTCAAGGTCAGCCTACTCTACAAAGTGAGCCCATCTTAAGAACAAAACATCGAAAGGGATGGCACAGAATACTCAAACGAATGTGTGCCATTCTTTCCTCTGGCTCCCTTCGGAGGCTGCTGAAGAGCTCTTGGCCTCAGAGGGCCGTTTCCCTAGGAGCTGGGACATAGGCGGTGTGTTTCCTCACCAAGCTCAGCTGCGCCCGCGGGGGGTCTCTCTGAATCACGCGGAGCTGTCCTCCTTGGCTGTGCCCTCGCCCGCCACCCGCCGCCCGCCGCCCGCCGCCCACCCTCTGCCCTTGGCCCGCCGTCTTCCTGAGCTCCACTCCGCCGCGGGCAGGTGACTCAGGGCGCAGGCAGCCTAGGAACGCCCGCTCAGAGGATGGGGGTGCAGCTCGCCCAGCCACGTCTGTCCCGCGGGCTGGTGGCTGCCGCTTTTCCTCTCTGGAAACCCCTTAGCTGCCACCTCTGCCTGCAGCTAGCCTCCTTCTGGGCACGGCTTCACACATGTTTGGAATTCCGATCCAGAACCCATGAAGGAATTTAGGATGTTGAATCTTGACGCGAACTATCTGAGGGGCAGGGAGGGACCAAGATATGATCCAAATTTCCCCAGTTAATGAGAATGTTGAGGAGATTTACTTCAGAGAGGGACCTATGCTATACTGCAGACCGGAGCAGTCAACACCCACAAGGCTCTATGTAATATACAGCAGATGTGGCCATCTCGGCCGTGGAAAGTTCAGGGTCCACAGACTTTTCCTTTTCTCCTCCTCCTCCTCCTCCTCCTCCTTTTCTTCTTCTTCTTCTTCTTCTTCTTCTTCTTCTTCTTCTTCTTCTTCTTCTTCTTCTTCTTCTTCTTCTTCTTCTTCTTCTTCT
>NC_034603.1:70751697-70784248 GCF_900095145.1 Mus pahari
CCTCCTCCTCCTCCTCCTCCTCCTCCCCCACCCCCAGTAGCTTACTTTGTAACTCAGGCTATCCTTCTGCCTCAAGAAATTTAGAACTGCCTTGCTTTCTGGCTTTCAGTTTATGTCCATGTGTATGTGACTACATAAGAATGTAGAGCAGGGTCGTTCTTAGAGCCACTATTTAGTTTGTTTTTGAGTCATGGTCTATCTATCCGTGAGACCTGGGACTGGCAGATTAGGCTAGACTCACTGACCAGAAAATCCTGGGGTTCTTCTTATCTCAGGGAGCCCTTTGTGTTCCACTCTCCAGGTTAGAATCGGGCCACTGAACTTGGCGTTTTGTGTAGGAGATCTTGCGGTCAGACTAAGGTTCCATGCTCCACATCAAGCACTTCACTGAGTCATGCCTTCAACTCTAAAGGTTTTTTTGTTGTTGTTGTTGTTTTATTTTTTTAATACAATCTGGGAGGTTTTGACTTTCAAAATACACCTGGTCACAGGGTTTGGAATTAGAGATGCTGTAAGATTCTGCCTCTTCCCCCAAGCCCCACCATGCCTCTCCTCCCATGTCTTTCTTCTGGACCCCCTCAAATATTATTCTATTTGTCTGGCGATATTTCCCACGGGGTTCCAGAGCCCAGCCCTGCGCCCGTATTTATGGACACTGAGCGGAGGGAAGCTCAAGATGGTATTAACAATGTCCTCAACCACCATCAGAAGTCTATAGGGGCATTTCCCCACTTGCTGGCCATACCTACCTGTGGTCCCACCAAGGTTTTCAGTAAATACAACTTTCTTTGCCTTGTAACGAATAACCTCCCTCTCCCCCCACATAATCACTTCCACGGTGGATTGTGTCTTGCTGGCCATGCATATTTAACTCAAGAACTGTCACTTACTTTCTTTGACTTGAGAGCTGTGTAAGTTCAAGACCTGCTTGGGTGACTTAGTGAGACTCTGACCCAAAACAAAAAGTAAAGAAAGAACTGTGTGTTGTGGTGTGAGCCTGTAACCCCAGTAGTGCCTGTAACCCCAGCAATGCGGAAGGCTGAAGCAAGAGGATCCCGAGTTCAAGGTTCTGCTCTGATACACAGTGATTTTGAGGCCAGCTTGGGACACTTGAGACCTCAAAGTGAACCCAGACAGAGTGGCAGAGGAAATTGCTCAGTGGAAGAGCTCTTGCCAACCTGGCACGCACGGACTGTTGGTTCAATACTTAGTACTGCAAAACATATAAAGTAGGCCTTTCACTTCCCAGGGTCTAGCCTCGGTTTGGTAACCTTTAAGCTGTATGACTTTGGGCAGGTTACTCATCTGTGCTTGAACCCTCATTTGTCAAGAGGACTAATAATAGAGAGTGAGTCCTCTGCCATAGGGTTGGTGTGAGTTAGAGAATGTGGCTTGGTCCAGGGCTACCAAATATAGTAGCTATTGCATGGAATGTGGCTATATTAAAAACAAAACAAAAGAAACCCTGTTCACCATTTAACTGAAATTCAAAATTATTCTTGATCAATAATCAGTGTTACCGAATCAGGCTAAAATGTCTATACTGCCTGTACTTGTTGGACATGTTTAATTGGGAATATGATTTTTTTCTTTTTCTTTTATATACACTAATGGGTTAGCTTGGTAATAAATGTAGGGAATCTTCTAGGGGGAAAAATTTAGCCAGGCATTCTGGATTTGTCTTTTGCTAAGCTTGGCAGATGTATCATGCCATGGGATTGATCCCCATTATACATTAGCTGGTGTGTAAATAATAAATGGTGAGGGGCTAGAGGGATAGCTCAGTACTTGAGCCTGTACTTCATGTTCACGAAGCCCTGGCTCAGTTTCCAGAACCACAGACAACAATGATGATGCCCAGTGCGGTGGCAAGCTTCTTATCATAGCATGTGTGTGTGTGTCTAACCCTCTCTAGGGCTTCAGGGTGGTTATTCATTTATTCCTTTAACAGCTACTTATTGACATTGACACCTCCTATTTGCAAGTCACAGTTGGAAGCCTTGGGGACACAGCAGTGATCCAGCCCTGGTGCCAGTCTTCATTGGTACTTCCCGTCTGGCAAGGAAGCAGACTGTTAAATTCCCACAATGATTAGTAACAATTGTAACAAGCTCCAAGGACTCCCAAATGCAAGGACAGTCCACCATGGTCCCCGCACTGGTCGGAGGGGTAGTGGCTGGTACTTGCCCATTTTCTCCCTCCCAGTGCTGCTCCCAACCAGAGAAAGGAATCTTGGGAAGGATACTCTGGCAAGGAGTAGCCTGGAGGAGGCGGGGCTCGAGGGGGCTGGACTCAGCAGTGGTACCGCCCACCCACTCCGCCAGTCAGCAAGCTGGGGGTGGCAGGTGGAGCTAAGGAGAGGTCACTTGGAGGTGGGGTCTGTAGAACAGCCTGACTAGGTGTTCCTCATACCTGCAGGCCCTGGGGGTAGGAGGGTTCAGAGAGACTGATCTCTGGTGATGCCAGGGTAGGAGAGGACCGGGAAGATGATCGACCGATTTGACATTTGATGGATGAGGAACCGTCACTAAAGAGGGAAGTGACCTCTGTAGGTCACACAGATCTTTCCTGGTGCTGTTGCCACCAAAACCCAGGCTGACTCCCCACCGAGTCCCTCACTCTCGCATCAGAGGCAGAGCTAAGGGAGAAGGCCTGTGAGGGCTTGGCCCTTTCTCCCTCCCTGGGAATCCCCCACACAGGGTCACCAGAAAGCTCTCTTCTCTACCACATCCCTCAAGCCAGTTTCACCCGGCCTGCTCTTTTGTAGGGGAGTTACTGACAGCCAGCCTCAAGTAACAAAGGAGACCTTGAAGGAGTTTCATTTCCTAGGGCCTGAGGCGGCCACAGTTCCTGGTGCTGGCTAGCATCCTCGCAAAAGCCTACCTACCCAGGAGTGCTTCTTGCTTCTTGCTCCCACCTCCAACCAGGAGTAGGAGCTTCCTGGGCATGTGGCTGGACCTCCAGGGTCCATAGTCGGCATCCAACCCATGCCTCCGGCTGCCCATGATGAATAGGACAGTGCTTCTTAGTGACTCCTGTTCCCATGCCTACATCCACTGCCTCAGGGCAGATCTCCCTGACTCGTCCTGGCTGCTGAGATACTGTGTGGTCCCAGGGCTCAGGGTGTGGACTCTGTAGTAAGACATTTTTCAGGGCTACCTACCTTTCTTTGCCGTGTTTGACAGCCCTGAAGCTCACCCCTGGGGACTGGCGAAGAAGATGGTTCAGTCAGTAAAGAGCTTGCCTAGCAAGCGTGAGGACCCAGGTTTGAGCCTTAGAACCTGTGTAAACCGCCTGGCCTGGTGAGATAGATGCTTGTAATCCTAACTCCGGGGAGCAGAGACACACAGATTCCTTCCCAGCCAGCCAGTCTAGTCAGATTAGTGAGCGCCAGCACAAGAGATCCAAACTCAAAGAAGGTGGACAGCTCTCCTGAAGATGACACCTGAGGGTGTTGTCCTACGGCTTCTACATGCACAAACGTGTACAAGTGCATCCACATCCACACAAATCCATGAACGCATACACATTAATCAGTGATTAAAAAAAACCAAACTGATCCGCAAGTGCCATGCACCCTCTGGTGAGATGTGGTGTCCGTGTTTCCTCTCCTCACTGCTGAGTGGACAATGCAGAAGACACTGGGCCTCCATGTTTTCTCCTCGCCACGGGCTGTTCCTCCACCTTAGCCAGTTAAGGGCAGTCTGACAGGGTGGTCTCAGTTTAGGTCTCTGAAAGCTAGGAGAGTAGATCTTTTTTTTGGGGGGTGGGGGTGTTCAAGATAGGGTTTCTCTGTGTAGCCCTGGCTGTCCTGGAACTCACTCTGTAGACCAGGCTGGCCTCGAACTCAGAAATCCGCCTGCCTCTGCCTCCCAGAGTGCTGGGATTAAAGGCGTGCGCCACCACTGTCCGGTTTAGGAGAGTGGATCTTAAGGACAGTTCAGCTGCCTTCAGCTTCTTTAGGAACACACACTTCTAGAACCCTGAGCTGCCGTCTGAGCATGGCCAGGGCGCTGTATTCTAAGGAAACCCCCAGCTATATGTAATGGTTTGGCCGAGCCAAGCTGTGGGCCTTGCTTATAGCCATTATCAAAAGCCAGCACATACCAGAAGGAGTTGAACTGGTGGAAAAAAAAAAACGCAAGCGGCTGCTAGGGATGCTGGGAGTCCCCTGGTTCGAGCGCAGATGACATTTAGAAAAGCTGATTAATCTATACCAAAAGTGTGTGAGTTCTCACCCACCTTGGGAACCTCCATTCCCCCACTCATCCCTGGACATCTTTGACTTGGGGTCTCCATATCTTTTTCTACCAGCAGGGTCCCTGACTGGTCTTCTGTCTCAACCAGGTGTAGAATCTGCCAAGAGCAATCTCGTCTTGGCCCAGTTCCATCACAAGGCTCCTTCTGGATTCTTTTGCAGCCTTTCTGGGGACCTTGTGCTTCTCAGGATGCCATCCACTGGCCCTGTGGAGGCTTCCCAGAATCCTTCCCCAAAGCAAACGCCTCAGGGTTGGGGCGTGGGGGTAGTAGGTCTGCTCCTCTGTGGTCTCCAAACCGATCTTCCTTCTATCCCCTGGCTTGTATTTATTTTGCAGTGCTGAGGCAGAAGCCAGGGCTTTGCAAATACTAGGTAAGAACTCTTCCACTAGGTATATACCTCAGTTAAAAATCATTTTGGGATGGAGTTTCACTGTGTAATACAGGCCGGACTCAAACTCAAAATCCTCTTGTCCCAGGCTTCCAAGGACTGGCACTAGAGGTGTTCACCTTGCCTGCCTATCTCCAGCTTTCCTAGACAGACTCTAGTCGTCCATGTTCTGTTCAGACATCCATGCCTTAGCCACCCATGTCCTGTGAGGGCCTCCATTACGTCCCGGCCACTCCCACTCAGGACAGGGATTGAGGTTTAGGCTCTTAGCTCATTGCCTGGCATTCACTCCAGCCTCACATCTGATGATTCTGGCCTGCGCATGTCTGACCTTCTCACCTCTGCAGAGCACTTCTCCCGCACTCCCACTCTGCTCCTTGATGGCACTGCCAATAGTTCTGCCCCGGATTTCCACTCTGGCATTGCCTCCTGCCCTTGAGCTCACTTTCACTGTAGCAAGCTCCTTCAAGCCTCCACTTTCCATGGTTCGCCACCCCCACCCTTCTGCGTTCATTTCCCGTCATGCTATCTCTGCTCCAGCCTTTCTGATCACTGGCTTGCTGGAATCCTGGCCATTGATACCCATGTCATGGCCTCTAGAAGAGACTTGCCCACCTAAGGCCGTTGTCCATGGACTCTACCTGTTCTGGGAAAATGGAACAGGACTGAGGCCATGCCAGGTGGCCTAGGTACGTGGCCTCAAGTGCACACTCAACACTGCTTGGGCGCTGTCTGGGTCCTTGGTGTGAACACCCACAGAGCAAGACAGAGTGGGGAGAGAAGGGAGGAAGGAATGCAGACTCAGAAGAGCCAGGCTGGGGTGTGCAGGCGCTGCTCTCAGGGCCAGTGGAGAGCAGTCAAGGCTCCCACAGGAAGTTAGTCCTGACCTGAGAGTTGTCTCTGCACAGATCGAACTAGAGATGCCCACTGTTTCTTGCTCAGCCTGTAGTCTTGCTGACTATCAGACAGAGGTGGCTGGAGGTACAGGCAGAACACTTACTACGCATGCAAGGGGTCTGGGTCCCATCAACAGTATCATGAAAACAAGCCCACATAGACAGGAAGGCGATTGGAACGCACCAGCTCACTTCCATGTAGCCCTTCGGTGGGTTCACATCCTACTGTAAAACGAATCAAAAACCCCCACAAGCTTTCCCCATTCTAGCTGCTGGCTCCCTCCTTTTTTTCTTCTGCTCCTCACTTGGTCCCTATAGAATGTACCAGTTCTCCAAACATCAGACACCTCCCTTCTGTTCTTTGGGAGCCTGGATACTGCCCAGTTCTAGTTTGCATCCCGCTGAGCTCTTTGCCCATTGTATCCCTTCCAGAGGGCATGCTCTGCTCTAATCCCTGACTGAGATGTTGCCATAGGACCTGCTTCTCAGCTTGCCTCCATGGTTTATGCGCTTACCCCCCCCCATGGGGTGGGGGTTGTTCTCCTGGCTCCCTGTCATCGTATATTCAGCTCCTGACATAGGCTGAGAACTCAGAATATGCCATTTTAAATAGATAAATGCATGAATTAATGTGTGGACATAGGGAGGGGGCATGGCCCCTATCTATTGCTGTAAGGATGAGGTACCAGACTGGGTGGATGGGAGATCCTGGAGACAGGCTTTGCTGCCTGCCTATTTGAGGTGTGTCTGCATCAGCACTGCACCTGGTACCCAGTAGGTGTTCAGTGGGTGCTGATGGGTGAACTTCAGCGGGAAGCAGGATTCCAGGGGTGAAGTAGCAGGTGAGGTACGTGGGATCTCCTAAGAGCAATGGGGAGGACAAGGCCTCCCAATGTGCTGCCTGCCTTTTGGCAATTAGCTTTGTGTCCCCAGGCTTTGCCTGTCCCCAGTGCTTGCCCAGCGCATGAAAGGCCCTGAGTTTGATCCCCAGTACCAACCACACAAAAGCATCGCTGAACAGGAGCCTCCAGGAATCCTTCCCTTGCGCTGCTCCAAGTCACATCTGTTTCCGACAGACCGTTGGCCCATGTGCGTACACCTCACCTTAAGGATCAGTTTCTGTCTGTCTGTCTTGGTGTGGGAGGCTGAGATTCCTGCCTCTCCCATCTTACTCTGGTCAGCACCACAACCATGTGCAATGGTCGCCAAGCCTGTGATTTGCACTCCATAGTAAAAAAAAAAAAATGTTGTGACTAGGGACATTGTAGGCAGAGATATACAGTGATGATGCCTGTATATCTGGGGAGAGCATGGGGCGTGGGGAGAGGAAGGATGGGACTCAAGAATGGCATGCTGCCTCTTGAAGAACAGTGAGGTTTTATCCTCTGGTGGTACCCCCCCCTCTCTCTGTGTGTGTGTGTGTGTGTGTGTGTGTGTGTGTGTTTGAGACAGGGCTTCTCAGTGGCCCTGACTGTCCTGGAGCTTGTTTTGTAAACCCTGTCTGACTTTGAACACACAGAGGTCCACCCTGAGTGCTGGAATTAAAGGTGCATGCATTGCCACATCTAGTAATATGTAATTTTATATGCATTCATTCATTCATTCATTCATTGATATTATATGTATGTGTGCGCATGTGCACACACAGGCCACAATGTGTATATGGAGGACAACCTTGTGCGAGCAGGCTCTAGGTTCTCTCCTTTCACCATGTAGGTCCTGGGGACCGAACTCAGGTCCTCAGGATGTAGCATGCACCTTATCTACTGAGCCCACTGGCTTTTCTTGTTAAGAGGGTCTGACTCGATTTACCAAAGTTCAAAAGGAATCATGGGCTCGGCCACATATGAAATTACGTGCGTCCCAGTTACTCCCTCCCTTCCGGAAAGCTTGAGACGGAGCATCTGCTTGCTTCTCCTCAGGGAGCACCTGGCTCATGGGGAAGCTGCTGGGCCACCACGAGGTTAAGTAGAAGTTGCTGGCAGTGCTCTGGGTGACCTATCCATATAGGGCTGGAAGGGGAACTAGGATGGCTGGGGCATCCCTAACCTTTGAAGCTGATGTCATCATGATAACCATGCACCCACAACACATCTCGTGGTCTACCAGTTCTCCGTAGAGAGGTGAGGGCCCCAACGCAGGGCTATATGTCGAATGGACTCATGAGCACACAGGAGAAACCATATGCCCCTCCCGGAAAAAAAGTAAAATCCTACATGGATTTGCATCACTTGAAGACCTGCTTGTTCTTTTGTTCTGTAAACACGCAGGTCTCAAGCTCTTAGCTGGGTGTCAGGACACACATCTGTAATCCCAGATGTGAAGAAGAAGAGAGAATCATCTCAAGTTCGAGGCTAACCTCATCTGTATAGCCAGTGCCAGTCCAGCCAGGGCTATATGGCTGGACGCTGTCTCAAACAAAACAAAGCACACCCCTCTCCAACACAGGACCACACCACCAACCTAGCTGAGCTTTCTTCCTAGCGTGAGACAGGGGCCAGAGAACTTGGATTCGATCCCAGGGAGCCAAGCTCCCCAAATGTCTGCCTTGGGCATTCTGCCAACAAGGCCCTTAAGTGCCTCACACTTTCATTTTCTTAATGTTTCTTTTAGTAATTTACTTTTTTTTTTTTTAAAAAAAAACAACCTAAGTTTAAGAAATGTTTCTTCTAATTATGTGTGTGTGGGAAGTGTGTGTGTGTGTGTGTGTGTGTGTGTGTGTGTGTGTGTGTGTGTGTAGGTCAGAGAGCATCCCAGGATGTCCCTCTTAGGGATGTATTACTGATTAGGCTAAGTTGACTGGTCTGGGAGTCCCACAGATCTTTCTGTCCCTGCCTCCTTGGTGCCAGGATAATCACCCTGTGCCACCACACACCACATGGTTGTTGCAGCAAGCAATTTACTGATGGCTTACTCCCCAATTCCTCCTGCTTTTGAAGTTCACATAAATGGAGGCGTGGAGACCGCTTTGCTCACCCTTGTCCTGGACTCTTTTGCCGGTTCACATTTTTGCTCAATCCTCCATCCTGTGGGCATGTGACAGTGCATGCTGACATTCTGTCACCGATAGATGCGCATTCTGCTTGCAGCTTGCAGCTCTTATGAACCAAGCCATTTTGAACATTTTTGTTTGTGATTTTGGTGAGCACTATATACTCATTTCAGAAATCCCTGGTTTCCTTCTCGTGCTCAGCTTAAGTAGATGGAGCCAGTTTCTCAAAATGTACACAGGTACACAGACACAGACAGACAGACAGACAGACAGACAGACAGACAGACACACACACACACACACACACACACACACACACACATAGAAAGAATCACACAGACATATACATTCACCTATAGACATACACACAGACACAGACATGCACATACACATACTATACACAGACACACAGACACACACACACAGACACACACACACACACACACTCCTTGCTCACAGACAGTGAAATTCCAATCACTCCACACCCTTGCCAACATTTGATACCAAGTCTTTCATCCCAGCTCAGGTGAGCATACACTGAGACCATGTGGTGCTTTTAATTTGCATTTCACTGATGCCTAATGAAGTCATGCTTATTAGCTTCTTACATATCCTCTTGTGTGAAGCATTGAGTTGTTTGCCGGTTTCTTGTTGGGCTCTGGCTGTGGGGAAATAAAGGGGGTGGGAGAGACCCGCATCCCCCCAGAGCTCGGAGATACTGGGCAGGCAGATGCCGGAGACTGCCTTGCACTCTCCATACAGCTGGGTGGGCATCTGGCTCTGGGAAGCCATGGAATACCAGGCCCTGGGGTGGAGAGGGAGAAGTCTGGGGTCCCTGAGCCTCATGGAGTCCAGGGACGACAGGTTCTAGCTCTTGGGCATTGCAGGACGTCACTGGACACCGTGGAAGAGCTGAAAAGGGGTGGGGGCCCCAAGGTGGCAGTGGCCCTGAGCCAAAAGGAAAAAAAGGGGGGGTGGGGGAAGGCACTGGTGGTTCCTGCACAGGTGAGAGTCCTTGGTCTGGTATGGTGGCTGGAAATGCTGGGAGGCCTTCCTTCGGGAGATTAGAAGAGGCTCTTTAGGGGCCTATTCCATCGCTCCAGCATGGCAAGTCTAAACGAAAGGAGGCAGGCCATGGTTTTAGAGCTTTATTGTAGAAAACAGAAAGAGAGAGAGAGAGAGAGAGAGAGAGAGAGAGAGAGAGAGAGAGAGAAGGGAGGGGAGAAGGAGAGTGAAAGGTAAGAGAGCAAGAGCTTAAGAGAGAGAGGAGGGGCCAAGCAGCCCCTCTTATAGTGGGCTGGGCTCCCTTGCTGTTGCCAGGTAACTGTGGGGGTGGAGTCCGGACAGCCTACCTGACTGATGGCCACAGAATTATGGAGCTGGGGCCTCATGTCAGGAGCCTATGTCTGGGAGCATGGCAAATGGGCCTTCTGTCCCTTGCAGATTAATCTGCAGGGTCTCTGGGGTTTAAACCTAGCTCGAACCAGAAAACAGGCTGCCTTTCACCGTCCCACAGTTTTTCTACGTGATCTTCAACCTTTTCTATTGATTTTTCCTACAGGTTTTCTTCCTATATGTGTGTTCGCAAACACACACACACACACACACAGACACATACATACCAAAAAAAGTAGTAAAAATAAGTTTTAGGAAAGAATAAAGAAGCACGTGCTCAGGGCCTTTGGGGACTTCTCTGTATGTAATGGGAAAAATCTCACAGAGTTAAAAAAGAAACTGCGTCCAGATGGCAGCACGCCTTGCTCATTGATTGTTCCTGCGGAATTCATTAGGTATTCCAGTTATTAATCTCTTGATGGATATGATTTACACATGATAGGCTCTCTCCAGTGAGTATACTTTCTGGGGACACTATTACTAGAAACCCTGTATCATATGTCTCAGGTGCTTTAAAATAAATAGAATACAAACAGAATATGTTATCTTTACGTTCTAGTTAGCTGTCTTGCTCGTGGCCAGCCGTGGCCAGCGTCCCGCGCATGCACATGGGCCTCATTAACAAGAGAGTGAAGTGAGTGTAAAGGGGGCTGAGGAGATGACTCAGCATCCTTGCCCTGAAAGTGTGAAGACTGAGTTTGAATCCCCAGGACCCATTTAAACCAGGCGGGTGTGAATGGTAATCCTAGCACTTGGGAGGCAGAAACACGGAGTCAGAGTCGGAGTCGGAGTCGGAGTCGCCAGGGACAAGCTAGCTAGCCAGGCTGTGGACGCTGGCTGTGAATGTCACTGAATGCTCAGTGAGTGGAATGTAGAGCCATTGAGGGAGATAGCCAACATGAAGTCCATTGACTTCAGGTCTTTATGTGTGAGCACATGCACATGTGTACACACAGATACATACACAGACACACCTACACACATGCACACATAAACACACCCCAAACAGTAGTAAAAATAAGTTTTAGAAAGGAATAAAGAAGTGAGCGCTCAGGACCTCTGGGAACTTTCTCTGGATGTAACGGGAACATCTCACAGTTAAAAAAGAAAGCGTCTAGACGGCAATACGTCACACTCACAGTTACCCTTCTGTGCCCTCGTCACTCTGGATAGGACCTGGGCACCTCCTATACTTGTGCCAGCTGGTGCCATCCTCCTTGTGAGCCTCACACATGGCTCAGTCAGCGTGTGAGCAATGAATGTGGAGAAGGTCTTTAGGAGGGTTGACAGAATGTGATGCACAACTGGGGAACATTGTTCGGCCGATGGTGTGGAGACAGACTGTGAGACAGGTTGGTTGGTTGATGTGAAGCAGGGCAGAGAACCTTCTGGGAGCTCAAAGCTAGAAGGCCGGTAAGGAGTAGCGTGCCGAGGGAAGGGAGATGCTGGGACGGTCATCATTCAGGGTTCATGTATAGGTGACAAGGAGCAGCAGCCAGCCAGTCAGACAGACAAGAATTCCTGTTCTTGATGGACTCTCGGGTTTATGGAAAAGACACACTGGGGAGGCAAGGCTTCTCAAGCAAACAGGAGGCAGTGGGCATGTTGGGCAGTGTTTCCCTGGGAGGTGTGAACACGTGCTCACTCACCCTGCATAGGGCACCAACAATGGACCAGAGATTATTGCCCCCCAAGTCTGAGTCTCGTTCCTGGAGATGGTGATTATTGGGGTTACTCTTCAGGAGCACGGGGGCACCTCGGGCAGCTGCATCATGACAAAGCCCGACCGCTTCAGTCTGGGTCAGATGACTCATACAAGGGACATTTCGAGTTCCCTGTGTTATTTGCAACTTTCTTGTAAGTTCTTAGACCCTTCTTGAGAATTTCCTGAGCTTCCTTCTCTCCCTCCCTCCACAAGGACTGAATGCTTCAACCTGTACTGCTGCAGTTGCAGCTGCAGCACAGCAGGGGCTTAGTTGTACGGGGATGCAAAGGTGCGGGCTGCAGGGTTGGTTGAGTCCTGGCAACTGAAGGGCTGTAGTTACAACTCTGTGGGGGCCTGAGCCTGCCCAGGAATGGGCTAAAGCAGCACTAACAGGAGACCCAATAAAGGCACCTTGGAGGGGCTGGCTGTGGGGGTGACAAGAAAGGAGTTTCTAAGTTTGGATAACTGATACTTTCAATCAAACTTTACCTCCCTTTGCATGCCAGGCTCCGGGCAACCAGAAACGAAAGAGAAGTCTCTTAGGGAGATAGGTGTGTGAGTGACACTTAAGCAAAGTGCATGAACAAGACTCTATCACTATGATCAAAGCCTGACATAGACACAACACCCACTGTGAGGTTACAGGGACTCACATTTGTGTAGGATCTGTGTGCATGTGTATGTGTGTTCACACGTGTGTGCATGTGCATGCACATGTGTGTACGCGCACATGTGTGTGTGTGCACATAGGTGGGTGACCTTTTGTGTGCATGCCTGTGGAGGCCAGAGGTTAATATTAGATGCCTGTCACTTTGCAACATGCGGCCACCAGGTTCTGCATCCCAGGGCTCTGGGGACGTTGAGGGCAGGGCTTCCTTCCAGGTTTTCAGTGTCATCTGGTGCCAGCACACAGCTAAGGCTCCTTAAGGTCCTTTCTCCAGGCCAGAGAGATGTATGCTTAGAGAGTGCGTTAGAGAAAGCTCGGAGTGTGAAGGGGCCTCTGGAGAAGAAGGGGCCGTGAGTGGGGTGAGAAATAGAGGCCCATCGCCAGACTAGAGGGGAGCGCAGGCCATCGTGGACTTGGGAGACCTGGAAATGTGAGGTATCGTGGGTGGGGGGAGGTGCTCAGGCATCCTGAACAACACCCACCTCTGACTGGGGGAGCTCCCCCGACCACTCCTTTCCAAGTTTTGTCTCTTCTAGGGGTATGTGTCTTTGCTTTACCCCAGCCTTAGAGCTTAAAGTTGCACGGAAACCTGTGGGCTAGGACATACTGGAGAAGACACTTGGATTCTCTTGGCTCACACAAAGTCCCAAAGCGTCTCTTCTCGATCTGGGTGTGTCTGTGAGATTACCCCTCAGGTAAAAGGGCTCTCGTGCCCCCTGCTGGCAGCTCTGCTCCAAGCATCCCTGTCACTCGCTGAGGATGCTACCGGGAGACAAGCACCTTGTGAGAAGCAAGTCGGGTTTCCGGGCTGTGGTGGGGGTGGGGGGTGAGGTGGGGGTGGGGGCGGTGCAAGAGTAGAGGTAGGGAGTATGGGGGATGGGGTTGGGGACGGTGGAATACTGACCTGCCAGAGTGAAGGATTGGTTATTCATCGGAACCCTGGAGGTTTCCAAATTGGTTCACCTCCCTTTATCCTTTATCCCGAGCTGGGAGAGACTTTTCAAAAACCTATCAGAGGCAGTCCTTGGAACCACAAGCCTCATCACTGGTTCTTTTGGGTCTGAAGCCCCTTGTGCCCAGTGCAGAGAGCCAGTCTCCAGAGGCTACATGCTGTATGAGTCCATCTACAAAACCGTTTCAAAGGAAGAAATGAGAAAGGGAGAAAGACCAGGTTGCCAATTGGGGAAGAAACAGGGAGATGTGAAGATAGAGGAACCCCAGAAAGGGGGCAGATGAGGATAAGGACATTTGTTGCTCTTGCATAGGACCCTGGTTCAAGTCCCATCATCCTCATGGCAGCTCACAATTGTCTGTAACTGCAGTTTCAGGGTATCTGAATGCCTTCTTCAGGCACAGGTGGCCACCCGTCATATACCTACACACAGGCAAAAGCGCCCACAAACTTAAAATAATAAATTAGGGCTGGAGAGGTGGCTCAGCGATTAAGTGAGCTGGCTGCTCTTCTAGAAGCCTTGAGTTCAATTCCCAGCAACCACGTAGTGGCTCACAACCATCTGTAATGTGATCTGATGCCCTCTTCTGGGACTTAGTACATGCAGATAGAGCACTCACATTAAATGAATAAGTAAAACCTTTTGAAAAAAAATAAAAATAAAATAAAATAGAAATCCCAGTTCATTCCCGCTTCCCCAGTTTTGGTGCTAGAGATTGTCCAGAGCCTCTCACGTCCTGATGTTCTCTGAGTAAACTGTCTCCCAAGAACTTTGTTTTTGTTTTGGACAGCATCTCACTCTGTAGCTCTGACTTGCCCAGAACTCACTATATAGACCAGGCTGGCCTCAAGCTCGCAGAGACTCACCTGCTTCTGCCTCCCAAGAGCTGGGGCTAAAGGCCTGCGCCACCACGTCGGCCAGAAGTGGGGTTTTTGAAACAATAGAACCGTTCTGTTTTGATCGTGGTGGTGGCTGTGACATTTTGTGCCTGTGACAAAATACAGAATTCTACATAAAGACACACAGTAAGGAGCGTGCACAGGCCAGAGGAGTAGGTAACCCTACAGCACAGTGGGGCTCACGAAGGCTGGCGTCTCTCAGCATTGATGTGCACAGCAGTTATGTAGGATGCCATGGTCAGCGTTGGATGCTAACAGTGGTCTGAGAATTCAGCATCAGGGGATCAAATACTCTCTTCTGGCCTTAGCAGATACCTGCACGCACGCACACACACACACACACACACACACACACACACACACACACACAGAGGAAGAGGAGGTGCAAAAAGAGAAGGAGGAGAAAGGATCTTGGTGTGTTGCTATTCCAGAACTTGGGGTATAGAAGCAGGATAGAAACTCAAGGTTATCTTTGGCCCTATAGCAAGATGGGGGCCCATCTGACTGCGTTGTGACTCTGTCTCAACGCTATACAATACAGGAAGACTGGCCACAGAGTCTTTCTGATGATCGCCACCTAGTGGTCCATGTGAGTAGTGCAGGATGGAGCATGTTCTGTTGGTGGGCCTCCTTTTAGTAAAAAGAAATCTCATATCAAAGGTCTTTTTCTAAGGCCTCTAGCAGGAGAACACCCAAGCTTGAAAGGCCCAGGAAGGCAGGCTCCCTTCCTGCCCTCTTGTCAATATAATGAGACCCAACCTGCTTTGGTCTAGCAAGGAGCTCTACCTCAAATACCCTTGCCTCAAAGCGTATAGAAAGTAGCTTTCCTGAGGCACCGCTGCTCTGAGGTCTTCAGAAAAGACTGGTGCAGGACCCTGGGATCAAAGGACTCATGGGCCCAGCATGGTGGCCTTGTGGCTGTCAATCTGCAGGACCGGGGCTAGCCTAGAAGACTAATGTGACTGCACAAACGTCCCTGCACTAGGTTCAGGGTTGGAAAAGCTGCACAAGTCTCACTGTGCAGTCGTGGCCAGCTTCTGAGGCAGAGGTAGATGTCCCAGTTTTATAGATGAGTGGCCTGGTGCAAGCTACCTGCTAAGATCACTCAGTAAGAAATGTCGGGGGTGGGGCGGGGCTGGAGAGATGGCTCCGTGGTTGCAAGTGCTCCTTGCCTTTCCAGAGAACCTGAGTTCCCAGCATTGACATTAGTGCCTTGCAAGCACCTGTAACTCCATTTCCAGAGGGCTCTGACACCCTCTTCTGGCCTCCACTAACATCCATGCACATGAATAAAAATAAAATTAAAAAATATTTTAAAAAATGGCACAGTTGGAACATGATCTCTGGATACTTGCCTTTTGACATCTTCAGTTGTGAATGAATATTACACTTATTTACAGTGTGTTTATGTGAGTGTGTGTCCATATACATAACTCAGGGGAGTCAGTTCTCTCTGTTCTACCATGTAGTTCCAGGGATTAAAGTTGGCTCTTCAAGGTTGCTGTCAAAGTTTTTTTTTTTTTTTCTTTCTTTTTTTGGTTTTTCGAGACAGGGTTTCTCTGTATAGCCCTGGCTGTCCTGGAACTCACTTTATAGACCAGGCTGGCCTTGAACTCAGAAATCCGCCTGCCTCTGCCTCCCAAGTGCTGGGATTAAAGGCATGTGCCACCATGCCCGGTTGGTGTCAAGGGCTGATGACTCACTGAGTCATCTCTCCAACCCATGAGCAAGTGTTTATTGAACACCCATTATGTCAGTCTCTATGTTACATATTGAGAACACAAAAAATCTCCCTCTTTAGGCTTGTGGGGATTAATGACTCATCCCGAGATGGAGCTGTAAAATGGTAAACAGAGAAAAGAGATGCATACAGGTCTCTTCTAGTGTATATGGGGAAAGGTGGTGTAGGTGGGCACTCAGAGGGGCTGCTGAGAAACGGCGACTTCAGGACAGCACCAAAAGATGGCCGACTAAGCAAAGGCAAAAATAGAAAGGAGCACAGCACATGTAAATGTCCCGGGGCAGGAAAAGAACATAGCACATACATGCAAAGGTCCTGGGGCAGGAAAGAACACAGCACATACAAAGGTCCTGGGGCGGGAAGGAACACAGCACATACAAAGGTCCTGGGGCAGGAAGGAACACAGCACACACAAAGGTCCTGGGGCAGGAAGGAACACAGGGCATTAGGGAAATTGATGGGAAGTTGTTGTAGTCATAGCTCAGAAACCAAGACAGTGTGTGAGGTGCAGGTCTTGCAGGGGCTTGAGTCTGTGTGTGCTCTAGACAAAAGTGTTATTAGGAGTTTGGAACTATCAATTCATACACTCTTCACACCACCGTAGAGTAGGTATTGCTATTGTACCCCCATTCTCCAGATGAATACACTAGGTGCACAAGGTGAGACTGAAGTTTCTCTGTGGGTGGAGGCCTGGCTTGGTAGGGGTGGTGACTCACAGCTCTTTCCCGAGCCCTGCTGGGACATGACCAGGGCTGAAAACGAGGTGCTTTGCCCTGATTTGTGCCAACTGTCAAGCAACTTGGGTGCTCAATAGAGCAGTCTGCATAGGACGAACAACGTGTAAGCTCACCCAGGACTCGGCTGAGTCAGGATGAGGCCCCATATTGTGGCTCGCATTCCTGGACAGGTGTCTGTCTTCAGGGCCCCAGGCTGACCTCCCTGCTTGTATTTGCTGGTGGCTGCCACTGGACACAACAGCTCAATATGTCATGGAGAGCCATGGGTGTGTTTATGAAAGAAAGGTGACTCGTCATCCTCAGGGAGGTGTGGAGAATGAGGGGAGGAGCTGTTCTGAGCCTTACTGTGGTTGCTGTGTTTCCAGTCATTGCTGGGGCCAGAGGCCAGCCTGCTGTGGAGAGGGAGGGAGGCAGATCGGGGCTCTGAGGAGATCTAGTGAAAGCCAATGGTGACAGACAGTACAACCCCTTACCCCCATGGCAGCTGATGAAGATGGTGGGGAAAAGCCACAACAAGATGCAAGGGTCACCGTGGGACCTGGCAACAGTTGTATACCCACGAGGATGGAAGCACACACAGGTCAACAAATGGAAGCTCGCAGCTCTCCCCAAGTCACACTGAAGCCCGAGCCCTAGTGTGATGGCATTTGGAAATGGTGCCTGTTGGGAGTGACTAGGTTTAAGTGACTTCATGATTGAAGTTGGGATCTGACCTTGGCAAGAACAGACCTTTAGGTCCATTCCCCTGTAAGAACATGGCTAGAAAGTGCTGCCTGCTAGCCAAAGATGTCCTTGTCCCACCCCACCCCACCCCACTCCACTGTGCTGCAGCCTCAGCTGGAACATCCGGCCTCCAGCTTTGTGAGGAATACATTTCTGTTGACTAAGCAGCGTTACAATAGCAGCTGCAGCTCTCTAAGCCAATGTGGCCACAGAAATGCTTGTTCGGCGCTGTCTGTCTCGACAGCCTCTGAGAGGGTAGAACCCATGATCCTTCAGTTAGCAAATGAATTAAGAAAAGGTGGCAGGGATGGAGAGATGGCTCAAAGGTTATGAGCACTGGCTGCTCTTCCAGAGGTCCTGAGTTCAATTCCCAACAACCACATGGTGGTTCATAACTATTTATAATGAGGTCTGGTGCCCTCTTCTGGCCGGTAGTCATACATACAGATAGAACACTGTATAATCAATCAATCAATCAATCAATCAATCAATCAGTCTTTTAAAGAAAGAAAAGGGAGGAAGGAAGGAAGGAAGGAAGGAAGGAAGGAAGGAAGGAAGGAAGGAAGGAAGGGAAGGTGTCAGCTGAGCCTGATGATGCACTGTCAATGCTTGAGAGGTGGAGGCAGGATGGTCAGGAGTTCAAGGCCATCCTCAGCTGTACACTGAGGCAGGGTGATATAGGCAGGCTGAGGTTAAGTAGCTCACCACATCCTACAATGCTCTGCTAAGAGTCCAAGGTGTTTAAGCTAGAGGCCAGTCTTCCAGGCTACTACCAAAGCACATTCGCCAAAGTAGGAGAATAAACATTTTATTTAACAGTTAGTTATTAGCTTGCCTTAGGACTTTAAATATACAGCAAGTGTACAGCAAGAAGTCTTCATTTGTTCTCTTCTGCGCCCTGCTACCATCAGGGCTGGGCTTGCATCAGTCGTATTCACTGGGCTCCAAGCTCCAGCACGCATGCGTAGAACCCCTGCCCCAGGGCACAGTGCTGGGCACATGAGGACCCACAATAAATATGGACTGCATGAAACCAAGGGAGAAGCCCGTGGGAAAGGCTGGCATAGTCTGAATGCTCAATAAATATTAGCTATTATATTGTTTGTCGAGTCAGTGGGGGTGGGTGGAGCTGGGGGCTCAGATCCATAGATTGAGGTGGTATGTGCATGAGGGAGGAATCGGGCAGCTGACACAGCTTCAACTGTTTGCCTAAGGCTGTGACCTCCCGGACAGGCCTCTCCTAGCTCTGCATGACAAGTAGGGTACCAGGTGGGCATCCAGCCAGTCAGGGTGCAGACAGTGGCTGGGGGCTTCAGGCAGGCACCCAGCCAGGGTGTAGACAGCAGCTGGGGGCTTCTATTTATGCTGTCCCCCCACCGCACACCAACAGCTGTGGTAGGCTCCCTGCTGCCTTCAGGGGCCCCCAACCTCTAACCTACACAAAGTGCTCCAGCGTTTACTCTGGTCTACCTACAGGCTGTGCTGCAGTGGGGCTGGGGCGTCACCTCCTCCTCTAGAAGCTGGACTCGTCGTGGGGATAGCCTTTGCAGGGAATCAGACCACCTATGGACCCCTGAAGTACTGCGATTTCTGCAAGCCCCAGATCGCCGGGTTTGGTATGTGGTTAGTATGAAGAGCTTCTGTGGAGAACGGATGTGGCCCAGGGAGAGAGGGAGGCATCAGGAGGCCTGCATCAGGGTGGCACTGGAGCGTAAGGCTGAAGGAAGCAGTCAGTGGCCTGGGCTGGTGGCCAGGGTCAGTCCTCCCCTGGCAGCAGAGACAATGTCAATAGCTGTGCTTCATGACCTCTTGCATAGCACGGGGCCTACAGGGTCTCCATCAAGGCCTGGACAGGTGCAGGCCTAAGGAAACCAGAATGCCCTCACCAAACTCCCTGCCGGGGGTGGGTGGGTGGGTGGGGGACTAGAAAACAGACCTTCACCTCCCTCCTCCAGGCACGTTCTCACATCCACACAATAGGCGGCGCTGTAATTAGGGAAAGGGCCCTAATGAACCCCTAAAGGGGACGCGAGAGGGAGAAATCACATTTCACGAACTGCCCACCAGGGGTCACTGCACCCTCTGAATGGACGGGTGTTGAAGTCACAGTGCAGCGGAGGGGGGTGGTGGTGGTGGTGGGAAGCGGGAGAGCCTCAGAGGAGGTCCAGCCTCACAGCCTCCAGCTAACCCACGGTCCACAGTCAGTGCGGTGGGAAGATGTCTGCGCACTGATGTAGGATGAGCTCCACCACCTGGTTCTGGAACACCATGGTCATGGGCATGCTGGCCTCCTCCATCTCAGGCCGCAGCAGCGTGGGCCCGAACACTATGGCCACATTCTGCACAGACATACGGTTCTGCTCGCCGTGCTCAATCACCCTGCAGTGGGATTGGTGGGATTAAGAGGTTAGAGATCGGGGAGTCTCTCAACATGGGCTCCAGCCACGACTAGCCCTTCTCTTTTGTCCTAGGAAGTTTGGCTTGCTCACCGGCACAGATGCTGGATGAGTAGTCGGAGCGTGTCCTGGTTGGGAGCTGGCAGCGAGCGCACCAGGTCACGCACGCAGCGGCTGCGCTGGGCTGGGTCCTGCAGCTCTGAGTGAGAGAAAGGAACCAGAGATGGTCTGCTGGCTGTGACGAAAGCGGGCCAACCTCCCCATCCCTCCTCTTCCCAAGCCACTCACTAATGGCTGCTATGAACTGGTGGAAGTGCGAGAAGGGGAAGAGGGGTTCCGGCAGCTCTCGGAAGAAGAGCTTCAGGGCACCCGTGATCACGTGGACGTCTTCCCAGCGCCCATCGTCCAGGTCCAAGCGTTCATCTGCCGCAGGGAAGGGCCCAGGGGATTGAGAGGCAGTCAGCACCCCCTGGTGCCGTCAGGCCCCAGGGCAGGGACTGGGAAAGGGCCTCACCGTGATCCACCTTATAGCGCAGCTTCTGGATGGTGGCCAGGTTCCCACTGATGCGGTACAGTCCATCAATATCCAGCCCTGCGGGAAAGGAAATGGCTGACCCTGGACGGACTAGGGTCCCTTACGATTTCTACTCAGGGTTTTCCTACTCAGAGTCTTTCTGGTTCCTTCTTCTTGACCCTGTGCTCACCCAGGGGGTCTCCACCCTTAGTTCCCTAAAAGTCGGTCAGGAGGCGCTGCCTTGTCTGCGCATGCGTACATACCCCGGGCCTCGACGGTGCGGATGCATTGCTGCACGAAGCGTGGCACAGGACTCCTCTCGCGCTCACACAGTTGAGCCAGCGCGCATCCAAACACCTGGTCTGGGGGAGAGGTTGGTCAGCGCTGCCCAGCCCCGCACCACCTGAGCCCGGATCCCGGCGAACTGCAGGTACCTTTGATGTAGCCCTTGTCCCGCAAAGACTGCAGAGTGGGTCGTCTCTGTAGGAATTTACGGAGCTTGTGCCGGACCCTGCTCAAGTCGCTTTCCAGGCCTCCGGGGCTGAGCGAGGGTGAGGCTGTCACAGACCGAACTAAGTCAGCAGGAGGCAGTCATGGCCCTAGACTCCAACCAGGGCATCACTCCATGTCCCCCCAGCGGGGGAGCCTTTTGGTCGCCTTCCCACCTGATCCCATCGCACACCTGCGTTCTGCCGTACATCCTCCTCCCGCCAGCTTCCGAGGCGCTCACTGGACCCGAAATCAGCACTGCTGTGCTCACATTCCTCCCCTTGGAGCAGGTCTGCAGACTGGCAATCAGACAGCCTCAGAGAAGCAAGGCCTGGGGCGGACTGGGGCCTCTCCCGAGGAGCTCTGGCCTGGAGATGCCCCAGGAAGAGCCTGTTTTTTCTTGTCAGTTTACTGTCCTGGGACTCAGACCTTCCCCTTCTCTGACTCCAGGAGCTGTGAGGTTATCTCTCCTCTCTCTTTCTTATCCTGGCCACCTCTAGCCTCCTCTCAGTTCCTCAACTCTCTCCATCCCATGAGACTGGCTGCCACTATGAACTTACAATTCCTATATAGGCCAGACCTCTGTTGATCATGCCAACAGTACCTCCTGCCTCTGGATTCCAACAGCCCAAATCTATACCCAGTGCTAAGCCATATGGAATTAAGAGAAAGATATTATCAGGCCATTGTCATATAAGTAGCTGTTGACTTTGTCAGAACCTGGGATCAAACTCAGGACCATTTGCATGCCAGGCAACCCCTCTGTCACTAAGCTGTGTCCACAACCCATAATTGGCACTACTAGGGCTGTGGCTCCAGGGCAAAGCACTTGTCTAGAAGACATAAGGCCCTTGGATTCAATCTGTTAATGCTTTGTCTTCTAGTTGTAGCTGTCAATTCCTGAGTCTGGTTCCATCCCTCCCTCAAAATGACACGTCTCTCCAGGTTGTTCCTGTCCCCTCCTTGTAGAGTCTTGCAAAACCAGCCCCAGAGCTGGTGTCATGAGGCTCTCTGTGCATAGCTGAGGGGCCTGCATACAAAGCCCAAGCCCCTACCCATCAGCCCCAGAGGTTCCAGGCTCTGCCTACCAGCTCTGCAATGCCTTCGGCAATGGCTTTGTGCCAGGTGCTGATGATGGCTTCTGAGTCGTGCTGGATCAGGTACTCCGAGCCATCTCGGCTTCGCAGCTGGAGGGACAAGTAGTCACACAAATCAGTAAGTTCCCAATTCCTTCATCTACTTTGGGAGTAGGCTTAGTGTGTGTGTGTGTGTGTGTGTGTGTGTGTGTGTGTGTGTGTGTGTGTACTGAGAGGGAGGTGACAGGTCCCTGCCCTAAGCAACTCAGAACCTAATAGAGCAAAGGCCACAGCCAGGCCCAACTCTTCCTCTTTGTTTAATGCTGTGGGTGACAGGTACAGTACATTTGAATCACTTTATGGGCATACAGCTTATAGTTATAGAACAGTGTTCTGTGGGGTTCATTGCGGCCCACCACAAAATACAACAGGCCTCCCCCCAGGTCCCAGGCAAATGATAGAAAATTCCTATGGAAGATCCTTGAGGCTGGAAGAGCAATGGGGAAAACTGCAGGGTGGGGCAGAAATAGAGAATCGCCCATCCCAAACACCTGAAGGCTATGGAGTTTTGCCAGCTGCAATGCCTGGCTTTAGAAGTCTACGTCAGCCTTTCCCTTTAGTCCAGAGGAAAGCAGACAGCAGAATTTGGCTCACATAGTGAGGAACAACTTCTAGACTCAGAGAAAACTGTCTTTTGGTTCTTCTTTTAAAATTGTAACTAAGAGGCTGGAGAGATGGCTCAGAGAAGTTAAGAGAACTTGTTGCTCTTGCAGAAGACCTGGGTTTGGTTCCTAGCACCCACCAGGTGGCTGACAACCATTCAGTTCCAGGGACCCCAATATCCCTTTCTGACTTCTGTGGGGTACCAGGCACACATGTGATGTGCGAGCGTTTGCGTGTGTGTGCACACACACATGTATGCATACATGAAGGCAAAGCATTCACATATATAAAATAAATAAATCTAGAACCAACTAAAGCTTGGAGAATCATAAAAACAGAAGACCCGGGCTCCCTGTAGCATGTCTGGTCATGCTTCTGAACTTCTCTATAATTAATATGCTATCTGAAGCAGTCCTAAGGTCCCAGCTCAGCTTCTGTGGGGCTCTTTAGAAGGACACTTATCCCGCTAGACCCCAGGTTCATAGAAACACATTAGAAAGCTCTTTAAGAACCATGATTAGGAAACAGCTTAGATTCCCCGGAATGGAGAGGGTCTTCTCCCCCACAGTAAAGATCTGTCTGTGTAACTGGTGGCTGTCCCTGTTCTCTTTTGCTGCCTGGAGAACCTAACTTTCTCTCAGTGAGCACCTGCTACTCACAGTCGACCCCTAGTCCTCCCCATGCTGGACCATCCCTAACTTGTTTGGCCAGCTGCTGGCTACTGTTTTTTTTTTTTTTTTTTTTGGAATTTATTTATTTATTTGTTTGTTTTTTTATTTATTTTTGTTTTTCCAAGACAGGGTTTCTCTGTATAGCGCTGGTGTCCTGGGACTCACTTTGTAGACCAGGCTGGCCTCGAACTCAGAAATCCACTTGCCTCTGCCTCCCGAGTGCTGGGATTAAAGGCGTGCACCACCACGCCCGGCTTATTTATTTATTTTACCAGTTCATTGCCTATGGTGTGTGTGTGTGTGAGAGAGAGAGAGAGAGAGAGAGAGTGTATGTGCGCATGTTTGTGCCTGTATGTATATGTGCATGTGTGTATTTCTATGTGTGTACGAGTGTGTATACCTATGTGTGCCTGTGGCTGTGTAGGAATACGTGCGTGTATGCACGTGTGTGAATGTATCTGTGCATGTGTGCATGTGTGTGTTCCTGCGTATGTGCCTGAAAGTATGTGTGTATGCCTGTGTGCTCGCACATGTGTGTGCATGTGTGTGTACGTGTACCTGTGTAAGAATGCATGTGTGTGTATATGTGTACATGTGTATGTTCCTGTGTATGTGCATGTGTGTGTGTGTGTGTGTGTGCGTGCGTGTGTACGTGTGTGTGTATTGGCATGTACATGTGGGCAGGTGGAAGCCAGAGTCCAGCCTCAGGTGTTGTCTACTTTTTGTCTTGTTTGTTTTTTGACAGGTCTTGTACTGACTTGGAATTCAGCATTTAGGTTCAATTAGCTGAGCAGCAAGGCCCAGGGAATCCATGCCTCTGCTCTCCCATCCCTGGGATTTCGAGCATCCCTGGGATTACGAGCGTCCCATGTGCCACCACACTGTGCTTTCACGTGGGCTCTGGGGGATCATCAGCTCCGTCCACCTGTGCGATAAGCGCTGACTAAGCCATCTCCTCAGCCCTCACTGCCTGTGTGTTTTTCTTGTGTTCTGTCCCACAGCTCTTAGGGACCGTCAAACCCCTGAACACTGAAGGGTGTGGCACTGAGACCTTGCCAGAGTCTTCTTGCTCTACCAGCTAGGGAAGCCAGACCAGCTTGTGGCTGCTTTATTTGATGGGGACCCAATAAAAACCAGAATCTGGGCTCCGGCCCGTGAAAACACGCTCCTGGCTCAGCCCATCACAGTGAATCAGAGTCCCTCGTCTCAGGCTGAAAGGAAGAAAGCCACTCTTGGGGGGGGTGACCTCCTCTCCCAGACACCTGCTTCTTACCCTCAGGGGCAAGGCTGGGGACTTCAGACAGCATGACAACACTAGGCGCGAGTCTTTGAGTCTTGGGAACTCCATCCCTCCTTTCCATGGGCCCCCATTCTTCGGCCCTGTCTGCAGTGGGGTTCACAGGCCCCCTTCCCTGTCCAGCCACTCACCTCTAACACATTCTTCTTGCTGGATTTGTCTTTGGGGGCCCAAGAAAGAGAAGCTCCCTTCAGTTCGACCGTGTATTCAGGGGTGGAAAGCTTTGAAGGATGCCTCTGTGGGGAAGGAAGGAGGGAGGGAGAGAGAGAGAGAGAGAGAGAGAGAGAGAGAGAGAGAGAGAGAGAGACACGCAAATTATAAGGGGCATCCATCCAGATGGACTTGCTACAGCCCCTGGGTCTGACACCCCGGCCCCTGGTGCATCGTTGTCCTAGAACCTGCTGGCAAGCAGGAGGGGAGGGCAGGAAGGAGCGGGGATCCTAGGCCCCAACCTCCCTGCTTGCCAGACTGGAGCCCACCATCCCCAAGGACAGTTCTTCAGGCCTAAAGTGGTGGGAGGTGTTCGGACAGGGGTGAATCTGCCATCACTGCCCCTCGGCACTTGGGTAGCCATCTTTAAGACCAGAAAAGGAGCAGGAGATGTCCCCTTCTCGGGGACAGGTCTCACCAGGCCGCCTGCAGCTGAGGTCTTTGAATCCTTGAAGAAGGTCAGGACACCGCCCTCCAGCACAGTCCAGGAGGTGCTCCAGTGTTTCTTCCTGGGTAAGGAGGAAGTGGGGGTGGGTGGGGCTTAAATTTGCTCCTGGGCTGGAGGACTCACTGGACCCAAACACACACGAGGACACTGAGTTTTAAGGACGTAGCTGGGGTACTGGTTTGAGAGGGCTGGATTCCCCCAGATAGCTGGATCCCGTTTCCTCACAGGCCCTTGTATGAAGTTGCTACCATGATTAGTAACCGGGGCATATGGGAGCCTAGGGGAACGTCATCATCAAAGCCCCACCCTGCCAGGGTTGGGTCTGGACAGGCCCTCACCGAAGTCTCTTCCCCTTGTCTACTGTCTTGGTACGATGGAGGACTCCTGCCTTGTCCAGAGTCTTGACCTAAGAGAATGAGGGGAGAGGGAATAGTCATTGGGGGGTGGGGAGGGGGCAAGTAGGAAGGGACAGAAGCTAGTGTCTCCTTGGTTGGAGGTTCCCCACAGGCCGAGCTCACTGAACCCCGTCAACCGCCCAGCTGCAGGAGGGAAGGTGATCGCTCTACAGAAGTAGGCACAAGATTACTCCAGGTCGTCCCTGCTTTCTCTATTCTGGGGCTTACAGAGAAGGAGGAATATATTGCTCCTATCCCCGACCCCAGACTCCGTGGCCCCTTCCCACCTTCTCCTCTGGAGGGCTAGCCTGGGCTGGAGTGTCGCTATCCTGGCTGGATTTTCGGACACTTCGAGGGGCAGGGATCGGGACCTGGGGAGAGATACACAGTCACTTATCATTCTGTCCAACCACACTCCCCCTACCCCCAAACCCCTCTCCAGCCATCTCCCTTCCCAAGCTGGTTACCTGGGGCAGCTCCCATTGAACAGAGGAGTCCTCTGGGTTGTAGAAATATGGCTTCCCGTGCTGGTCCTCCAACCTTACCCACTGTGGACACAGGGATGGTCAGGGCCCTCAGCCTAGAGCCCAGGGTGGCTCTAAGGGCTGGATCACCAGACTTAATGTTGAATGGCACGAGGTGTTCACTTTAGACTTGAGGGGAGGTCCTAGTGAGGAAGTCCGGGGAGTAAGTCTAGGTCTGTCTGTCTGTCTGTCTACTAGTGAGATCCTACCTGCTCTTGAGTGAACTGGTTTGTGTAGAGCATCTGCTTGTCTGGGGTAATTTGACAGGACCAGCCAGGGGGCGCAACCAAAGGAGAAGCGGGGGCCGGATCACTGAAGGAGCCCACAGGAGAATAGTCCTCTTCAGGGTAACTGGCCAGTAATTCGGGGTAGTCTGTTTCAGGAGTTGGGGGCTGCAGAGACCGAAAGATGGAGTCAGAGGTTCTCTGTCTCCTGCCCCCCCCCCCATCTTTACTCTCTAGTCCTTGGGGCCAAGAAGCAAGAAAAAGTCAGGAGCCCTACGAGAGGGCTCCGCCCTGCTCTCTGGTCTCAGAGAAGCAAGAGGTGGGGTTAGCAACGCTCAGAGGTGGCCAGCCCCCATTGGTTTCTGATTAACATGAGAAGAGGTAAAAGACATTCAGAAATGTTTTCCCCGCATGCCCACACATACAATGTCCCACCCCTATCCTCGGATCCCTGAGAAGCAGGAGGTGGGATCAGCGGTCCTTGGGGTGGCCCTGCCCCTTACCCTCTGCTGCCCGGGGCTTCGCGGGCTCAGGCTGGGTTGCATTTCCAGTTGTTCCTGGTGATCTTCCTCCAGCTCCTCGGTCTCGTCCTCCCAGGCCGTCTCACCGGTCAAGGGGTTGTAGAAGAAGACCCTGCGGCTCTCCTCATCCCAGTACTGGCCCCACTCTGTCTCCAGGCTCTCCCCGCTGCCCACAGAGGCCCGGGAGGTGGCCGGGCTGGTGGCACCTTCAGGTGTTTCAAAGGGTGACTCCCAGGTGGTCACACCCGTGTCGGGGTTGTAGTAGTAGGGGCGCCCAGTGCCCGCGTCTGTGTGCGTCTCCCACACTGGGCTGAGTCGAGGAGGAGCTGCAGCAGAGCGAGGCGACGTGGCCCGAGGTTGCCTCTCTACATTGGCATACACTGGTTCCGGGGGGTCGTCCACCTGCGGGAGCCGAAGGAAAGGACTTTTAGGGTAACTCCAGAGTCACACAGTGTGGCCCTGGACATGCGTGCTTTGACCATCCCAGAAACTGTGGCAAAAAGAAAAAACAAAAACAAAAACAAAACATGTCTTTGAAAGTGCTGTGTGTCGGTTTGTTTATTGTATAACAAGAACTCAGCTCTCTGCGTTTACAGAGGAGTCTGCACTTAGAGAAAGGCGAAATGTGAGCAGGAACAGACCAACAGCCTGGGATCAAGTCTTTAGGGGGCCTCATTTGGGGGTCTTCCGGCTTTCCGTTGTTCCAAGAGCGCACATGAGAGAGCAGAGCAGCCAGATGGGCTGGGCTGGAGAATTAAGGCTCAAAGAAAGGAGCGGTCCCTTTCCCCACAAAGGACTGGGGCATCTAGGGTTTCCTCTGGTTAGTCACAGAAGAGAGCTCACCGTGTGATTCACACTTTCTGCTTCCCTGCTGGTGGAGGGGCAAAGTCTTGGGCCATCCATCACCTGCCTGGGCTTGGGCTCTATTTCCTGACACTCCCTGCCCCTGGCCTTGAACTTTAAGCTCCAGTTGCACTGAAGTCTCGGGTCTGTCCCTGTCCACGCAGGAACTTCTGCAGGTCCAATGCCTTTGGTTCCCTTGCAGCCAGCCTGTCTGTGTCCAGCTCCACCCAGCTCTCCCCAGATCCCACCAGTGTCCCCACCACACGCAGCCCAGCAGTGTCAACACCCTAGAAAGATAGACAACACCATTATCAAACCGAAGCCGGCAGAAATGCACCAGGGATTGATAGTTTTCAAAGAACACGCTATGCTCCCAGCAAACAGTACACCTCAAAAAGCATTAGTAATATGGATGGGATGTGGTTTGACTCTAAATACTGCACACAATCAGGTAGTACATTTCTGTTATTCAGAAGACAGAGGCAGAACCTCATGAGTTCAAGGTTATCCTTGTCTACGTGTGGGGTTTGAAGCCAGGGTGGGGTATAAGAGACCCTGTCTTGAAAAGACCAAAGTCAGACAAAATGCAGACAAAGGAGCTATCTAGGTAGAGTGATTATAGGGGTTCTGCTTGGGGGAGGGGGAAAGGGAGGGGAGGGGAGGGGGAAGGAAGGGGAGGGAGGGAGGGAGAGGGCTGGGTAATTGAATCCTAGGCCTCAGGTACAAAAGGCAAGTAGGTATTTGTCCAATTCTTTAATTCTTTTTCCTTTAAAAATGTTGGAGCTTCCAATTTTTGTAATAGCAATTAAAACACACACACGCACACACACACACACACACACACACACACACACACACACACAAAATCATCACAAAAGTTCCTCCTCCATGGCTGAGACTCCTGTGTAAGGGAAGCATGTTCTACTCAACCTGGCTTCTCCCCCTAGGAAAAAACATAAAAATCACTCATTTGGGGCTGGAGAGATGGCTCAGTGGTTAAGAGCATGTGCGGCTCTTGCCGGAGTTCAGTTCCGAGCACCCCAACGATGGCTCATGAACCTCTAACTCCAGCTCAAGCAGAACCGATTCCCTCTTCTGACCTCCTTGGCACACATACCACCCTGCCACCAACCCCAGTCACTCATCCTACAAAGATTGCTTTGTTCTATGGCAGGAACCGAGCCAGGTGCTGGGAACGCAGCAGAGAATAAATCGATGTAAGTTCCTGCTTAGTGCAAGCGACCTCTAGGGTGCACACGCAGGTGTGGTGTACGGAGGTGTGGTACATGCGGGTGTGGTAAGCGTGGCGTGTCAGTGTTGGGCACTGCTGAGAGAGATGGCAAAGCCGGAGGCTGGCGAGAGGGTTCTGCAGTTAAAGACACTTGATGCCAGGCCTGACAGCCTGAGTTTGAACTCCAGCACCCATTTGGCGGAGGGAGAAGATTGACTGCCCAAGTTACCTTCTTACTTCACACATGGGCCATGGTTTATCCGATCATGTGTGCATCCATGTGGGCACCCGATAAATAAATAAAATATAATAAAAAAACAATGGAGGCATGGCGAGACATGGAGGTCTCAGTTTCGCCAAGTTGGCCAGTTCCCAGGATGCAGAGGGGTTGAGCCCATGGATTCCCCTCCGTTAGGGTCCTGTGGTGGAGACAGACCTTCCACCCACTTCTCCTCTCTCCCTGACCCCCAACCCCATGTGGCATCCTGTGTTTTGGCTGCACCAGGCTGCTTCCCTACCTCCCCAGAAGAAGGTCCCTACTCACTTCCTGGCCTTTCTATAGGCGACTCCCTTGGCCTGACTTCCTCTCTCTCCCTTCCTGCTCACTCTGGCTTTGCTTCTGGGCGATCCTTGAGTCACAGGCTCTCTGGAGAGAGATCTAAGCTGCTCATCACTGTTCGGGTTCAGTGGCATGCTGCTGCCTTGGAGGCTGGGTGACTGACCACCTACCTGGCCATCTTTCTTCCTTTCTTCCTGTGTATATGTAGTGTGTATATGTATGTATGTGCATGTGTGCATGCACACATCTATGTGTATGGCCTGATGCTGTCACTGGTTTCTTCCTCCACTTAACTCCACATAAATGCCACCTTATGTATTGAGGCAGGGTCTCTCCCTTGAAGCCAGAGCTCACTGACTTGGCTAGTCCAGCTAGCCACCTCGCTCTAGAGATCCCCTGTCTCTGCCTCCCCAGCACTGGGATCACAGGTAGACTTCCAAGCCCACCTGGCTTTTACATGGGTATCAGGGATACAAACTCTGGGTGTCATGGTTACACAGTGAGCGCTCTACCCACTGGGCCATCTCCCTAGTCCCAGGCGTGCATCTCTTGTGAATACGACGTAGGACTGTGTGCCCAGCCCCATGGGGCCCCCTTCAGGCGAAGCAATGTCCTGAAGCACATAGCAGCTCATCTCAGACACTGCTTTATGGGCAAGTCAATTCTATGGCAAATGCCAGAAACAAGCACGGACACCCAGAACAGAATGTGAGAAAGGAATAGCTGGTGATGCGGCTTTGAGCCACAGCGCTCAGGAGATTTCAAGGGACAGGACAGAGACGGTAATGACAGGGGACAGAGAGGACAGATGTGTTTCCTGTGTCACGGCTGGATGCACCGGGGCTGTGGCCTTGCCTAGTCCAGGCCTGGGGATGGAAGGGTCCATGGGTGATGAGGTGATGATGACGTGGTACTGGACTCTTTGGAGCAGGGATTTATGCTTGACAGACTACGGGAGCTAACAGGGGTCTTGAACATAGGACACATCAGCAAGTATGGGGGATACTGAAGAGAGAGAGAGAGAGAGAGAGAGAGAGAGAGAGAGAGAGAGAGAGAGAGATATGATTTAGGTCCCTGGAGTGACAGGGCTACCCCACGAAGAGACGATGCAGAATCACGAGGTGGGAGCAGGAGGAAGACAGGCTTGCCCCAGAGACACCAACTGCTTGGGATGGAAGAGAGGGACCCTAAAAGAGGCAAGCAGGCAGACCCCACTCCTCTGAGGTGGTCTGCAAGCTGCAGCCATGAGGATCCTTCAAACTCTGGAGCTCTCTGTGAGCTCCACACACTCCCAGCCCTGGTGGCAGGTTGGTTCCGCTGGGTTCTCACTGCTTATGGGGCTGCCCAGGCTCTTTCATTGCTCTCTCTGGGGAGCATGGCAGGCCCCCACTCTGGAGACCCGCATGCAGCCAAAGTCTAAAAATAGTACCAAGGGCTCCTAAGTTGTAACCTCCAGGCGCAGGAGTGGGAAAGAGGAAGAGGCCTCGCCACCTCAGGTCAGAGAACTGAGCCAAGAGATTTCCCCTTCACTTCTTTATGGTCCTGTGCCCCTTGTCTTCAGTTACCTTCCCTTGCCCACAGCGGTGGAAGTCCCATCTCTCTTGCCCCACGCTGTGGATCTCAGAACTCCCTGTCTGTCCTTCCAAGGACAGACAGGAAAGTTAGCCAGAAAAGGCTTCCGAGAAGAATGTCTCGACACCACCCCCCTTCCCCAGCATGTCCTGTTCTGAGCTTTACAATCAGCTCCTAAAAGAGTGAGGCGCAGGCCTGCCGCAGCTCCAGACCCAGAAGGCCGTCCCTTCAGAGGCCGAGCCTGCCCGAGTCCTGCTAACTTACCTGTGCCCGCAGGGCCCGGCTCTGTCTTCTGACCAGTTTTGAAATCACGTCCACCATCCCGGGCCCCCTCTGAGTTGCTGGGATGCAGCCTGGGAAAGCTTAGGGGGGTGGGTGGAGCCCCGGACTACAACTCTGGGGTGGCACAGGGCAAGTGGGAAACAAGAAGTTGCCTCGAGATGGCGGGAGGCTGAGACTGCGGCTGGTTTCCTGTCAGGGCTGCGGAAGTGCCTGAGACAAAGTTGCCTGATGGGTGTGCGGTGGCGCAGGTTGGGGGTGTTTTCATGTTTCCTGGACTCTACTGGCTGTCCCCCCCCTCCCAACTCCCTGCCCCTGTGCTCAGTGCTCTGGTGACACATCGTCATATTGATCTACATCCCAGCCCCAGACACAGCTCGGAGCAGCCTCTACCAAATCGCTCATGGGTAAGTCATGGGTGGCGTGGAAGATGAGGCTCAGATGGGGACAGGTGGAAAGAAACCAGGAGGAGAGAGCCTCGACCCGGGCTAGCCTAGTGTACTGAGGCTCAGACACAAGACAGTGAGTGGCTGTGGACTCGCCGCAGGTCCAGGATGGTGTGAAGGGAAAGAGGAAGGCTGTGGAGAGACGGTTCAGATGAGGAAGGGGTTTGGACACATGCAGTATGGGGAAGCTGGTGTCTAGACTCTGCCAGCCAAGGGAACAGAAGGGACAGCGACCACACCGCTGTCTTCCCACTTGACCACCTGGCTCTGTCTCCTCCAGACTTGGTTACCAAGGCACATTGGCCCTCTTCCTCCTGGGTGGCCACACACACCCAACCCCATAGATGTCTCTACATCCATATGCTAATCCACTCACCTCCACTGAGGATTGAGGGAAAGGAGGGAGGCCAACAACCCGCTCCTTTCTTCTGATCTCTCCTCCCTTCATCCCCTCATTAAGGTGCACACTCCAACCCAGTCACACACAGCGGACCCAGCATGCCCTGGGTGAGCAGCTATAGCTGCGTCTCCAAATCCCTGGGGACCATCTTGTCTGTCCTGTCCCTCCCCGAGGTGCTTCCTTCCTGGGCCCTGCTCCTGAGTCTCCAGTTTGTTTCCAGTTTAGACTCTGTACTGGCTAGCTTTGTGTCAGCTTGACACAGCTGGAGTTATCACAGAGAAAGGAGCTTTAGTTGGGGAAATGCCCCCATGAGATCCAGCTATGGGGCATTTCCTCAATTAGTGATCAAGGAGGAGAGGCCCCTTGTGGGTGGAACCATCTCTGGGATGATAGTCTTGGATTCTATAAGAGAGCAGGCTGAGCAAGCCAGGGGAAGC
>NC_034603.1:70784818-70794041 GCF_900095145.1 Mus pahari
ACAGACCAGCTGCCAATCACCCCATCTGTCCCACAGACCAGCTGCCAATCACCCCATCTGTCCCACAGACCAGCTGCCAATCACCCCATCTGTCCCACAGACCAGCTGCCAATCACCCCCTCTCCCTCTCCAGGCCTCACCTTCAAAACCCTCCAAGGAAGGGGACAGGGAGGGGACAGTGCAAGGGGAAAATCCTGCCCCCTGGGTTGAGAGGCACAATAAAGGCCCCCAAAACATACTGCACAGAACAGCATGCGCCTGTAATTCCAGCACCCAGGAGACCGAGGCAGGGCTGTAAATGGAAGGTAGCCTGGAATTTGTTCATTGTAGCTTCTTGGGCATTTAGTGAGAATCTATCTCTAAAGAAAAACAAAAGAGAAAGAGAGGTGGGAGGGAGGGAGGGAGGGAGGGAGAGAGAGAGAGAGAGAGAGAGAGAGAGAGAGAGAGAGAGAGAGAGAACACAAATCAAATTCTCTGCCAGGAACAGGCCTCCATCCACTCTCTAAGCCTGCCTGCTCTTTGCCACCCAGATGGGGTGGAGAGACAGCAGGAAGGAGTGTGCTTTTTATGTTGTTTCACAGTGGGTTCCTTTTTATCTCAGTGTTGTCACACAGTGGGTCCCTCCCCTACTACACCTTCTATAGGCCAGTGACTGAGTATCCCTCCGTGTCCACCCAGGCCACGGGGAGAGCTACACGCTCACTGCTGTGCAGGGGCTAATGGGAGCAGAGCCCCGGGCACCTCACTACTACCTGGAGTGACTGTGCTGTCCCAGGCAGGTGCCCACCTCAACAGAATCCCGAACACGATAGGTTTGGGGCTGAATTATCTTGAGGAACACAGAATGAATATGTCCAGAGGTATGGGGGTCTGGGTAGGCTCTGCTTCGGTGAGCACAGGCTGGAATTTCCGGGCCCTAGTTTCTTTGGCTGTAGAACATGGGGCTGCCCTCTTCCCCGCCCCCAAGGCTGGTTTCTGTGAAAGCTGGCCTCTGGGTTCCCACACCCACGGGGCCCTGGGGAGAAAGCTGGGTGTGTTTCTGCTTTTCTGATTCTGGGTTTCCGATTGGGCACCCTAAGCGCCGGACTCTGCCCCAGCCTCTGGATGACCTCATGAAGCTGCCTGCTGGGCCTCCTCCTCCTGGGTGGGCGAGCTGGGTGCGGCTCCTTCCTGGCACAGACTAGGGGTGCTGGCAGAGGGCCCCGCAGAGCCCATCAAGGAACTTCTGGGCTGCCCAGTGGAGCCAAGCTGCAGAGTAAGAAAGTGTGACCAGGGACTGCCTTTTATCCACACACCCCTCAGACTTTTTTTCTCATTTCAATGCAGGGCACAGGGACCTCCTGTTCATGCCAGCTTCCCTAACCTGGGCCTGTAGAGCCTTCACTGGCTATGGAGGCCTCACCTCCAACCTCTGTCCACTCCTCTTTTTTAATCACCTGGTCCTGACAGTGCTTTATAAACTTGGTTTCTCTATCCTCTGTGTGTGTGTGTGTGTGACAGAGAGAAAGATGGAAAGACACACACACACAGACAGACAGACAGACAGACACATACACAGAGACAGATAGTCAGATAGACACACAGAGAAACACACAAACACACGCACACACAGACAATAGACAGACAGACAGACAGACACAGAGAGAGAGAGAGAGAGAGAGAGAGAGAGAGAGAGAGAGAGAGAGAGAGAGAGACTCATACACTTCTCTTCCTTCTAAACACTTGGCTTATGGGGTTCTGAGGATCAAGCCCAAGGCCTCATGCACTCTTGGCAAGCGTTTTACCAACTGGGTCCCCCCTCCACCCCACCCCAGTTTTCTGTGTTGTTTTTGAAGCTCTCGGGTTGAACCAGAGTGTTTCTAAAGCTGGGCAAGTGCTCTACCGATGAGCTTAATTCCTAACCAGGTCGGTCTTAAAGCAAATCAGAGAGTGGGGGACTAGGGAAATGGCTCAGCAGGTGAAGCAAGCATCTGCCATGCAAACCAGAGGACTGGAGGTCACATCTCCAGGCCCCAGGTAAGAGCTGGGTGGGTGTGGTGGCCCACCTGTAACCGCAGCAAGGGCGACAGGACAGACCTTCCCCAGGTCTGACAAAGAAACAGTACCTGGGACCCATCTGGAGGCATCTGACATCAGCCTAGGGTCTCCACTTGTATGCACACACCTGTGCATCCACATACATGAGAATACAACTATACACACCCATGCAAAAGGAGAAAAGGAAATACAAGGGAATGAAGCTGGGGCAGAGCTCGGTGGAGAAGCACTTCACATGTGTGAGATGCTGAGTTCAATCACTCATTCAGCCCTTGGTCCCATTGTTGCAACCTTTTGATTTGCTTGTATTTATTTATTTAATGATAGTGTTTAGCTATATAGACCAGGCTGGCCTGAGACTCACTGTATAGCCCAGATTGGCCTCAAACTCTTGGTGCTGGATAGTTTAGGTCACCTTGACACGCGCTAAAGTCACCTGGGAGGAGGGAACCTCAATTAGAAAATACTTGGACCCATGAAGAACACAATTTGTCATGTTGTGATGACCCTGTACTGGCTGGTTTTGTGCCAATTTGACACAAGCTGGAGTTATCACAGAGAAAGGAGCCTCCCTTGAGGAAATGCCTCCATGAGATCCAGCTGTAAGGCATTTTCTCAATTAGTGATCAAGGTGGGGAAGACCCACTGTGGGTGGTGCCATCCCTGGGCTGGTAGTCCTGGGTTCTATAAGAAAGCAGGCTGAGCAAGCCAGTAAGCAGCACCCCTCCACAGCTTCTGCATCAGTTCCTGCCTCCATGTTCCTGACCTGACTTCCTTCAAAGATGAGCAGTGATATGGAAGTGTATGCCAAAGAAATCCTTTCCTCTCAACGTTGCTTTTGGTCATCACAGCAATAGAAACGCTGACTAAGACACCCCCGGTCCTCTCACCTCTACCTTGTGAGTGCTGGGATTATACCGTGCCTCACCGCCTTCAAAACTTTTAAAAACTGTTTTTCACTCTCACTGCTCCCACCTCTCAACTTGTTCATTATTTTTCATCTGGAAGCATCTTGTTCTTCTAGCTCCTCTGACTCCCAATCTCTCATAAACAATTTAGTCTGCAGTCCAGGACTGGGGGTCCTGGGACCAAGGCATATGGCTCATACCCAGGTCTTGCTCTCCTTCTGTCTGATTCAAGCAGGGCCAGGCCAGGTGGTTAGCATGATCTGGCTCAATAAAAGGTTGTGCCTGTGTGCAAGGCTGCCTCAGGAACCCTGGGGCAGCGGGGACCTCTAGCAAGCCTCTAGTACCTAGGAGCCAAATACGTGGTCTCGGTGCTGTCTACTCTCAAGGCTGTGAGGCAGCGAGCAGGAAGACCTCTGGCTTTGATCATAGAAGCCTGCCCAGCCTGACACCTAAAGGCAGAGACCCTCACTTCTTCCACACTCTGGAATGCCCTTCAGCTCAGCCAAGGTCTGCTGAAGGGAGACATGCAAAATCTGCTCCACTGACTGACCAGCTGCTAGGAAGAGACAGGAGAGACAATCAAACCAGTTGCTGCTATCAGACGCCAGCATGGCTGGAGCTGGCCGTGTTGCTGGGAGATGGGGATGGGGTGGGGGAGGTAAGTGTATGGCACGCTGGGACAATTAGCTCAATGAAAGGCCATGGAACAAGGAGCTGCCATGTAGATAGAAAATAATAATAATAATAATAATAATAATAATAATATGTGTGGGAAATCTATCTCTCACTTACTCTGCCCACAGGGATAAACCCTCAAAGGATTAAAGGGTTGTTTTTTTTTTTTAATTTTTTTATTTATTTTTATTTTATGTGTATGTGTGTGTACCTGTGTGAGTTTATGTATACTACATATGTGCAGTGCCCACCAAGGCCAGAAGAGGGCGCCAGATCTCTCTGGAGCCAGAGTTACAGGCTGCTGTTCTCCACCATGTGGGTGCTGGGAAGTAACCTGGATTTCCTTCCTCCAAGAGCAACTAGTGCTCTCGACTGCTGAGCCATCTTGCCAGCCCAAGACTTAAAGATAATAAATAAATAAATAACAATTTAAAAGCCATGAAAATAAATACTGACCAGTAGTCAGGCTTTGTGGTTCATTCCTGACATATATCACTCAAGAGACTGAGGCAGAGGACTGCCACAAGTGTAAGGCTAGCTTGCGCTACATGATGGGACTCAAGAATAACAATAATTAAATGATAAATAAAAATAACAATTTTAAAAGGCATGATGGTTTACATCCTTGTGTCTTCTGATCTTGGCACTGGAGAGACTGGGGCAGAATTTGATGGAAAAAAAAGGAAGAAGGAGGAGAAGGAGGAGGAGAAGAAGAAGAAGAGAAAAACAACAACAAGAAGAAGTAGAAGAAGAAGAGGAGGAGGAGAAAAACAAAAGAAGAAGAAGAAGAAGAAGAAGAAGAAGAAGAAGAAGAAGAAGAAGAAGAAGAAGAACTTTGAATGTTTTAATGCATGCACACACACCCACACAGCTATACATGATGGAGGTTTGGTTAACAACCACCACCGATAATGATCTGGTATGATTTTTATGGAGTTCGAGTGGATTTCTTTTTCTTTCATTTCTTTTAAGCGGAAACACTCTTATTCCTAACACTGGCATCATTGGGAAGTGGCAGTGCGGTGCAGTAGTCAGAGCTCCTGGTGATGCTGTGGCAAACTAACCTAGCACTGGCAGTTGTGTAATGCTATAGCACAGCTGCCAGGTCCACTGTACAGCACATGCATTCGAGCTCCATCAAACCGGGGTTCCCACCTTCTACTGAGAACAGAGACTTCGCTGTGATGGCCAGCAGCCTTGAACACATGCTTCCTTCCCCACATGGATCTGCATGGATCTCCTTGAGTTCGAGGCCAGCCTGGTCTACAGAGGGAGTTCCAGGACAGCCAGGGCTATACAGAGAAACCCTGTCTCATAGGGGAAAAAAAAATCTGTTTACCACATCCCTTGACCACATCAGAAAGTCTTGCCGAGTGACTGACCTGTTTGTCATCTAGGTTTGGTCCAGCACACCCAATGACACCACAAGACAATGAAATCACCTAACACTGCATCTCTCAGAAGTGTTCCCATGGTAAGTGACACATGACATGGTGTATGCACATAAATCTTAGCACATTTGTAACAGTTTAACCAAGTCTGTAATAAAGGGGCAGAATTTAAAAGCCACAAAGCAAACAATACACTCAATATTTTATTTTATTTTTCATGGCACTTGGTTTTGTGCTCAATGCTTCTTGGAGGCCACACAAGGGCTCTGCTGCTAGGATGAATTCCAGCTCTTTTATCCTTTATTTTAGACAGGGTCTTTTTTTTTTTTTTTTTTTTTAAAGATTTATTTATTTATTTTATGTATGTGAGTACATTGTTGCTGTCTATAGACACACCAGAAAAGGGCATCGGATCCCATTACAGATGGTTGTGAGCCACCATGTGTTTGCTGGGGATTGAAGTCAGGACCTCTGGAAGAACAATCAGTGCCCTTAACCACTGAGCCATCTCTCCAGTCCTAGACAGGGTCTTGATAAGTTGCCCAAGTTACCCTCCAACTTTCAATCCTCCTGCTTCAGTCTCTCAAGTGCAGAGAATGCAAATGGGTACTAACCTGCTGGGCTTACATAAACGTGATTAAGGAAAACTCTTTTCTTTTTAAATTAAGACAGGGTCTTTTGTTTTGGGAAAGGGTCTCATTATATGGTCTCAACTCAGAGATCCACCTGCCTCTGCCTTCAGAGTGCTGATATTAAAGGTGTGCAGCATACCTGCCCAAGTCTTACTACGTTGTTCAGACTGTTCTCAAATTCCTGGGTTCAAATGGTCCCCCTGCTTCAGTCTCCAGACTGTAGCAGATACAAGCACATAATACTGTGTTTGGTTTACCAAAAACAAAACAAAACAAAACAAAAAACCCAACAAAAAA
The DNA here is from genome assembly GCF_900095145.1 of Mus pahari. Classification (NCBI taxonomy): domain Eukaryota; kingdom Metazoa; phylum Chordata; class Mammalia; order Rodentia; family Muridae; genus Mus; species Mus pahari. The sequence goes on from NC_034603.1 coordinate 70,790,759, forward strand.
CAAAACAAAACAAAACTATAAGACAGGGTTTGATTTCCAGCACTGAAAAAAAAAAAAAGTTAAAAAGAAAATTTGTAAAACCAGAAGAGATGGTTCAGCAGCAAAGAGCTGCCCTGCTCTTGCAGAGGATCCAGGGTTGGTTCCCAACTCCCCCACACTGAGCAGCTCACAGCTAACTGCATAGAACTCCAGTTCCAGGGCCTCTGATGCCCTCTGCTGGCCTCTGCATGCACATGGTACACATAAACTCACACACACACACACATACACACACACACACACACACACACACACACACACATTTTGAAATCTAGAAAAAAAGAAGTAACAAACCCTAGTGAGATGTGGGGGAAGCAGAATTCCCCTGCAGCCCAGTACAGTCAGTATGCAAATCAGCCTAAGGCTTCCTCAAAAAGCCCTCACCGTGGGCACACATCCAAAGGAATCGAAGTCAGTATGCTAAGGAGACATCTGCCCTGCCACCATCATTGCAGCTCCGTTCACAAGAACCAACATACAGAATCAACCTAGTCCTCCATCAGTGGATGAATAAGGAAGACACACAATGGGATACTATGCAGCCACGATAGAGTGAAATTCTATATAACCGAATGAATGTAACTGGTGGGCACCATGTTAAGTGAAATAAGCCAGGCATGGGACAGTAAATAGTGTGTGTTCTCACTTAAACGAGGGAACTGAAGTGTCGGCTCTGAAGAAATAGAGCAGAAAAGGACTGGCAGCCAGAGCTTGGGAAGGGTGTGTCCCAGGAGTGGCAGGGAAAGGATGGTGGGTGACTCTAGGGGCTCAGGTAGGTGGAGGAGTAGCTTTCAGCGCTAGGGCGCTACTATGCTGGATAGCAAGTAGTTACACATTTAAGAATAGCGAGCAGAGAGGATTTTGAATGTTTCCAACACAAATGAATGTCTGTGGTGATCAATATGCTTTACAATAATCACTATGCTTTTTACACAAGGATGGGATCATACAAATATGTATGACTGCTATGTCAATTAAAAATCAAATATCGGGGATGGAGAGATGGCGTGGCTGTTGAGAGTGTTGGCTGCTCTTCCAGAGGACCTGGATTCAATTCCCAGCACCCACATGGTGACTCACAACTGCCTGCAACTCCAGTTCCAAGGAATCTGTCGCCCTCTTCTGGCCACTGTACATGTGTGGTGAATAGACACACATTCAGGTAAAACACCTGTGTAATACACACAAAATAACACATTTTTAAAGGTGAAAAACATGACACTGTACACAGGGCTCCAGCTTCCTTTGTGTAGGAGCCACCGGAAGATGAAGTTACTCAATTCCTATTTATACTCGTTTGTGTCTGTGTAATGAAACTAGGAAAAAGATAAAGAATGTAGGTGGTGGGTGATGTGTGGCCAAATGAGGCCAGGCAACGAAGCAGGGAGGGGCCCGTGAGGGTGTTACCACATATATAAATATTAAAATATTATTTTTTAAAAACTCTGCACATAAATTTCCATTAAAAAATTTTAAGACTGTTAGCAGGAAGATCCAGTCAGTACAATCACAGCTTGAACTCACAAGCAAGAAAGACCTCTTCGGGAGAGTCAGATCGCATAAGACCATACTCATCGAAGGAAAAGATTTTCTTCACCAGCTTCAAACTTATGGGCTCAAGTTCAAGCAGAAGAAATTCTCCCCAGTGCACAAATACAAAGTGACAGGAACAAAGGGGAAAAGGATAAATGGGGGTGGGCAGACGCAGGAGAGCCAGCTCTCCAGTGAAGGAGAGCAAAGAAAACGAAAAATCATACGGGGACGGAGTCTAACAGGTTCCATAAACATCGGGCGCAACACAGGGCTCTCATTTGACTGGGACGCAAGGACAGAGGCAGAAGCCAGTAATGAAATGGAAATTATGACAGAAGAAAAGGGAAGCCCGTTAAAACGGGAGGACCACAAGGCCAACCGAGAAATGCAAAACTCGGCAATAAACTCCAGACACAATAATGTAACACCCAGCAGAGGGAATCAGCTGTTAAATGAAATACGAGCAGAGGGAACATCCCTGTGAAAAGACAAGCAATTGGCCCCAGTTTATTTTTGTTTTTGAGATGAATTCTTGGTAAGCTGTCCCAGGATGCCTTTGAACTCCTGATTCTCCAGCTTCTGGTCCCCAGTGCTGTCATGATAGGTTCATACTAAATTTCTAAAGTGGAAATTTTACAAATCTAGGGAAAATGAATACTTTCCTAATGAAATGTCAAATAGCCAAAATTAACTAGGGAACTAGTGAAAATATTGAAACCGACAGACTACTAATAACGTTGAGGAAAGCTGCCGTAGGAGAGTGCCCTGGTCTGGAAGTTTCTGTGGGAAGAAATGACAGAGTCCTCTAGGACTCCCTGTGACATCACTTTCTTCTGAAATATTTCTTGCCAATCCAATCCCATCCCTGGAGAGAGACAGCTTTCAAAGTGCTTTCTGTGGCACCTTGGGGACATGTTTGGTACATTTGTTGGTCTATCTGGCTTCCTGGACAATAAGCTACCTGCTTTGTTTCCTTACGGTGCCCAGTATAGCACCCAACACTTCCGAATGAATGGGAGAGAGCCCCAGCAACTGCCCTTCCCTATTAGCCAACTGAGCTGACCTGTGGCAAACTCCCACAAGGAAGCCTGGGGAAGACCCCAAAGCAGGCAGAAATAGACTGCAGTTTACCCCCCAACATTTAAAAAGAAGTCAAACCATTTTACCAGGAAGGGTAGAGAATTCACACACTCAAACAGCCTGGGGGACATTCCTGCCTGGGGACAAGGAAGAGAGAGAAGTCGCTCGAGGCAACCCCTGCTCCTCCTCTATGTCCCAGGATTAGACAGGAGACCTCCAGTCTCCAGTCAGGAAGGATGCAGGATAGGGACTCCCAGGAACCTGCAGTGGGGGGGGGGCAGTGAGGGGCATCTGTTAATCCCCCAGTACCACAGTCCTCCCTCAATTTAGAAACTGGAGCTTCCCTGATTTAACCAAGTGTTCTTATGACCCAGAGCCACAGGCCTAACTGTTCTTGCTCCTCGAGACACCGACCAACCAATGTGCCCGTGCTCATCACCCTAGATGCTTTTCTGGCACAGAGCCTGGAGCACATTCCGGACCCCAGTTAATATGACCATGGGCCTTCATGTGCTTCAAGACCTAGCATTGACCACCGGACCAGCAGACAGACAGCCGGTATTGAAGACTGTCCCCTCCCACTCCTGAGCAGAGGGCAGGAGAGAGAGAGAGAGGAGAGAGAGAGAGAGAG
>NC_034603.1:70794071-70838524 GCF_900095145.1 Mus pahari
GAGAGAGAGAGAGAGAGAGAGAGAGAGAGAGAGAGAGAGAGAGAGAGAGAGTCAGTCCAGGGTTCAGATAGATGGAAGACTCGGGGACTCCAGCTTTAAGGCTGGATGAAGAGAAACAGAGACCGAGAGTGAGCGAGGCTTCAGCCCCCTTAGGATCTAAAGAAGACAGTGTGGCCACCCAGCTTGCAGGAGTCAAGGTAGTGAGTAGGTGAGGTAAAGAAGGTTGGGGGGCAGGAGGGTGGGGGGATGGGAAGACCTGTTCTTCCTGCTCTTCCCTTAAGTCAGACCCTGAGGCCAGGTCCTGGGCAGCAGGGTGGGTCAGCGGGGTGGAAAAGATCCGGATAGGTTTGAAGAAGCCCGGTGAGCAGCTGCCCGAGCTAGGGATCGGTTGGGAGACTGGGGGGGGGGGGGGGGGGGGCGGCTCATTGGCCTCCGCTCCCTGCTTTTACTGATCCCTAGCTGTTCAGAGCACATGGTTGGCTGAGTCCGTCCCTGAGACATTCGTCCCAGGAAGTATACAGGATAGGGAGGGCTCAGGTTGGGGGAATTTGGGTGGGAGGCAAGTCCTTTCGCCCGCCCCACCCCCAACCCCCGGACTCTCAATACCCAGGAGGGATCACTCACACAGTTCCTGACCGCTGAGGTGGGAGAAGTGAGGGCTCAGGGGGGGCTCCTTCTAGACCAGGCACTGTCTGAGCTCAGAAGCAGTGCCTCTGGGGCTGTTTGCATAAGTTCCAACAAGGCCTGGAACCTGTCCTGCCAGTGACCAATGCCCAGGCAGCAGGGGCGGGCCCTAGACCATCTGTTCCCTGGGCCTTCCTACCTCCAAGGTTAGGGCAGGTTTGACCACACCCCGAAATCTCCTAGCTAGGGAGGCCAGAGGCCACAGGGGAAGGGCAATACTGGGGACTGAACCGAGCCTCTGAAACATTTTAGGCGTGAACGGTACACCCCGGCTCTCTCTTCACTCATTACTTTAAGAGACCGGGTGGACCAGGTTGGCCTTTAACGGACTCTATAGCCCAAGGTGCTCTTGCAAATGGGTTCCTCCTGCCTCAGCCTTCTGAGTAGCGGGGATTACAGACAGGGCCTCGGAGGGCCACTTTGCTGCTTGGCCTTCTGTGTGGCCCTAACCCTGTCAGGGGCACAGGCTAGCTACTCCCCCACCCCCACCCTGTGCCCTGAATGAAGGCGGTGAGGACTTGGAGGGTCCCGGGCTGGGCCGTGTGCTGTGCTCAGAAGAGAGATGTTTGCTTGTCTTCTGCTCCCACTGTTTTGGCCCAGAGGAACAAGGCTGGCCACCTCTGAGGGCCACCTCGCCGAGACTAAACTTGGCGGCAAGGGTGGGGTTGGTTTGGAGTCCGAATTCCCGGCGTGATCAGAACTCTCTTTCTCAATGATTCTACGCCGCCTTCTGAGCTGCTAGACACTCGCCCGAGCTGTGTGCGCGCGCGCACAGGCCTCTGAGTGAGAGGACAAGGGACTGCTAGCCCCTGGGTACTGTCTTACGATACCTCAGTGCTCAGCTCTATGACCAGCGCACACCAGGTGCAGCGTGTGGTGCTTGCTGGGAACATAAAATGCCAAATATGGTCCAAGCTCCCTCTCCTCTGGGTGTCTGCTGAGTGACCTGCCCTAAGGCTTGAACTGGTAATGTGACAGGCAGATATGCCCTTTCACCCCGTGACACCTCGTGGCCCGGACCTTTGCTCCTGTTCCCAGTCACGCCCTTCTTCCAGGGCTCCTATCTGATCAGCCCCTCCTCCTGCTTCAGCCTTTCCCGCTCCGCTCGCTGGCTCTGGCCTCCTCCATTCGTTCACCCTTCCGGCTGAGCAGAGCATCTCTCTCCTTTCTCTACCAAGCTGGTGCCAGCTGCCTGCTGTTTCCACCCACACCCTTCAGCCCCTGACCCCCACAGCCTTCTGTCTTCTGCAGACCCTCAACAAGCCAGCCTTCTGAGGGCCATGTTGGATAATGTCCTGTTGCCTTTGACTTGTGCACAGTCACCTTGGCTTTCAGGCCCCTGCTTGTCCTCCGTGGTCCCTTCCTTTCCTCTTGAATTCCTCTTTTCCTCCTTTTGACAACTCTATCCAGGTGCACCCCACCTATTCCTACCCCCCCCCAAGGCCCCTGTAAGCAGCAGCACTGGCCACACCAGTGTGAGTGGGAAGCCAGGACCCTGCACAACTGTTCTTCCCCGGCCCAGGAATCTTTCTCAAGCTCCTTCCATTCCCTACCAAGAACCTTACGGTGACTTCAGGATAACTTCGAATTCCCACAAAGTCCTGCCCGATGGTAGATACCACAAAGCTAGCACAAATGGTGGGCTAAGACAGGACTACGAGACCCCCGTAAGGGCCTGTTCATGGCTCTCCTCTGCCCTTGCTCTACAGCACCCTCGCCATAGCTCCATACAGCCTGAACAGTGTGTGGCAGGGGCGTCTCTACCTCCCAGGCCATTGTTGTGCTACCATCATCCCTAGGTCTGAAGGCTCATGGGGTGTGGGTGTGGGGGGGGTGGGAAGTGGAAGGGGTTAAGGTCCAGGAGGTAGGGGGTGGAGGGAGTGGGGGTGTTGAAGCAAATAGACTTGGGGGATCGTGGTTGGGGACTGTGAGGAGCTTTGAGGGTGGGGAGTGGGAATGGGAGTATGAGCAGGGGCATATGTGTGCGCTCACGGGAGCGCTCACCGGTGCGCGCACCTATACTCTTTGGAAAACAGCCAGGATCACCTTTCAGGAAATTCCTTCCCATGTTGCCTGGGACAAGGAAGGGCAAGGGTGAGATTTCCTTCCCAAGGGAGAACAAACAAGCCATCCTTGAAGTTTGCTGGGGACAGAGTGTCCGGGGGAGAGCCACAACAGAGAATGTGCTATTGTTATACTTCGGAGCAAAGAGGACCAGAGATGCTGAGCACTGGTTGAAGCCAACGAGTTAATTAGAGACAGGCAGCAGCCTCTTTGTCCTGCATCCAGATCTCTGGCCGACTTCCTGGTTCCCTTTTGTGTCTCTAACAGTGCACCTTCAAAGGTATCTCCAACTACTGGCAACAGGGAGCTTGCTGGGAGCGGGAGGAGGAATGGGGGAGGTACCACTGGTCAGGAACCCTGGTGGATTTCTGGACTGGGAAATTTTCTCAGGAGATTCTGGAAGCTGGGGTGGAGATGGGGGGTCCCAGAGCTTGGGTAGCTGCCCTTGGACAGACTTACATAGTGCTGGTTCATGGGTGGGGTTGTAGCTCCTCCCTTCTTAAGACAGTGGGAGAAAGCCCTTGGCCGGATGCTGGGAAATTCAAGCACACAGGGGCCATTCCCACAGCCAGGAGCTCGTGGGGCAGCAGACATATTCCCAACATTACTAAGACTCACAATCTGGAAAGGCTCGGGAGTTCCCTAGAGGAAGACAGCCTGCTCAAGGGCGCCAGGGAACCGAGCGCGGACGTTTAGCCATCTGTATACCACAGGCGCCTGACCAGCTAGCTGGCAGATAATCAGGACGACCATGGATCTGCCGCAGACACTCAAGCCCGCTGCTGAGTGTTGTTCTCCGCAGTGCCCACAAGGAGGAGGGATGATCCGCGGAAACCCGAGGGCAGAGGCTCAGGCTGCAGCGAACATCGGATGGAACCCTAGTTACTCTTCCTGCACCTGCTCTGGCTCCAAGTGCTTCCACGCCTCACTGCGTTTAAGGTTCACAACAACTTTATTCCTTGGGTATTGTTTACATGCGAGGACACCGAGCTCGTCAGCAGCTGGCGGATGACCCAGCAGAGTCAAATTCGGGTTTCAGTAGCCTTAGAACCTGAACTCTGCTAGGAGCCCTAGCAGGAGCAAGGCCAAAATAGCCGGCCTACGGGCGGGCTCGCACCCGGGACTCAGTGCCTGAGAGAGGAAGGGAACTGTGGATAATGCCACAGCGGGTGGCAGATGTCAATCATTTGGAGGCATCCCTTATCCCCCCCCCCCCCNCAGGCTGTCCCTTCCTTAAAGGCTCAAGAGGACAGGACAGAGAAAGAGGATTCCGAGGCTATAAAGAGTGTTAGAAACACGCTCTGTTTCCAGTGTCTCAGATCAACACAATCGGATTCCGAAAGAGAAAAAGACCTCACCATAACTAAACTTGAAACAAGCCCATTAAGAATTTTTGTTTTTGTTTTTGTTTAAGGAACTGAAATATTGGAAGCTGCGCCAAAGAGAAGCAGATGCCTGACTTTCACATCCACCATCTCATCTGACCCGACCTCCACCCTAAGTTTCTAGGGGAGAGTCCACCCCTCCAAACTGTTCCTTACAGAGCAGGTGGCGTTTTAGGAACGTTATTCGGCGCAAGTATCCGTTATTCGGTCATAGGTTAGTTAACATCCCCGCAGGCTTTGGGGCAGAACCCTGTAGTAATCAAGCTCATTTGCATTTTGCATGAAAACGTGAATACTTAAGATAAGTGAGGTGTAGGGACATCCAGTGGCCTCAGTTAAAAAAAAAAAAAATCATCTAGGCTCTGCTGGACTGTGACCCCCCTCCGGCCCCCTCGCTCGCAGCGACCTACCTGCTTTGGGCTCTCCGCCCGCGGAGGGCAGCGCAAGTCCGGAATGGCCTCGTAGACATTCTCCGAGTCGCTAGGCGCCAGGGGCCGGGGACAAACCCAGGAGCCCGCCACGCTGGAGGCCTTAAAGTGGCCCACGCTGCCGAGGAGGCCGGCAGGGGGCGCGGTGCCGCCGCGCGCCAAGTCATCCAGGGACTGCGCGGGTCGCACCGGCGCCGCGGGCCGCACGTAAAGGCAGGCGGGCCCTCCCGGAGCCAGGCTGTTGCGCTGACCACCGGTGCGCTGTCGTGCAGGGCCACACAGGGAGCTGGCGCGGCCCCGGGGCTCGGCAGAGGACCCATCGGCGCCCACCGGGGTGCTCACGAAGCGGTAGTCGTAGGCCAGAGGCTCCGGGACTGCGGGGCGCTGCTGCGGTACGGAAGGCTGCGGGGCCGGGGCAGGGTCGCCAAGCGCGGGCAGCTCGCGTACGTACTGCGCGGGGAGGTAGAAAGGGCGACCCCCGGGCTCCCGCCGCACGTGCCACCAGTGCTCGGTGCTGCGGCGCAGCAGTCGGTAACGCTCGTTCGGTTGGATGGCGATACGGCGCCCGTCTTTGCCGGTGTACTCGAAGGGGTGTTCCACCAGCACGTACACGTCCCCCTCGACGTCCGCCGCCATCGCGACCACCTCGCTTTTCTGCAGGCAACAAGAAAAGGAGCCGCCAAGGTCAGGACTGCGCAGCGGGGAAGAGCATGGAGTCCGGGGCTCAAAGACAAGGGTTCGAGTCCCGTTCTTGCCCACTGCATTCGGGCTTCAGTTTTTCCTTTTCTGAAATGGGGACATGGATAAAATCATCTCCAAAGTTCCCATTCTTAAGATTCCATTCTGTGTCGTTGATTGTGAGATATGTGGCTTCCTGTCATCCCTTGGTGAGAACTTGAGGGTGATATAGGAATTCAGCTTTATTCTGGGGGAAACCTTGGCTTAAAGATTTGCGGTGACTGCAAGATAGATAGCACATTTGCCTGAAGGTTAGGGGAACCTCGTTTTCCCGGTTGGCGAATTGGGAATTAAGGCCCCTTTCCCGCCGTTCCTCTGCCCCCCCCCGTTTCGCCCCCCCCTGACGCCTCCAGCCTGCAGGGAATCCGTGGAAAGCTCTTAAGTGCCCCCTCCCTTTAGGAGTTTGCCCTCCGGGAGGGCGAGATTCGCGACGGAGCGCAGGCTCTAGGGCAGCCCCCAAGTTGTTCTACCTTGTAAGTGTCCCTGCCTTATTTAGTCCGGTGATTTTGACGTAGGGGCTTGGACAGCTAAGGCTGGAGAACCGGTTCTCTGGGTTTCTCTTCCCTTTCCCAGTGGCTTCGTTGCACACGTGAACCGTGAAGTCTGGCCCGCCCATCAGGGCCAGTACCGCCCCCTGCACGCCAGCTCCTAAGCAGCCTCTTAAGAGATTCACCTGCCTAGGGATCCCTCCCTACAAGGAGTGCCAGTCCGGGGGAGTAGCTTCTAGAGAATGCATTGCGACAGTGTCACCAGGGTCCTCTAAATCTCTTTGGAGTGATCATTATAACGCCCCCCCTTCAATGCTAGTTTAGTCTGGTGCCTGGTTGTGTGTGTGTGTGTGTGTGTGTGTGTGTGTGTGTGTGTGTGTGTGTGTGTGTATGTACAATCCCAACTGTGTGTCTTCAACAAAGTGAAGCTGGTGGCCTACTCCGGAAGTACTGGTCACTCCAAAACCTTACAATGACCACTCCGTTTATTGCCCTACAAGGTGGCTTGGGGACCAGCAGCGGGGTGTCCACCAGCTTGCTAAGGCTGATTTCTTTTTTTCAAGAGTTCCTTGGTGGTGGAAGGGGTGTAAACTTAGTCACTGAGCATCCTGACCCCGGGAGATGGTAGCATGGTAGACCAGAGCTGGGCGAGCAGAATCCTAGGAGTGTGTACACTTGGGTTACGCCCCTTCCCCAGGACCCCAACCGTGCACTCACGTTAGCTGGGAGGATCTCAGGCTGCCCATGGGCGGGGCTGGCGGAGGGAAGCCGACTAGGCCTCTACCATATCTGTGGGAGGGACTTCCAAGGACCGAGACTGAAGAAACCGCGCGAAACAGGAGACACTGGGAGGAGAGGCGGAGACCGACACTTAGTAGGGCTGTCCCTAGTCCCCAATACAGCTTGTCTGGGAGGGTGAGGAGAAGCCATAATGCCTGTGCTGGAGCCCTTGGAGGACGTAAGAGGCTGGGTCTCCAGGAAAAAAAAAAAAAAGGCGCGGGGAAGGGACTGAGTGGAAGGGGTGCTGATGGATAGCGAGCAGAGCCCAAAAGTCAGTAGGTCCTGCTCCTCCCTCAACGCTCGGAGGGGTTTGTTGTCCTCAGGGACCTGCGTTCCGCGGGCGCGATGCTCTGGGAATGCCCGGCGGAGTTGGCTGTCTTGTCCTGGCATGCACATTCCGAGCGGGGCCTTTTGCTCCCTGAATCACGAACTGCGAGCCCTTCGCAGCAAGATTAAGAGCACTACCCATTCCGGGAGCACCTCCGCCCTCTGAGGCCCTCTCTGGGAGCAGCCCGTCCGGGCCGGAAAAACTAGAGTCCCTTTGCAGGGACGCTCACAGACAGGAGCGCGGTATCTCGGGTTGTGTGACAAGGGGACCTGTGCCTCAGATCCTTCCATTATCCGGGGAGAGCGAAGAGATGGGGAGGGATGCGAGAGCGGGGAGGATCCCTGAAATCCAGAACGCACTCTTAGCCAGTAGGTCTGAATCTTCTGCTCCCGGTCGTCCCTAGCCATAGCGTCACCAATACCTAAGTTAGCACTGGGGGACTTCGGCTGGTTCACCTCTCGCCCCCAGACAGAAGGTAGCCCTACGCCTAAAGCTCCTCCCCGGGGTTTGGGCCTCCGGGCCCTCCTCCAGGTTCGCACTGCTCTAGCCCCAGTGCAGCCAGAAGGACTGGCGGTGCGCGGGGCTCTAGGGTGGGGACGGCCACCTGGGGGCACCTTTCCCGCCCTCCCACTACTCAACGCCATTCCTCCCTCAGTCCAGCCCGGCCCGGGCACCTTAGAACTTTCGCCCGCTGGCCTAGCGTCCACTTGTCCCGGCAGACGCGCGTGGGGTCCGCGTCCGGCGCTGCCTGTTCCACAGCCCTGCTCCGGCGATGCCCTGTTTCCTGTTCAACAATATAACCGGCGGAGAGCGCTCCGCAGAACTTCCTCCCAAGCCGGGGCTGGGCTGTGCTTGCAAGAGACAATCCCCGGTGTCCTGGCTTCCTGTCCCCTCTGGGCCGGGCCAGCGCTCTAGGAGCAGAGACGCCACCCTTCCCCCTCTTCCCCGGGATCCTGGGCCACACCTGGCTGTCTCCGGGGAGGAGGTGGTGGCAGGGCCTGGATGGAGATCTGCGGGGGAGGCAGTTTCTCTCAGCTTCTGACCAGATTAAAACTCCCACTGACCCTCATCCTTGTCGGAGGAAGTCACCGTCCACTCTGCAGGCAGCCAGAGTGCAGCTGCGGGATCCTCCCATTTTGGAAACTACCTGCCTCTTGGGAAAGCAGCCTTAGCACTCGGAGGTGTGCCTGTGAACACTTCTGACAAGGGCAAGACCCAGACTCCGAGTGCTTATTTTCTCTGGCTTCCAAGAAAGTGTGGGGTCCAACTAGGTGCTCCATTAGGGGCCGCTGAAGGCTTATGAGCAGAGAAGGGAGCCCTCCCCACCCCCACTAGGCCGATGTCCCTCTAGTGTCACAGGGTTGAGGGTTCAGCTGGACAACCCTCCCCTAATTCCTTCTTCCATATTTTGACTTGGCTAGTCTTGTCCACTAACAAGTCCACACTGAGGTGGGTATCTTAGGATCCAACAGGGAAGACACAAAATGAGGGGGGGTGAGCTCTTTCCCTCCACTCCACCTTGTCTTTTCTCAGTTGCTCTAGTCGCCCCGCCAGCCAGCCAGCCAGGTCCTTGTCCATACAGCAACCTGATGCCCAACTGTGCCACAAGCTAGCCTTTATAGACATGGGGATACCCATGGGTCTCAATTCCTCCCATTATATTACACGCTTGTGGGGACGGTTAAACAAAATATACACTAAACACGATGGTGAGTGCATGTACTTTATTAACTTGTTACTTTCATTATAGGAGGCACTTTCTGGGGATGAGAACTCCAGTTTTCCCATCCCCCTCTAGACAGAGGGTGAAAGGGGAAACTGCCCCCAGAGGCACTGTGCTGAAGGTGGAAAGACTGAACCAAAGACAGCAGCATCAGCTCAAGTGCCAGGAGCCTCCCCTGGACCTGCTGCCCCCAACCTCCAAATCCAGTTCCTCTTCCTTTTCTCTGAGCCTAGGCCCCTGGAGAACCTGCCGCAAAGATGGCCAAGGAGCACCCCACCCACTGGCTGAGGGGCCTCAAGGCCAGGAAATGAAGCCCTGGATGTTGTCTTTTTCTGTCCCATTTTCCTGCAACCTGGTTTCCCTAGGAATTAATCTGTTTCCTTCTTTTGTCCTAACAGGGGCGGTGGGGGGTGTGGTGGGGGTGGGGGCTTCTCCTGGAGCTCCTGGGGAAGGCTAGCAGCAGACAGGCCTCTGGAGTCTTTAGTCCATGAGTGTAGGAGCTAGGGCCTGTTCTCCTTGTTTGCCTCTCTCCATGCCCAGATTCCTGCTTTTACAGGTAGGGGTGGGTGTGTGTGTGTGGTATGTGTGGTGTGAGTGAGTGTGTGTGTGGTGTATGTATTGTCTGTTTCCAGCATTTAAGGCAGAAGGCTAGTTTGTGTTGTTCCAGCTGAGGGGTGTAAATCTAAAAGCCACCCCCCTGCACCCGGACAATCTAAATTCTCTCACTCACCTCTTCTCCCTTGCTGCTTGGTCTGGCAAGCGTGCTCCATGGACCCTGAAGTGCTCAGTGCACAGGACTAAGGGGAGCCAGTTGGTGTCTCCCCAGGAGCCAAGTGATTGAGATTCAGAAACAAGACTGCTTAGAAAGGCCAGCTCTTTACTGCAAAATCACTCACATACCACACACAGCAGCAGCTTCTCCCCTGCACTGCCAAGGCTTGCCTGTCAGAATATTGCATCAAATAGCAGTTTTTCCAATAGTGTGGGCACTGCAGAGGTTCACGTGAGCTCTCTTCTGGTGGGGGCAAGTCTCTCACTCGAGCACGTCAGTAGCTTAGTGAAGGCCAGGGGCAGCTCTTATGCTCACAGTCCAGGCAGTGGGGGGACTCCATCTCCTAGGCAGGTTGTGGAATACCCTCATGTGACAGGCCCACAGGGGACAGACTCTTGCCCATTCAGGGTCCAAAAACAAGGAGGCTCTGATCAGGATGTAGTTTGGGGGACGTGTTAATGCTAGCTGGGGGGTGGGGTGGGGTGGTGGTGGTGCAGATATAGATACACTGGGTGGCTTTGGAGGCTTTGGTGTTTCAACCACTGGTGAGCGCCGTCTTCCATGACCGGGACAGATGAACTACATGGCAGCCTCTGCCATCTGCCTACTGGCTCCTATGTTTTATTGCACAATTCTTCAAGCTTCAGGTGACTCAGCTCATTCACCTCAGGGAGGGTGGGGTGACCTCCTCTAGACATGACAGGCACATTTCCAGGGAGGCCCTCCATTCCGTCTGAAGCCCCTGGCTCTAAGTGCTCTGGGGTAGCCAGAGGGCTGTGGGGTGCAGGAGAGGTGAGGAGGGCAGAGCGCATACCCCCAAGAGCCTCTTAAGGGCAGCCCCGCTCCTAGGAAGCCCTTTGGGTGCTGCAGTGTCCTGCTGGGCAGGGTGAAAACTCAAGAACTCAAGGCTTTGTGAGACTAGGGTGGGTGAAGCTCTGCAGGCAGCTTTGGGGCAAATCCCCCTCTCTCTGTAGCCCAAGGATGTCACCTCTTTCTTCAGATGGAGCTCGGAGCTCTCTGGCTTCTAGCCTACTCTACCCTGCAGGGTAAGGGGGGCATGGGGATGAGGTGGGCAAGGTCGTGGCCTTCCTGAGAAGGAAAGCTCAAAGTGCTGACAGTGCTGGTGCTGGCCGCCCCGCTCCTGCTGTGCTGTGCCCGCAGCTGGGTAAGCCAGGGCTCCGACAGAGGAAGGGATGCCTTTCAGGTGAGATAGAGCGTGAGGAGCGGAGGGAAAGGTGCTCACTGAAGCCAGCCTCACAATGACAGGCCATTTGGCACATGACACTTGCACTCTTGGCAGTATGTGCCAGAAAGGGCAGAGGAAAGGCACCCGGTCCAGACAGGCTGACCCTGCAGAGGCCTGTCCACCCAGCGCCATGCCTGCCTGGGCTGGGGCTGCTCTTACCCATCCGCTCGGGTGACTTGGGTAGGTCAAGAATAAAAAAATATTTTCTGTTTAAATATGAAGGGGGGAAACCTGCCTTAAAAAACTAGACCTTTACTCAGGAGCATGGACAATGCTCACCAGGCTTCATTCCCACAGTGTATGATGAACAGCCCTAACGGAGGAGCCATGACAGCCAGGGAAGCCAGGCCCTGGGCAGAGGTACCTGCTGGATCTCCTCCTGGAGCAGAAAGGTTGTGAGGGGCCTTGGGCATCACTGGACTTCCTGTGCCTTCCCTGCAGGCCGGAGCTCTAGGCACACCTGAGTCTTCCTTACAGGGAGAAGGGGAAGCCTAGGCTGATGACACAACCAGCTGGATGGCCTCAGAAAGTCAGGACAGCTGGGTTAACTGACAATGTTCTGTTCCTGGTACTTGCGGCGGCGGGCACATCGGGGACAGCCCTTCCTCACCACAGCCTGGCAGCTCTGATGGAAGACAGTTCTGCATTCTGCACACCTGAGGAGAGAGCATTGGGGGTTGCTGGTGCCATAGACAGAACCTGGAGAGGCTGAGTTCTGTCAGCAGCTGGTGCCCACATGTGCTGCCCTCCAAATCTCTCGGAAGGCACGTCAAACACTGAACCCGTGAGTGACCGCCACACCCACTGATGTCCCATGTCACTCTGTGGCAGTGCTGCTTGACTGCTCACATGACTACTCTAGCCTATCTTTGGAGCCCAGGCCCAGAGCTGATATGGTACTAGCTGGTTCACCTACTGAAGGTGTGTGGATTATCCCCCTAGCTCAGCCTTCCATACCTACCTGGGGTGAGGGAAGGCTGGGGTATATATACCCTGTTCAGGGGCTTCTAATAATGTGTAGTGCCCATTTAGCTAAGCCTATGTCAGTGCTCTAGGGCCATCCTGTTAATCCCTCAACCCATTTGTAGACTGAGTCAAAAACACCCCACTTCAAGAGGCAGCAGTGGCGGGAGGTATGGGGCTGAGAGGTGGGTTGTAGATGTTCAGTATGTTCCTGTACCACAGGGTGAGGGTTCAGCAGGGAGGCTGGTAGGCTGTGCTTGTGGGGTAGCTTGGCTGTGTAATCCTCGTACCTGACTGTGGTGTCAAACTCAAAGGGAAAGATGATGTCCTGGTGGTGGCAGATCTGGCAGATGAAGCCTCGCTGGGTGCACAGGTCACAGTGGTAGACATGCTGGGATGCGAATTCAATCAGGGCTTTGAGGAACCCCTCATACACACCCTCTGCAATCTGCAGGAGAGTGGAGACCAGTCTTAGATGGCTCCACTGCCCACCATAGCACCTACCTCACATCTCCCCCGGTTCCACATGGGCAAGGAGCACACCCTGCATCCATCAGGCTGTTGGAGTGGGCATGGTCCTTATGGATGCTCTCCTTGAAGGAAATGCCTATCTTTTCTCACCCTTGGGGTGCTGGAACCCCTGGTTAGTCAAGAGGTGGAGGACAGGAGGGTAGCCATTCTGAGGGGTGGCCTGAGTTAATGACAGGTGTCATTAACCCTTCTGTTATTTCTCTGATTTCTTCAAGATTAAGAACCTACTTATGAGTCTAAGATTTAGGGGTGGGAGCAGGGCATGCTCACCTGCTGGAGGTCAGCAACACTGAATCTGTGAGGAGACTCCAGGAGATAATTCCTGTGGCTCAGCCTGCAGAGACAACACAAGCACTTCCTCAGAAGGGCCTCCAGGGTCAGACCTCCAGGTCCTGCTTGTCTTCCCCTCAGCCCCGCCTACTAGCCAGCAACGCAGGTTGGGATCATCAGGCAGGCCCAGGGTTCAAGTCTGTCTGCCCGAGCGACCATCTGAGCTGCCTAGGACACCGAGTAGCCCCCAGCACCGGGGACAAGCTAAGTGACCTCCCAGGAGACATCGGATTGTTGTGAGGGTTGAACAATTTAGTGAACACACTGGGTACACTATAAACACATGACTAACGAGTGGTGAGGATGACGCGCGATGACACTTGGCCAGGAACTGGGCTAAGTATCTAGTCTTTGTAGTAATCCTGTGAAGCCAGTTCCATTTTAACTCCCACCTTGAGAAGACAGGAAACACAGGTTAAATGACTTGCCTGAGGTCATAGAGTTAAGAATCTGAGCTAGAACTTGAACATAGGAGTCTGGGAGCCCAATCTGGGTCTAGGATGGTGAAACCCATACAACCTGGCAGGCTACACTGTACCCTGTGGCTGAGGACTCCAATTTGCCCCAGTAAGCCTCCAGCTTTCTGGGAACACGAAGCTGACATTAATGGCCAGGAAAATATTGAAGGGGGGTACAAAAACTGACCCTGAGTTGGCAGGAAGTGTGGGGCTGATGTGATGGAGACTTTTATCCCTGTCACCCTCTTTTCAGTCTTAGGAGCCATCAGGCCCTGGGCCTTCCTTGGGAGTCAATGAATCCTTGGCCTGACATTCTCAGTGTGGCTTTGCAACTTATTTTCCTGTAAGGTTTGGTCTAGGTCAGTCAAGGGTTGCTCTGTGCTCTTCTCTTCCTCTGTGCTTCCTCTAAAAGGGATCTTTTAAGGGAAAGCGTGCTTGCTGCACAGAAAGGAGGACTTCAGTTAGGATCCCCACTACCTTGTAAAATGCTGGGGTGTGGCGCAAATCCCAGCACTGTGGAACAAATGAAACAGGCCCACAAGGACTCACTGGCCAGCCAGTCTACCTAAAAAATGGCAAGGTCTGGGTTCAGAGACAGACTATTCCCAAGGGATAAGACAAAGAGTGACTGAGCAGGACAGTCCTTTGGCTCCCGCACTGGTGTACATGGGCCCGTGCAACCTCTCTTTCCCATGTACACACATACAAATACAATTTTTAAATAAAATAGGAGTTCCACAGGCAGGTTTGCAGGGCTGTGCCAAGGTGCAGACAGCAAGTCAAGGAGATGGAGACAGACAGAAAGAGGTTGCTTCGGCAACCTCCAAAGGTTGCCTGGAAACAAGTCAGCAGGTAAGGAGGGCAGCTGGGGCCAGCGCCCAGGAGTCACGGTGTAGTAGTCACCCATCAACACAGACCTTCAGGTCTCTGTGTGCCAGAGAGGGAAGTGAGACTCTTCCCCCTGGGCAAGGCACAAATTCTTTGAAGCTCTGGCCTATGGAATCTCTCAAGGAAGAAAATGGGTCAACCTCATGGAAAAATGTAGATCCATGTGCTGGGCTGCTGTTAGGTGGCAGAGACCCCACAGAGGGAGGTAAGGCTCTGGGGGTCACTGGCTGTTCTGGGCAGAGGAGGGCCTGCATTCCTCTCCGATCTCCCCAAGAGTCAGGGGACCACCAGACACATCTCTCCCCAAGACACAGTGCAGGTTGGCTCTGGGAGAACTGGCCTTTGCCTGAGCAGACGTGCTCAGATGGTGCTCTTTGTGCTGGCCTCTAGGGAGCAAGGCAAGGGAAGGACAGCCTGCAGGTACTGGTAGTCTCCAGAGAGCCAGCGAAGCAGACACAGACTCCACACTGGACAGTGCATCTTGCTCCTCCCCGAGGTCCGCCTTCCTGAGGACCTCCAGAGAGAACAGCCCCAAAGAGCTACATCTTTGCTCATGACTGTGGGCCTGGTGACGCACGAGGCAGTCACAGAGCCCTTGTAAGACTATCCTTAAGTGCAAGGTCACCCTCGTCCCCTGAGCACCAAAGGACCAGGCTCAGAGTAGCAAGGGGCTTCTAGAGGGGTCTCCTGAGTGTCACAACTGCACATGCCAGAGACGACCTGCACAGAACTGCTGCCCAGGACAACAGCAGCCAGGGGATGAGCCGGGCTAGCACCCTTCTCTCTGCTGCCCTTTACCGCTCTGCCCACTTCCCCTCCCTCTTCTGCCCAAGTTTGCTGGCACTAAGCTTTCCATGGTCTCCTCCTTAGCCAACCCTCTTCCTCTTTCTCTCTTCCACTTACTTCCCAGCTCTCACTTCAGAAGTCACTCCCTTCAGGGCATCTTTCTGATGTATCTCTCTGCCCTTCAGGTTAGGTCTCCTCTGTGCATCTGGACCATCCATCCTCTCTCCCACCCTCTGCCCCTGGAGGGAGGTGCTGCTGGCTCAGTGCCCCCTACAAGATCCATGGCTTCCTGAAGGGAGGCCTTGGGTCTGCCTCACTCAGCACAATATTCACTGACTTCTTCAGGAACAGTCATTTTCATAAATTTTTGTTAAACAAATGAATGACCATATAAACAAAACCACAAATTACCCTCAAAGGATGAAGTGATTTCCTACAACAGCCCAGTGGGACATTCCCAGCTCAGTTCTGGAGTCTCCCCAGTGGACACATTGCCCAGGTTTTGGCTGGTGTGTACACTCACAGGTATATGAGCATATGAAGAGTGCTCACCTTTTGCACAACTCCTTCAGAGCACCACTTCGGCACAGGCCTAGGTAGTCCCCCAGAAGTTTCAGCTGCTCCCGGCTCCTGCCAATGAGGTGCATGCGTTCCACATGCTCATACAGAGAGGCGTTTACCAGCTGGAGGTTGATGAGGGGCTGGGCCCGGATCTGGGTCAGGAACTTCAGGGCCTGCCGGCATACCTGAGAAAATCCATGAAGATCTTAACTGTTCAGCCAAGACTTCTACTTCTGGCTGGATGTTGTGTTAGCTAGCTCACACCTGCCTGAAGCCCGCACCCACTGAGTGGTGCTTTCTTCACAGTATACAACAGGAAATAAGGTCAGACAATTGTGGTCCCTTGAGCAAGGTCACACAGCTCAGAAAATGGTTGAGTCAGTATCTGAACCAGCTGGACTCTCAACCCGTTGCTGTCTGATTCTGACCACGCAGAGACAAGGGAGGGGTCCCCTTTCCATGGGCCTCACAGATTTCCCATACTTTCCTGTCCTCCCAGCCCCCTTTTCCTGCCTACAGGAAACATGCTGTCCTCAGGAACCAGGTGACTCCGCTGCCATCAAGCTCCAGCTACAGGAAGCTACAGAGAGACAGAGCTCTATGATAGTCCCACGTGCCCTCAGCTCTCGCCAGGACTTCAGGACAGTCTTCCAGGGTCTCAGCTTCTTGCTCTCTACTACAGACCTGAGTGATCCCTCTGTATTCCCGAATTTTCAGTACCACCCTTAGGGAGAGGTGGCAGTGCCTGCTACACAGATGAGGAAATGGCCTCAGAGACGCTCAAATGGCTCATCCAACTCCGGTGGATGGCAGAGACCAGCACAAGTGGTCTCTTTACATGGGGACTACCAGAAACTCTCTTTTCTGTGGCTAAGAGCTAAGGTTCGCTAGAGGAAAATCAAAACACACTTCATGACATTATTTTGAGTTTAGACTAAAAGCATAAGCTTTGGCACAGGGCCTGGCACAATGCACATCCTCAGAAAACGGGAGCTGCAGCCACTACAGTGTAGAGCCTACCCTGGTCCCAGTGGCCCCTGAGGGTCCTCAGGAGAGCTGCCCATATACTTGGGGAAAAGAGAGACCCCAAGTTCCTATCTCCCAATTGCCAGCAGCTATCACCCGACCACAGCAATAGGTAACTCCATTTCCCATGTGCCAGAGTCCAGAGGGAACAGCTCCCAGTCTGGGCAAATCCCAGTGGCTAACCCTGATGGCTGGGGTCCAATTATACCCTCTAGGCTGAGCCCAGCTTTCCCCACAACTCAGCCTCCGATCCTAGGCAAGGCTCAGTTGAAACAACATCCGGCAATGTGTTCTGAACACTGCCCAGCATTGCCATGGGGCTTCATGCTCCCCAGAGTCTGTTCATATCCTGTGGGCATGGACAAGTAGACAGGCAAAGCAGAAACTTGGTCCTGGGCTGACATTCTGCCAGGTGCCAGCTGGATCTCAGAACAAGTGGGTCAGCCAGCATAGTAGCAGAGAACAATGAAGTTCTAAATCCCCGGGCCAACTACTCTCTGTTTTGAATTTTCCTGTCTTTCCCAGGCCAGTGATTGCTGAGGGAGAGCTGGCTATTTCCTGGTCCCAGAAGTACCTAGAACAGGACTCCAGTGTCCCCGAGAGGGAAAAGATGAGGTACAAAGACCACAGCAGCTAAGGAGGCGTACCATGGAAGTATAAGGCTAGGAGAGATGTTTTATGTTTTACTACTAAAGGCTCTTATGCATCTTTGAATTTTGACATTTACTCTCCTCTCCGTAGTTGAATACTTAATGCTTAAGGGCAGGGGTGGAGACCAGAAGAGCAGAATAAAAAAACCAGAAGAGCAAAATAAAGCCAGTGTTGGGGTTTCATCTCACCATGGGGGTGAAGCTGACTGAGTCACCATCCTGGTACCTTGGGGCACATTCAAAGCCAAGACTGTACAGCCTTAGGCTCTGACAGAAGCAAACGGCTTCCGTGTTTCTAGTCCGTGCCCTTGTGAGAAAGCCAGGTCTGTTCCTCTTGAGGAGGTCCCTGGACAAGTGGATCAGGAACAGGAGGTGTTAACAGGCCTTCCCAGGAAGGAAAGGCGCTGCTGACGGCACTGTGAGACTGTCACAAGCAATATCTCCTTCAGAAGCACTAGGTACACTCAATAAAGGGACCCAAAGGCCATCATGAGGGCTCTGTAGAGCCCCAGAGTGGGTGTGCACACCTTTAAACCCAGCACTCTAGGGAGGCAGAGGAAGGCAGATCTCTGTGAGTTAGAGGCCAGCCTTGCCTATACAGAGACTTCCAGGACAGCCAGGGCCACGCAGAGAAATCCTGACTGGAAAACCGAAAACCAAAAGTCAAAAACCAAAACTACCAACCAACCAACCAAAACAAAAACAAACAAAAAAGCCAAAGGGGAAAAAAAAGATGGCTCAGTAACTAATGTGTCTGTAGCCAAGCATGACTGAGTTGGCCGGTTCCATTCCCAGGCCATGTACTGGAAGAAGAAAACAGACTCAAAGATCATGTGTGTGCACATACAAACACACACAAGCACACACACATAATAAAACACCTAAAATACAGTATTAAATAAATGAAATGTAAAGCAAAATGAGTCAATATGCTTATGTAAACAAATACCCAGAAATCTCTCAAAATACTCTAAAAATCAGCACTGCCATTTTACAGCTGAAAAAACTGATGCTCAGAGGTTGAAAACTGAATAGTGGTCATATTCAGCGATGACACCTAATTTTGTCTTTGGGCTTCTCTAAGTCGTAGGTGTCAAATAATAACCACACTTTATGACCTAGAAAAATACTTTTTCTTTGCTGCAGCAAGTGTAGTTGGCTTGGCCCCAGAGAATCTGCAACAGCAAGGCTGACTAAGAGTGCAGCCTGCCGGCTGGCCATATTACTCTCCTCCCCACCTCTGCCAGTCTATCCATCCATCAGTGATTAAACCTACTCTATCCCGACTTTCCTCCAGACCAACCTTACTGCCAATGGGACATCTCTGTGGCTATCTTGGCCTCAGGGTGCTGTGCTCAAGTGGCCACTGGGGAGCAGGGAGGAGCTTCACAGATCCCTGCTCAGGGGTCAGGGGATGCAGACATCAAGACAGACATCAAGCTTCCAGTCCACATCTGAGACCTGAGCCAGTGATCTTGGCTTCCCTACAGCCAAGGTCCTGCAAACAGACAGCGGCAGCTCCGGGAGAACACTCCTCAGTCACTGAGCAGCCCTGTGTGGTCAACGGCAGCCTGGCTTACAGCCTTACCGGGCGCTTCGTGAGGTCCCAGTTGTGGATGATTCTGGCTGGAATCACTGAGGCATCATCTTGGTGGCAGAAGTCACAGTAATACAGGCCAGAGAAGGCACAGAGCTTGGGTCGTACAAAGGAGAAGCCGATCTGTCGGGAGCAGCCTAGGGAAACGGACGATGGGTGAATAAGTAGTGAGGGCCAGAGTCAGCTCCATGGGACACTCATGGAACACGGAGTCGGCTCTACTGAGAGAGGCATGCAAATACAAAAATAAAGAGAGAACCGATTCCTCAGACCTTCCCTCCCTCAATGAATAAATATATTATCATTTTTACCCACTCAACCCCACCACTTACAATAAAAACTTTTGTGGGTTTGTTTTGAGACAGGGTCTTACTATGTAGAACAGGCTGGCCTTGAACTCAGAGATATCTGCCAGTTGTCTGCCTCTCAAGTGTTAGGATTACAGGCTTGCACTTCGTGCACCACTACACCTAGAAACACTGTTAATTATGACAGTATACTATTACATGATTGTTGCTGGGGCTGGGAGCCTTTGGAAGCTGAGGTAGGATGACTCTGAGTCCGAGGTCAGCTTAGGGTTACACAGTAAGAACCTGTGTCTCAAAACAAACTCACGGGAAGACATCTGTCAGGTCACACCAAGACCAAGTGACAGATGGCACTCCATGTTGGGTTTGGTTACAAGTCATCATTCTCCTTCACTGCCACCTCTGTTCACTAGCTCCCCTGCCTGCTCCCCACTGCCAACCTGAACCCTTACTTCCCTACCCGGGCTCAGAAACACCAGCAACAAAGCTAGGGCCTTGACTAGTGAGAGAGCTGTGGCGAGGAAACCAGCAGAAAAGAGAGCATGGCCTAGACTCAACATAGTCTCCATCTGCGTCTACAGCAGCAATCTCAAGACAGTGGGCAGTGATAGCTTTAGCCATGTGGTCAGTAAGTCCTCCATACCAGAAAGTAGAGACAAGGACCAGGAGTGCCCAGGGCAAAAAGTTAGTGTGGGGGAAAAGGTTCCTTTGGTCTCGAGCCAAAAAGCTGGCTTTCTTGCTGTCGAGTGGCCTCATCCGCACTTTCACCCGATTCTCCTAAGATTCTATCTCACTGTATAACTTAGCTACTGCCAGCTCTCTGGTGAGGTCATTACAAAGTGTAACTAATACAAGTGCCCTGTAAACTGTGAGTTCCAACACGAGTATTTCTGGTTGGTATCCTCGTGGCCACTGGACAGTGCAGCAATGTATAACGCCTGGACTCCTTGGTATGCCAGTCTCTAACAGCAGGCTGGCAGGAATGAGTTCTCCTTATAATCCTCACACCCACAGACAGAAGCCTCCCCTGAGAGTTTGGATTATGAGGGCAGGGACAGGCAGAGGTTTGCAGGTGTTTTCTGCAGGAAGCTCTGCTCAGCCCACCCTCCAGGGCTTGCCACAGACCACTTCCTTCTAGGCACTTAAGGCTGGCTTTTTCCTCTGTGGTCTCCACCCCATCAGGACAGCTCAGCTTTCAGCTCCATTCTTCTGCAATAGGGCAGCTGATGTTTCTCCCAGACAGCATGTCCCAGGGACAGGTGGGGAGAGGTACCAATGGAAGGAAGACAGTAGGACATCACAAGACTGGGAGGCCCTCTGGTGTCATGCCAAGGAGCATAAGTTCTAGGACACAGCTCTGCCTCTTGAATATACTAAAAGCCTGAGACAAGCTACTAGATTTGGGCTCTGATTTCCTCACCTATAATATAACCTGAGGAAACAGTAGCTCCTAACGCTACGAGGATGTACTGAGCAAAAAATGAGATAACCAAACAAAGCATCTGGCTTTGTGCCCTGCACAGGATCAGATCCCATGATGACGCCGACACAGCCGAGTCCTTCCGATGGAGTCACACACATAAGAGAGAAGCAGGGCACAGGAAAGCCAACGAGGTGTGGTGACAGATGCCTGTAATCCCACTACTTAGGAGGCTGAGGAAGGAAGCAAGAATTCAAGACCAACTTTGACTACATAGTGAAACTGCATCTCAAAAAAAAAAAAAAAATGTTGGGGCACAGCAACACATACCTATAATCCCAGTACCTAGAAGGTAGGAGGACCAAGAGTTCAAAGCCAGCCTAGGCTACATGAGACATGTGGGTAGATGAGCCCTCAAACCGTGGAGTAGTATGTTGTCCAATACAGTGGCTCAAAGTCAGGTCACCTTTATACTTAAGTAAATGGAAAACTCAGCTCTTAGTCATACACAGCTCCCCTTAAGCACACAGTGGCTGGATGTAACCTGGAACCACAGGTGGAAAGCACAGACCCAGGTGCTTTCATCATTACAGAAGCCCTACCAGCAGCACTGAATAGCATGCCTTACAAAAGCATGCGAGCATACGTGCTTGGGAAGGATCCTGTACCCTTATATGCAGTGTAGTAATGAAGCAGGAAGGCCCAGGAAGCAGAACTGCCACCCACAGGTCCCACCCAGTATTAGGAGGTGTCAAGAGACAGGCAGGGGCTGTGCACAGAGGGCACTGTAGAGGAGCAGAGGCTGCAGCAGAGGCACCAGTCTGCTGTATTGTTGGGGGCCAAATTGAGGACGCCATAGGAGGAAGAACACAGGCAGCTGGGGTTGGTGGGAGTCAGTCAGCACCTGCGCAGAAGCAGCCCTGGGAGTCGAGGCCCTTCTCGGTCGGGATGGCCACAAGGTACTGTAGCAGGAAGCCGTTCTCCCTGGTAGCAAACTTCAGCACCTCCTGACATTTTTCATCCAGGCTCCCACCAAGTGTCACAGCCTCCTCTGCTGACTCTAGGTAAGATGCCAGCACTTTCCGGACCAGGTCTCTCCAGTGGGCGGCCTCCTCGGTGTCCTTGGCCTGCAGTTTCAGGACAGCCTTGGCCGTGATGATTTTGAAGAAGGCTGGGCCCCCAAGGCTGGCGTCTGGCAGGATGTCGCGGATGGTCTCCACTCCATGGCTATCACTTAGCATCTTCTCATTGTTTCTCACACGGAAACATTTCAGAGACTCCAAGGATAGGGAAAAGATATAGGGGACCCAGGTCCGGTCTGCATACAGATACAAAAGGGACTCTTTGATAGCATCTGGCTCTGGAACCTGGGCAGATGTCCAGTCCAACTGCATGCCCTGGGCAGCTGCAGGCTCGGGGAGTAGGGCTGAATAGGGGGGAAGGCTGTCTGGTGGAGCCTCTGGGCCATCCTCAGTCTGGTCTGGGTACTGGATATTCACCCACTCATCTTCTTGCTGAGGGCGCACCTTCTGCAGAGCCTCCCGCACGCGGTCAAGCCAGTCCTCAGCCTCATCTTGGGAGGAGGCACGGAGAGCGAGCTTCTTGCCCGAGAAGACCAACTCAAAGCGTCCATCGCTATGTGCTGGCCCCACAGCCTCACATCGGAGCAGGGAGCAGCTCTCCACACAGGTGCGCTCCTCATCACTCAGGTAGAGGCGGAGCTCCAATGGGGACAGCTCACAAAAGAATTCCTTCCAGATGCCCATGGCTCCTCGCCGGGCCACTGTGCCCAGCTTCATGAGCCCCCGGAATGGGTTGGATAGCCCTAGTGGGAGAAAAGAGGCACTTTAGACTATGGGCCATTCCTTTTTAGTTCAAAGCCACAACTGGTGCCCAATGTTCTGTGGGAGAGTGACTGCCATTAAAAGCTGGCCCCAGGCGCTTTCAAATGGGACCCTGCAACTAGAAGGAATAGTTTTTTGGTCTTTTTTTTGCACATCGCCATCTGTCCTCCCCTCAGTGGGTGACCTCACCACCAACATTTCATTGAAAAGATAGAAGCAGTCAGATTCCTTCACAGGTCTCCTGCAGTACCCCCTGCCCATCTGTGCCCACACTTCCCCACACTCCCACCACTGGCTCAAGGGCAGCAATCCCTCCAGCAGCCCTCCTTGCCCGTGCTGCCCTACCCCGTCCTCCACTGGGTCACTCCTATCAGCATGCCGTGCCACCTTTCCTCCCATGCTCACAGACCTTGCTAGATTCCTGTCACTAACTGCTACTGTACTTCCAGGAAATATCCATAGCTTTGCCTTGGATTCCGTTCCTATTCCTTCTTGAGCCAGGGCCCACTGGCTTCTCGTCTCCTCATGCCATTGAAACTGCTCCTTTGAGGGCCACTAAGGCTTACCTTATGGTAAATCCAGAATGGTCCCCCAAAGCCCTCATCTCTAGCCTTTGTTTCCCTGACCTCCCAGTCCTGGAGCACCTGGGGCGCAGTACTTGTGCCTCAGCTCCATGGCCACCCTCCTGGCTGGTCTCACCTGCTTTCAGGCATTTCTATAAGTGTTTATTAAGTAAGTAAATAATAGTAAGAACCCAAGCACTTCCTGTGGCCCACCACCCCATCTCACACACCTCTCTCACCCCTTCCTACTGCCACTAACCACTCTCATCTCCCTGGTTATCACTGCTCCCTGGACATGTCAAGTGTGTTCCCAGAGGAGCACTGTTAACCTTCTTCTGCCTGCTTGGAATGCAGATCACCTCATCCTCTTTCCCACTTTTAATGTCACCTCATTGCTGAGAATGGCCCCCGTCACATTATGACAACTTCTCTCCCCTGACCACTATATTATGGCTCACTCCCCAGTATCACCATTTGACCACAGACATTTACTGGTCAATTGCCCCATGTTGTGACGGCCGAGGAGCAGGAAGTACATCTCAGGAAGACAGAACAGTGCTCTCAGCACCAGAGGCAGTGCTGGGCACGTCTCAGATGGTACCTGGCACAGTCACAGCAGTATCTGCTGTGTGCCACTGAGTACCTATGTGCCCCACACTGCTCACTGTTCTCTACTTCCCTGGAATCACCCCAACCCGAGTCTAAAATTAGACACATGAGTCTCTCTCTTTCAGTCTGGACTAGAGTGACTGACAGCCTAGTAGCCTATGCATGAAGCACTGGTTCTCTGGCTGGGGTGAGACTACTGTCAGCCATGAGAGACAAACCAAGAGAAGCCAACAGGCTTTGGCATAATTCTCTACCAAGTCCCTACCATCAGAAAAGATAGAGACCAGTGTCAGGGAAAATCTGTAGGTGTGGTGACTCATGCATTTAATCTCAGCACTCAAGAGGCTAAGTCAGGAGGACTGTGGCAAATTTGAGGCTAATTTAGGTTGAATGTTGAGATTCAGGCTAACTTATGCTACAGTGTGAGACCTTGTCTCAAAACAAAAAACAAAACACAACACCAGCTGGGTGTGGTGTTGCAGGCCTTGAATCCCAACATCTGGTCTCCCAGAGGCAGGTAGATCTCAGTGAGTTTGAAGACAAATGGTCACATTATGAGTTCCAGGACAACTAGGCAATGGGAACCTGTCTTGAAAAAAAAAACAAAAAAGAAAAAAACAAAAAAAAAAAAAAAACGCAACCAACCAAAACATTCTGAGCTAATACAATTAAGCTAGGGTTATTTAATGCTTTCTGGAATTTTCAGGGCGTGGAAGTCAGACCACACCATAAGCAGCACATGAAGACAGCAGGTCGGATAAGCCCTGCTAGGCCTATTTCCTAAACAATCCAAGATAAGGGTCTTTAGAAGGAGCCATTAGAACTGCTGGCCTTCAAGAGTAGGCTTTCCTATGAGTTCTGCAATCCCGAATGTCCTGGTTTAGTGTTTTCATGGTACTGGAGACTGAACTCAGGGCTTCACGCCCGTGGTCAGTGTTTGATCACTGAGCTACATCCTCAGTAAGTCTTTTGATTGTTTTGAAGTAAGATTCTCTTAAGTTAATCAAGCTAATCTTTAACTTACTCTTGTGTTCTATAAGCTTGAGAACCCCTGCTTCCACCTACTGAGCAGCTGATAGCACAAGACTTTAGAACCCGGCTGGGCTTTGCCATCCTGTTTCACAGCATAATTTCATTAAGAATATTTCCATTTCAATATATGACATAAGCTAGGACCAGTGGCACTCACCTGAACCCTGCACCTTGGAGGCGAACGAACAAAGATGGCTGTGAATTTGAGGCCAATCTCATCTAGATGGTAAGCACTAGGCAATTCAGGGCTATATACTAAGACCCTATCTCAAAAGACTTTAAAAAAAAAAAAAAAAGGTATTTTTATATTTTGTAACCGGGTCTTTTGTCTGTTCTTGTTTTCCTGAGGCACAGGTAGCATACCTGGATGGCCCTGCTGAGCCTGCTGAGCGGGGCATCCTCAGAAAGTCTGACACTGCTCTAGTGAGCTGGTGAGTCTGTAAGCAAGCACAGCAGTTTTCCCCAAGTGCTGTCGTGCGGGTCTAAGTGTCCTTGTACCTTACCTCTACACTCTGGGCAAGGACTGACTCTGGAAGGACACACTACCCGTTTACAAAGGCAAAGAGGACTGAGAGCTGCCTTTTGAAAGACACTGTCCCTGGGGAAGGGACTCTACAGTCACCTACCCATTTGCCTTCGGTGCACCACACAGAAGTTTTTATGGTCTTGGGTCACCCCTGGGGCTGGAGCTGGCTGGATATTTCTGCAGCCCTGTGAGGACACACATGCTTTGTCTAATGCCCCCAAGGAACAGCTCTTTCTTGGTCCTTGAGAAGAAGGCCTGTGGAGAGCGGCCCTTGACTCTGGAGAGCCCTGCTGAGGAGATGTGCAGAGACCTGCAGCGCTCTTCAGAGCAGGCTCCTGGGGCGGTCTGCAGAAGTCATCTTCAGAAATCCAGCTCTTGCCTTCCTACAAGAAAAGAGGAATGAGGTAGTCCTTTAAGAGTTTAAAAATATTTTGTTACAGCTCACCTATAATGAACCTGGAACTTACTCTATAGACCAGGCTACCATACTTTACCCATTTTACATTCACATCAGCAATGTACGATGTTGCTATTACTGGGGGAGGGAGGGCGGGCATGCCCTGGAGGTCAGAGGACAGCTTTAGTCAGGTTTCTCCTTCCATCTGTCTGGGGGCCCTGGAGGTCAAATCTCAGTGGCCAGGACTGAGTGGTACCCTCTCTCCACCTGCTGAGCATCACCAGCAGCTTCCTTCCAACCTCTCCGGTCTCTGTCATGAAGGCTTCCTGCCATGCTCATCTGGGAAGTGCTGGCTCGCTGTGGTTTTGATTTGCATTTCCTTAATGTTTAATGGCAAGAAAACATCTTTTCATATTGGCTATCAGTACTTTTCTTTAGATTTTTATTTTTAATTGGGCTTATGGGTTGTTGTTAGGGTTGACTACCTAGTAAACCCTAGTAACTAGTTCAGATGTCCCTGTAGTGGAGCAGGGCGAGCCCTTCATCCAACTGGACTGATATTTTTATAAAAAGAGGAGACAGACATAGTGGCACACACCTTTAATTCTAGAGGCAGAGACAGGTAGATCTCTGAGTTCTATGGCAACCTGGTCTATACAGTAAGTTCCAGGCCAGACCCTGGTTCAAAACAAGGGAAGAGGAGATGACACACACACAGAGGAAGTAGTGTCAAGTGGAGGAGAAGCATGGGATAGTGGAGGGAGGAACTGGAGTGATGAACCTACAAGCCTATGCCAAGAAGACTAAGAACCAAGAGAAAGACAGAAGAGATTACCCCCACTGCCTGGAGAAGAAGCCACTGATGCCGACAGACATCTGGCTCTCCACTCAGCTTCTAGTACTAGCAAGGACGCAACAAATGCTGTCTCCAGCCACCTGATTTATGCTACTTTGTTATAACTGCTTAGGAAACCAATAAAAATTACAAGGGTTCTGGGCAGATTCTGGGTACCAGAACCTTAGCAGGCTATCTGACTGACCAATAACTTCTCTTATTCTATATGTTGTCTTTTATTTTTGATATTTATCTCTTTCCTTCCTTTTCTTTTTGAGACAGTGTCTATAGCCAAGGTTGGTCTGAGCTCATTACATAGCCCAGGGCAGCTTTGCAAGAGCCTCCTGCTTTGGCCTCTCAGGTGCTGGGACTGCAGGCACGAGCCACAGGCACAAGCCACCATGCCTGGCTTCTCTTTTCCTTCTTAATGGCGCCTTCTGGAGCTCTGAGGTGTTTTCTTCCTAAGCTTAATTTAGCCAGCTTTTCTTCTGCTCGTGCTCCTGCTGTCTTATCTCAGAAGCCACCACAGAAGCTAATGTCACCAAGATTTACTCCTACGTTTTTTACTAAGAGCCTTATTAGCTCTTACATCTCTGTGACCCATTTTGAGTCAGCTTCTATGTAAGGTGTAAGGAGGGCGTGCAACTTGATTCTTTTGCAAGTGGAAATACAAGTGTCTCAGCACTTCAGGCTCTTTGGCCTTGGAGATATGGGGTGAGGGAGGCGTGGTGTGTGAGCTTAGACCTAAATTATTGCTTCTAATTCTGTTCCCCACATTGAGCAGGTCCTTGAAGCCCAGTAGTAGATCCTGCTCCCTGACCCGCACAGGTTTTCTATGTGAGTCTGAAGCTGCTCCCTGACAGGGGAAGTTAGGGAGATCTGGAGTCAGAAGGCCTATGAGAATATTGTTTAGTTCCTATTCTTCACTGTTCTAAGCCCTCTCTGCCTTTCTAGGCCTAGACATGGAAGAGAGCAGAGACAAGGAAGCCGGCTGCTGCACTAAGTGGCTGTCTATACAGAGGAAATGAGTCACACAGGCAGGACCCGCCCCATTGCTCTGGTAAGTGCTACCGATCTAGCTCTGACATTGCTATTTCCAACCCCTAAATCAAGACTGCCCTCCCTGCTGATACAGACAGGGAGGAGGGTTCAGGCTACGGCTGTGTCAGAGGGGATGGTTTAGACAGTTTAGACTCCTGAAGCTAAGAGAGACAAGTTCTGATTCAGGCGTAGGGGGGGTGCTTTCCAGAACTGGGCTCCCAGGGCCTCTGCATGTGACTTTCAGAGATGGCATGTGCTTCCTTCTACTAGGAACAGGATGATGTATCGGGCAGGGTGGCTCTAGGGACCATGTAACACTGGTCTAAACAAAGCCTGTCTGGGTCACCAAGCCCCAGATGATTCCCTGAGGAAAATGGGTGTGAGAAATAGCTCCCAGGAGCCACTTGGCCATTCTGGTGACCTCACACATACCTGGTGATCCTGCCCTGTATAAGCCCTGGCAGGAGAGGACACTATTCTTTAGGATCCACCAGTTACCACCTGAAAGCTTCCTTACAAGCCCCCAACTCAGATCCCCTCATCACCCAGACAACCTATCACCCCTATTCAGTGACAGTCTCTGCTCACCCCCATCCTATAAGTCTGAATGATCATTTTCCTTGATAATGTCAAGCAAAAACGTACAGCATTGAGTCATAAGACACAGACTATTTTCATCACTACTAGGTAGTTTGTGTGAATGTTTAGGCACAAGTATGTGTCTATCTTATTTGGGTTCCAGTGATTGAACTCAGGTCACTAGACTTATATGTCATGTATTTTGACTCCTTGAGCCATCTTGCCAGTCCAAGGGACTAACCTGGCTGTCCAAGTGTCTTCAGTGTAAAACAACAGAGGTGGGTGGAAGGACCTGGGGGGATGAAGGAAACTCTGGGTTTACAAGTAAGGGAGACTTGCTTCTCTTTCCACTGAAGAGAAGACTAGTAAGAAATGTTCAGAGTCCACTGACCATACACCAGCCATTGGGGATGGCTCTCTAGAGAAAGGCTCTGTGAGAAACAATGAAGAAGCAGTGTGTGTGTGGGGAAGGGCAGGTTCCAGTGAGAGAGCACCGAGGGTGTATCTGCCTCACAGAGGGGGTAGAGGAAGAATACTCCCGCAATAATGGACCTCAGCACTTGCACCATCACCCTTTCCCCCTTTTCTCTTGCCTCTTTCTGCCACTCTCCTATGCATGCTTGCTCAGGGCCCCACATCTGGCCCGCTCTGTTTCTTCAAACTGTGAGGAGATCACCGCTGACCTGGGATCTACACCAGAGCAGCATCTGCCATCAGGGATCTAAGTCAGCAGAATGAATGCTGCCTGCGTCACCAGGTGTCAGGAGGCTATGGCTAAGGGAAGGACTGGGCTTTCTGCTCACTGTTCTCACCCTGGTTGCATGTGCAACTGCACAAGGGGCCCCACACCACAGCAGACAGTGTGTGTAGGACACATTCTCTAGGCCAGGCTTAGTCACCCCCCAAGGCCTCCCAGTCCCTGCCCTTCCTCCACAGCACTAAGCGCTACTGTAATTTCAATGTGCACCATCAGTTCTCTAATCTGGTGACTGCCCCAAAGGCCAGGGCTCCTGTCTGTCCAGTCTCATCACCGTCTCCCTAGCATCTATCACAATGCTGGGCCCACAGGCCATGCTTTACAAAGAAAACTTCTGAAAAAGAAAGACTGAGAAAAGCTGATGGCGACTAGATCCCACCCCCACCCCACCCCCACCCCACCCCACCAACAAAGACTAAGCTAAGGAGGGAGTGGTGCATGCTGTAAATAAGGTAAAACAGAAAACTGGGACACAGGAGCCTGTCAGGAAAGGGGCACAGGGACAGCCACTGTAACAGCTGGATGCTGTAAGGAGCTGGCCTTACCTAGGGAGCAGACAGGAAGCTCAAGGGTCAAAAATGTGGACCGTGGAAGAATTCTGTTGACAAGTTAGCTACCCTGTCCCATCAGCTCCAGGACCCTGACAAGGTACTGTGTTTGAGACCAACTAGCAGAAGCTAGATCCAGAGCAAGGGTGAATTCAGTCAGCATGGTCAAGTTCACACTTGGGAGTCGAGGTGAGACACAGGCAGCCGCCTCTTAAAAAGCATCCTTCTCTCTGCAGTCTAAGGCGGAAGCTGCAGACCCGCCAAGCTTCAGGCTATCTTCACTATCGCCCAGCTAGACTCTCCAAGGCCTCATAAAATGCACCTTCCAGAAGTAAATCTGGAACCACATTCAGAATGGTAAAAACAGAGATCTGACCCAGATATACAAATCCATGATTCTCATATTCATACTCAATGCACTGAGTGAGATCAATCATATGTCCACATAGAAATACTTTCAATGCACTGAGCTAGATCAGATGTCCACATAGAAAAATATAAATTGGATCCAGAGAGGCAGTTCAGTGCTCACAGCCAAGCTTTGTGACCTGAGATTGATCCCCAGCAATCACATGGTGGAAGGAGATAATTCATCCCCAAGAGATGTCCTCTGACCTCCATTTGTGTGCTGTAGCACGCTCAAGTGGCCACACATACATCTGCACATTTGCATATCACTCAATCAATAAATATAAATAAATAAACAACAAGACGACTGCTAACTCACATTAAGCCCAAGGAAGTAAAAACAAGAGAACGAGAAATGTAAAGTCATTTTAGACTATGTACATGGCCAGTCTGAGTCCGGCACAGTCTACAAGAGACCCTGTCTTAAAAATCAGGAACAAAACAAAAAACCACCAAATTCAACTTAAGAATGGGCTGGAGAAATGGCTCAGAGGTAAGAGCACTGGCTGCTTCTCAGAGGACCCTAGTTTGATTCTTAGAACCCACATGGGAACTCACAATCATCTGTAACCCCAGTTTCAAGATATCCAGTGCCCTCTTCTGGCACTGTGACCACCTGGAATGCTTGTGGTACACATACATACATGCATGCAAAGTACCCATACACATAAAATAAAAATTAAAGCAAAATAAAATGTGGTGATATCTCACAAAAGATAAAACGGCCTTATATAAGAAAATGAAAAGGTAGTCCTTACTCACCAGAAGTACACAGAATAAAAACACCACAATCTAGCACTTCTCACCCACCAGGATGGCTGTAATAATAGACTCATTTGAAACTAGGTAATTACAACTGTTGGTAAGGATGCTGGAAAAATACATTGGTGGAGACATAAACTAGGGCAGCTGCTTTGGAAAACAATTTGACAGTTCCACAAAAAAGTTAAATATAGAGTTACTATATAATCCAAAAATTCTACTAATAGAATTTTATGTGTCTAAGAGAATTAAAAACATATGCCCGTACAAATTCTTGTACACCATATTTACAACATTATTTGTAATAACCAAGAAGTGTTAATAATTCAAATGCCCATCATACATAAATACCATATGACTTAGTCACACAATGAAAAATACCATAGGCTGTTTATTCCCTAGCAGTAACAGGGATGAAGAACTGCTACATGTTGTAACATGGGTGAATCTTTTTGCTGACGTATTTTTGAGTCAGGGCCTTGTCATGCAGACTAAGTTGGCCTCATGATCATCCTGCCTCTGCCTCCTGTATGACAGGATAAGAGGCAAGAGCCATCACACTCAATTTTTAAATTATCAACTTAGGCGCGAAGGGGATGGCTCAGTCAGTAAAATGCTTGCCAGACAAAGATGAGGACCTAACTGAGGGACCCCAGCGCCCATGCACAAAGACGGATGAAGCAGCACACCGTTGGCCTCCACATGTACATGTGCACATACACAAATGCTGAAGCCAAACCCCAAACAGGTTAGTTAGTCCTGTTTAGACAAATTCTTCAGAACAGACAAATCTATTGAGACCAAACAGTGATGTTATCTGAGGTTGAGGGAATGACTGCTAACGTTTCTTTATAAGAGGGATTGACATATTCTAAGATTAGATTGTAGTGATAGCTACGTAACCCAAACAAACTAAGAAGTACCGAAATATACTCCTATATGGTGTGTGAATTATACCCCAGTAAGTCAATTTAACTGTGCTATCTAAATCTAGATTGGCCACATTTTTCTTTCTCTTTTTTTTTTTTTGAAACAGCATCTCACTCTGGAGCTTTTAATCCACGATCTTTCGGCTTCTGCCTCAGAGCACTGAGATCATAGGCATGCATGACCGTGACCATCTGGGGACAGGACATATTTGAGTGCCCAACAGTCACTGTTGGTGTAGTGACTGCCACATTTGACCACAAAGTTCACAAACTGGTTCATGTTGAAAGTATTTCACAGCTAGGATTTTAAGAAAATTTGATTTGATTTGATTCTCAGGCAGGTGAAACGGCTTCTCCAAGAGTGTAAACTCGTGAATGGTGATAGTTAAGATTAGAACAGTGTTGTGCCTGCCTGTAACTGTAACACTTGGGAAACTGAGGCAGTACTGAAAGATTATACGTCAAGAGTTCAATCTGGGATACATAGCGAGACTAGTCTTAAAAACAAAACAAAACAAAAACAAAAAATCAAAAAACAAAAACAAAAATCCAAGCAGAGTGTAATATCAGAAGGGAACCCCTTTTTCATGGACTGGTTGTGAAGACAAGGGGAAATATTTATGGGACTCAATCAGCACAAAGCTCGGCTCATCTCCACGAATGACACCCAAGACACATTAGTTTATAATTACCACTGCCCACTCAGGGACAGGCATGCTCATACGCTGGTAGAACCACTCTGGGTCACCAGATAGGCAAACTTCAGCTTAAGAGTTCTTTCCAAGATTCCCCTGAACAGCCTGCACTCACCGGACTCGAAGGAGAGGAAACCACAAGCTTCGGTCCAACTCTGCCATACTCCAAGGCCTTCCAAGGGCCACTCCCTTGTCCAGCTGCTCCGCCCACAGGACTAGAAGGCTGCTGGTCTGAAGTGCTCTGTGCAGGGCCAGCTGGGGCAGTGCCTAGCTGCTGCTCGTCTGGGGTCTCCTGGGGCAGTAGCTGATGCTTGTGGCCACCACTTGATGTCCCAGACGATGTGTGGGCAGGAAAGAGCTCTTCAGATCCCTCAAAATGCAGCTGTGTGCTGGTAGCTAGGCTATGGAGGGAGAGGGGGGTCTGCATCATGGGGGTGTCTGGCTCTTGGTTTGGTCCGCTGCTTGGCGCAGAATTTACCTGGGCTTTGCTGAATTCCGACAACACCCTAGAAGTTTGAAAGCAGAGAGAAAAACAAAGAGACCGCTGTGACAATTTGATGGTTAGGATGCCCACAGTGACTGTAGCAGTAGTAAGACCAGAAAGCCACTGATTATCAAAAGCAAACAAAGCAGCACTCACTGCATTCCTCGGCTCCCACATCGTCCTCCTCTCAAATTCCTCACTGAGGCTTGGACTTGGGCACGGTGGGCAGCAGGTGAGCCGGGGGCCTCATCTCAGGTGGCACAGTCAGATAGCAGGAATGAGAATCTGATGTGAGTGGAAACTGACTCCACTCTGAAGAGGCTAACTGTGGGCCTGGAGCATTTGCTTGGCCAAGCGCAGTTGTATGGTCAATGGCTCCCCTCATCTGTGGCAAAGTCTCCTGAACAGGTGATATCTCAGAGTGGCTCCCTCAATAGCTAAGAGCTGAGGCCCCAAAAATCTGCTCTCTGAGATAGGGAATGGATGAAGTGAGGATGTACTTTGTCCATGGGACAGTCATGGAGCACCGGGGCTGTAGTGAGGTGTAAGGGCCTCTTCAAGATTGACTAGATAGAGAAGCTTCTTGTCCCCCAGATCACTGCTGGGACTCAGTGATTTCCCAAATGGTGTGGAAGGTGCACAAGCACACAGGGTGTAACTCACTAAGTATCCTTGTCCTCTTCGAGGGGTCACAGAGAGTCAATAGTCCTGCCTTTGTATACATATATACTTCTGGGCCTTCTGGAATGTGCCCTGGCGAGTGACTGCTCCTCCCTCTCCTGGGAATCCAAGTTCCCTTTCTAAAATAAACTATTTGTTATCTCCTCTTCCACTTACAAAACATATGTGCTATGGATAAATGCTGGTTCAAACAGCAACAAGGCTTTTGACTGGAGCCCAAAGATAGCATGAGTTGGCCCCACTGGCTTCGATGGAGTAAGCTCCCCTTAAGGAAAGAATCTTAAAATGCAAAGTGCTTGCCTGGTCACCAGAACCAGAGTTCAGCTCTTACCTATACCACCCCAATCCCACCTACATTCCAAGACAATGGACTACAGGCTTCACCGACCCATTCCATTATACATTATAAACAAGTGACTTTCACACAGACACAAAGACACTTCAGTGGGTATAGGAACAGACTTTTCAGTAAATGGGACTATGAAAAGGGGACAATCACATGGAAAAGAATAAAGCTGGTATACTATCTAACACCACATATACAAGTAACCAAATGCATTAAAGACCTAAATAAGAGCTAAACCAATAAAACTCTTAGAAGAAAATATAGGTATAAATGTATCTTTGGGTTTTGTGATGATATCTCCAGGAAGTACATGAGCAGCGGTCAGCATCACTGACCAGCAGGGAAATGGGAAACAGCCATAAAGATGCACTACTTCATCTAGCTAGAAGGGCTACAATAAAAGGGGGTGGAGGAGACTAACAAGCATTGGCAAAAATTTGGGAAAATTAACTTTTTAAAAATTTATTTCTTAAAAAAAAATTATTTCTTATAGACAAGATCCCGCACCTGCTAGTTAGCCAAGGCTGGCCTTGAACCTGCGTTTCCTCCCTCTACCTCTTTCCCAACTAAGGAATTAGCTTGTCTATGTCAACAGAACAAAATATAAGGTGGTACCATTGCTATAAAAAGCAGTTGGGTAGCTCCTCAGAAGTTAATCAGAGTTGCATGCAGCTCTTCTCCAGGTCTACACCTATGAGAATCAAAACATGTCTGGATAAAGACTGTTCACAGCACTATTACCTTAACAGTCAAGAGCAAAGAGCAGTCCACTGACTGGAGATGATACACAGTGGCAGATGCAGCAAATGGGCTATTTGTCAGACATGATGCACGCTATAGTGTGAATGAACCTGAAAATATATCAAGTACTAGAAACCAGCTACAGAAGGCCATGTATTACATGCTTCTGTTTATACAACAACGTGTCCAGAACAGGCAAAGCCAGAGCAAATGGCCACGTACTGCCTTTTTCTTCCATGGCAATAAAAATGTCCTTGAGTTATACACTAATGATCTTGTAACTGTACATTTGCGCCTGTAATCCCAGCACTTAGGAAGCAGAGGCAGGAAGACTGATGAGTTTGAGGTTAGACTGGTCTACATAGTGAGTTCCATGTCAGTCAGGGCTACATGGCAAAATCCTGCCTCAAAAACCTGACAGGAAAACAAAGGTAAAGTTTATGATGTGTGAGCTTGGCATCCTATTTTCATGAACAAGACAGGTAGGAGTCTGGAGAGAGATGGCTCAGCAACTAAGAGTGCCGGTGCCTCTTGCTGAGGACCAGGGTCTGATTCCCATCACACTGTTGCGCACAACTGTCTATAACACTAGACCTGTGGGATATGAAGTGGCAGATATGGAGGAGAAGGAACCTTTATATAGTGTTAGGACAGAACTATGCAAATCAGTACAGGGGTTCCTCAAAAAAAATCAAAATAGAACAGTTATATCCCACCAGCCACACTACTCCTGGGTAGATCCCAGGGACTCAAGCCTTCGTGTGGTCAACAAGTCATCAGCCAGGCACCAACAGACGGCTGGGTAAGGGTACATGGTAGACACACAGCTGTAAACAAGAACAAACTGCACCATTTATTTACGGGGAGAGGAATGGGGTTGGAGACACTCGTTATGAGAACTACGCCTTAGGAAGGCATGTATTGTGTATTTTTTCTCACATAAAGGATCTAGGATTAAAAGACATTGGAAGCAGAAAGGGGAAATCACAGGGTGCTGTATGAGAAAAGGAGGAAGGCCAGGAAAGAGAAGAGGGATGTGATCCAAACACATATGTATACATGAAAATGTCAAAGTCAAACTATTAAAAAACATAATAATAATTATTATTACCGTGGGTGGAGGAGGCATGAGTCAGAGGATAACTCATCAATCTGGAGATAGCGGTTCAAGGCCTTCTGATCCCAACACTTGGTAGGCAGAGGCAGGTGGATCTTTGAACTCAAGGCTAGCCTGGTCACAGTGAGCTCCAAGGGCAACCAACACTACGAAGTGAGATGCTATGACAAGAAAAAAAAAGACAGAGAAGCTTGGGGTGGTGCTCACAGCTGCCACCCCAGCATTGCCCTGGCAGGAGGACCCTGAGTTCTGACTTGAACATCACAGCGAGTTCAAGGTGAGCCTAGGGGGGGCCGTGCTTCCAAATGAAAAGACTGAGCACAGATCTGTGAGTTCAAGGCTAACCTGGTGCCGGGCATGGTGGTGCACACCTTTAATCCCAGAACTCAGGAGGCAGAGGCAGGCTGATTTCTGAGTTCGAGGTCAGCCTGGTCTACAAAGTGAGTTCTGAGACAGCCAGGACTGTACAGAGAAACCCTGTCTCAAAAAAAAGGGGGGGGGCGCTAACCTGGTGTACACAGTGAGTTTCAGGACAGTGAGAGCTACGCAGAGAAACTTGTCTCAAAAAAAAAAAAAAATAAAATAAAGAAAAGAAAAGAAAAGAAAAAAGAAAAGAAAAAAAAATATCAAAGGACAGTTAGGGATATATTTCAGTGGTAGAGTTTGCCTAGCATAAATGAGCTCCTCCATACCGTCTCCCAAACCCAAAAGAAAAAAACCAAGAAGACAAAAACCCCAAAACAATGAAAATCTACAAATGTGACTTCCAGGGAGAGGGAAATGCTGAGCCCCCCTTCTCCTCCCTTTTTGGTGTATGCGATAAAGAGATTGTGTAAGTGCGAGGATAAGTCTGTGTGCAGGCCTGAGGGCACCCTCATGTGTCATTCCTCAAACATCAGCTACCTGTTGTTTGAGACAGGGTCTCTCATTGGCCAGGAGCTAGCCTCCCGAGTTCTGCTGGCTGGCCAGTGAGCCCCAGGGGCCCACCTGTCCCTGCCTCTGGAGCACTGGGATGACAAACAGGCACCATCACTCCCAGGCCCTGCAAGTGCTTCACCAACTAAGCCATC
Organism: Mus pahari; assembly: GCF_900095145.1. Classification (NCBI taxonomy): domain Eukaryota; kingdom Metazoa; phylum Chordata; class Mammalia; order Rodentia; family Muridae; genus Mus; species Mus pahari. The sequence goes on from NC_034603.1 coordinate 70,830,190, forward strand.
TCCCTAGTCTCCTGCCTGTTTATATGTACCCACGTGCTCATATGTATGTATCTATGTATACATGCACGCATGCCAGGAGCAGTTCTGCCAAGCCAGGCAGGGCTTGGGTTTCCCTGACCATGCAGACCTTCATGCTTGTGATGCACTGTTCTGTTTCATTGGCAGGTGAGGGCCACTGAAGAAAGCCCAGAGGTGAGAGCTAATGCTAAGACTTCTGACAAATACCAACACAGTTTTGCAGAGGAAAGACTGTAAGAGCCAGAGGGGATGGTTGACACCAAGAAAACAGTGTCTTCCAGACACAACAACTAGGTCAGGATGTACAAGGGAAGAGTTGGGAGGATCTGGGAGAAGTTGCAGGAGAGAAAACCATGATCAGAATATACTGCATGAAAAAACTGCTTTCAATAAATACATATTCTAAAAAGTTTTGCAGCTGTTTATACAAAGACAAGTAATGAGAGAACTGATGTCACAGGTCCTACGTAGCAATTAATTACACAATCAAAATACCTATGCAGCACTCCTGACATCCGCCCCTAAGGCGCTAAGCCCTTTACATCCTGACTCCTCCTCTATCCTCCTTCCTTTACAGTCTTATCCTCATGTCAAGGTCAGGAAGGATGAGCAGGCAGAAGCCTGGTAAATGGACAACCCTGGCAGTTCAGCTGCTGAGATACAACCCTCCATAATTATAGTACAGATCCAAAGAACAGTCAGCCCACACGGCAAGCCACAGTTTACTTTTTGCTAAACAGAACCCTTACAGTATTTGAGCAAGTGTCACCTGAAGTTATGTTTTGTGCTTTAAGAGTTGAAACATAGGCCGGACATGGTGGCACATGCCTTTAATCCCAGCACTCGGGAGGCAGAGGCAGGCAGATTTCTGAGTTTGAGGCCAGCCTGGTCTATAAAGTGAGTTCTAGGACAGCCAGGGCTATACAGAGAAACCCTGTCTCAAAAAACAAAACAAAACAAAACAAAACGAACAAACAAAAGAGTTGAAACATTAAGAACAGGGTACTTATGCCCAGTTAATGTAAATGTTCAATATTATTAAAGAATAAAGTCAACCAAAGTGCTGCTGGGATCTTTAATTATTAAAACACATACTTAGAAATGCTGGTCTCTGCAGCTGCCAGGCTAACTTCAAGCCAGGTGTGGGAGTGCTTTTCTGTGAACCAGCTCTGGAGGATCAAGAGTTCTGGACCAGCCTAGCCTAGGCTACATGGCATGACTCCATCTTGAAAAAGAAAAATGCTGGTCCAGAGTCAACTGAGCAAGTAAAGGCACTTGCTGTCAACCCCAAGGAACTGACATTGAAATTCTGGAGAGAACCAACTCCTGAAAGTTGTCCTCTGACCTCTGACCTCCACATGTGGGTATGGCATCCCTCCCCCACAAAGAGGGTAACTTAAAGGTCCGAATCTGAGAACGGCAGCACGGCCTGTGCATGTGCCTCTGTGTGCTCTGGGCTCCAGTTACTCACATCATTGTCTGGTGCTTGTCTATATCATCCTGACCCTCAACTCTTGAGCTTCCCCATAAGAACCATGTCAGTGATTCCTAGACAGGATGGACAGTCACTGATTCAAAGACCTTGTGCTGGAATCTTCCAGTCATAAGACTCATGAGAGATAAAGCCAAGGCACATGATAGCCTGAGAGAGGCAAGCTAGACTAAGTCATGCCATATCACCCCACCCACCCCAGCACTTCAAAAGGCAGAGATTACTCCCCAGTGTGCTCTATCTAAACTCCTCATCTGATACCTGAAATTGCCATCTCACAGACTCAGTGCTGCACCTCTGGGGCCTACCACTCTCACTGTCAGGTCTAAAGGAAACCATTTCCCCAAGCTCCAAAAGGCTGTCCAAATATCCAGAAATGAGCTCACCCTGGCTATAGGAGGACTTATAAAAACCAGCATTCCTCAGGAAGTTGTGAAACTGTTTCCACCTGCCAGAAGGAGCCATTTCCCTTACCTCTGGCAGAGGGAACACATGGCTTTCCAACTGACATATACCTGTAGTAGCACAAAGCACACGCTGGCCTACAGGCTGTCTCAGTGTCACAAGTACCTGTCATACATTCCAAAGCCCACTAGCGCCCAGCCCTCCTCCCCTCCCCAGGCCTCCTCCCCTCCCCAGGCCTCCTCCCCTCCCCAGGCCTCCTCCCCTCCCCAGGCCTCCTCCCCTCCCCAGACCTCCTCCCCTCCCCAGCCCCCCTCCCTTCCCCAGCCCTCCTCCTCCCAGATGCCCATTCTCTTGCTTTTCCCCTGCCTGGTGTGCTTGTCATGCCCTGCCTCTGCCTATCTGTTCTCCCTTCTCTCATTGACAGTCCTGGCCAGGTCCAATCTGCAGGTCATGTCCAGTCTACTTCTTTCTCTCTCTGCTCAATTTGCAAACCGTGGAGGCAGTCCTGGAAACTGGGTCTTCTGTGAGCCCTGCCCACACATCTATCCTATCCCAGTTGGCAACCTGGAAGGACCTGAACCAAGGCTGTGGGGTGTGTAGTGGTAGTGAAAAGATCTTAGACATGAGCTGATGGAAGAACATAGACTTAACTGAAGGATAACTCAACAACAAGTTACCAAATACCCACAACCGTGACACCACCTTCCATTGGCATGACTATGAGACTGTGGGACATTCCTAGCAGAGTGTTAACAGACAGCATTTTTGGAAACTGCAGGCTAGTTTTTCTTCATTCAATTCTTGTGCTTCTGGGAGCTGAGTCATGTAAATGTCCACCGAGTGGAACAATACACATCAGAAAAGAAAGAAGAGGACAACCTGGCACACCAGCTATACAGAATAGACATGTACTACTTTTTGCAGAAAAGGGAAGAAATAGGAAAAAAATTTAAACAGAAAATAAAGTAAAAAACACATTGTATCTGTTACTGATACATTTAGGAACTTGGAAACCCATGTACTCAGGAGGTGGAAGCAGAAGGATCAAAGAGTTCAAGGCCAGCCTCTGCTCTAAAGCAAGTCTTTGGCCAGCCTGAGCTACAGGATAAGGCCCTCTCTCACAAAAATGAACAAAATTAAATAAAAACCAAAAAGCTTTGGGGTTTGGGGGTATAATTCAGGGGTAGAGTGTGTCTAGCTCATGGAAGGCCCTGGTTTGATTCCCAGCACTCCGCAGGAGCGTGGGGTGTGAAGAAGGATCTACCAGGGCTGACAGCGCAGCTCCAAGCAGCCAGCTTAGCTAGCACTGGAGAGGGGGCTGGGAGCTCTGCCTCATTCCCCTTGCCGGTTAAGCGAGTTAAAGGAATCTGTTCTGCATGCTCCTCCACACTCACTACTCCCCATATGCTCAGGGTCTGGGCCAGCCAGGCGATCTGCAAGGTCACAGCCTAGGCACTCTTCTACACTGTACTGGCTGGAAGCTGTACACACTCTCATCTATTAGCTCCTTCCCTCTAGGTGAAAAAGACATATTTTCTAAGGACCTCAGAAAGGCCAAAGACTCAGTTCAACTCTGAGTCCTAGATCTATTCTCCAGCTGGGAGTGGTGGCTCACACCTCTAATGCCAGCACTTAGGGAAACGAGGTGAGTCCCAGGCTAGCCTGGGCTACAGAGGAAAGCCATTTCAAAAAAGCCCAAAGCAATCCATTTTCTCCACTGTGCTATTTCCTCAGTCACAGGGAGAACCCTGCTTCCTTTGCCTTCTTTATACCCCACCATTTGGTGACAGTCACATGTACAGGAAGGCAGAGTAAGGGTGAGGGAGGTACTCACTCTTGCAGAGACCTGTCGGAGTCATCAGCGTTTGCCGTGCCCAGATCTGAGTCGTAGGACATGGGTTCTTCAGAATGGTCTGGACTCTTGGGACCATTCTCTTGGAGCAGGCAGCTGTCAGAATTTAGGCTGCAGGACAGCTGGGATGAACTGGCTGTGTCCAGGCTGAGGGAAGAGGCAGTGAGCTTCCTGTTCCTGCGAATCTTATGGCCTGAGTGTTGGACTTCGATGTCCTCAGAGCCCGAGGAATGGGAAATTGAATCCAGAGACTCTTTCCGTTGTAGTTCTGCACCAGAGGTAGTGAGAGGGTCGAGTTCAGAGAGGGGGCAAAGCCCAGAGAGAGACAACGGGGTGAGGGTCCATTCATTTAAGACAGCCGACTTGTAGGAGAGTTCAAAGGACAAGGACGTTAGTCCTTGCAGGAAGCTCAGGAGGAACTCAGCCTCCTCAGCATCTCGAAGCAGGGCTGTGGGCTGATAGTACTCGCACAACCGTGCAGGTTCCTGCAGGAGCAGTTTCAGATAGCACTCCATCAGGCCGTCATTGAGGGCCAACCGCAGCCAGGCCCGGCAGCGGCCTACATCTGTGTTGATGAAGACCAGGTGCTCCAAATCTGAGACAATGTGTCTGCAGGGGGACAGAGCAGATGTGTTGCAAGAAAGTACCTCAAATTTCAGAGACAAGGTTCAAGCTACTGCTTATCAAGAACCAGTGGGAAAGTACTGCAAACAAGATCCTATTTAGACATAAAATTCTGGGGGAACAATGTCTCGGGAATACAGGAAAGCTGAGCTGTTGAGCTCGAGCTACCAAATGTCATCTGCTAACCCAAGACATACTGGCTGAGTCCAACCCCAGTTCCTAGGGAATAACGCCAGAGCTTGTGCACATTAGGCAAGCATTCCACTACTGAGATACACTCAGTCGAGAGCAGCTGGCACTCTGAAGGGAACACTCAGACCCTAGGTGTACAAACTCAGCTCCTAAAGTTTTGGTCTGACACAACCCCCTTCTCTGCTGTCACAGTGTCCTATGCAGAAGTGTACCCACAGTCCTCTGGACTCAGTGTAAGCTGTACTTAACTTCAGCAGTACTACTGACTGGCTAACTGACCCAAGGAAACACTGAGCTGGATATAGAGACAACTAGTGCTCAGTGGTTATGAGCACTTGCTGCACTTCCAGAGGATCTGAGTTCAAGTCCCAGAACATATGTTGAGTGCCTCACAAATATTCCTAACTCCAGCTCCAGGGGATCTGATGACTTCTTCTGGACCCCATGGTCACCCACATGCATGTGGCATATACACACAGACACACATCCATACACACAAACTTAAAACAAAGAAACCCACTGTTACTTGGAATAGAGCTAAAAAACCATGACAGGGCAGTAGCAGCAGGTACAGGAAGGCAGACCAAAGACTGACAAGGCGTTTTCAGGTACTTAACACTTTACAGAGGCAGTGCCAGATACCAGCATAGGGTCTAAGCAGCCAAGGATAAGGCCAAAGACAGGGCAGGGCCTTAGGGTGAATATTCAGAAATATATCTGGCTTCTTGGCTAAGTGCCACACATACCTCATCATGAACATAAAGTTTAGAACACAGGAGCTGGAGAAATGGCTCACTGGTTAAAAGTACTGGCTGCTTTTGCAGAGGACCCAGGTTCTATTTTCAGCACTCACATGGTGGCTCAGCCATCTGTAGGTCTGCACCAGACACATACATGGTGCACAGATACTCATGTAGGGGAACACTTACACATATAAAAAATTTTAAAAATTTATTTTAAATTTAGAAGACAGACTCAAATATTCAAAGGCAAGCCAGCAACATGTCCTGCTGGGCAGTGGTGGCGCACGCCTTTGATCCCAGCACTTAGGAGGCAGAGGCAAGAGGATTTCTGAGTTCAAGGCAGGCCTGGTCTACAGAGTGAGTTCCAGGACAGCCAGGGCTACACAAAAAAACCCTGTCTCAAAAAAAAGGAGAGGGGATACTTTAGTCTTCTCAGGCCACACCACTCAGCAGTAAGTACATGACTCAGCCTAGCGGAGTCTAAAGGTCATCAGTGCTGGGGTGAGAAGCCACAGGCTCTAGACGAGTGGAGTGTCTCAGGGTCTGGAGACAAGCCTTCCTTAAGTCCAGCCCTACAATCATTGCATAAAGACCACACCACAACACTCTTTTCTGGCTTTGCCACCCTCAAGAGGAGTCAGGTGCCCCGACTCTGAAGCTCCTCCCTGACGTATCTCACTTGTGGGTGACGGCTTTCAGAAGGGGCCAGAAGACAGGCTGAGGCAGAGGCTTCTGATGAGTGTGCTTCTTCCTTTTGCCGCCAGCCTCGGCGCGGATGTGCTTGGCATGCAGGCCATGGATGAACACGGCCTCCAGGGCACTGCACATGGCGTTGGCATCTCCATCTTCACTGGTGACCACTGTGTCTAGAGACACATGCTGTTTCTGCAGAGCCTTCACGGATCCCACGAGCTTCTTCTTGATGACCTAAATTGTGTCAAACACAAGGGCAGACTTAAGAGGCAAATCCCACGTGGAGTCCCTGGAATAAGTCCACGGCCTGTTTTTCAATGTGTGTGAAGACTCACACTTATGTATGTAACCTAGACTCCTGCAAAGCTAGCTACTGTGACAAGTGAAGATCCGGCATACAGATGAAATGGTTTTGTTCACCTTTTCTTTTCTTTTTTTTTTTTTGGTTTTTGAGACAGGGTTTCTCTGTATAGCCCTGGCTGTCCTGGAACTCACTCTGTAGACCAGGCTGGCCTCGAACTCAGAAATCCACCTGCCTCTGCCTCCCAAGTGCTGGGATTAAAGGTGTGTGCCACCACACCCGGCTATCTTTTCTTTTTAAAGAAAAAGTTTTAATTAGATTTGGTCTACATGTATGTGTATCACATATGTGCCTAGTGTCTGAGGTTAGAAGAGGGTATCAAATTCCTTAAAACTGGAGTTACAGATGATTGTGGACCACACACCATGTAGATGCTGGGAATCAAACCCAGATCCTCTGCAAGAGCAACAAGTGCTTTTAACCACTGGAGCATCTCTCCAATCCTATCTTTCCCTTTCTCTCTTTTTAAAAAGTATCTATTTATTTTAAACATCAAATAAAATATCTATTTTTTTTTTTGAGTACATACATGATCACTGTCTTCAGACACACCAGAAGGGGGCATCAGATCCCATTACAGATGGTTGTAAGCTAACATATGGTTGCTGGGAATTGAACTCAGGACCTCTGGAAGAACAGTCAGTGCTCTTAACTGATGAGCCATCTCTCCAGCCCAGTATTTTTTGGTTTTTAAAACTAAACATCAATCTTGTATTTAAATACTGAAATGGTGGCTTGGGGGCACTCTGCAAAGATAAGCTAAGGAGACAGAGTATTTCTTTAGAACAATAACAAAGAAAGGACCAGCAAGTGTGGCTCAAGAGAGTATGCTTGACAGTTACAGCCCTCCATTAGATCCCCAACACTGTGGGGAGGAAAGAGCAGTCAAGACCATAGATGTATAATTACATCAGCTAAGAGCCTAGGCCTAGAGCAAAGCTTTAAAGGGTTTCTGTAGCTCTGGCTGTCCTGGAATTCACTTTGTAGACCAGGCTAGCCTTGAATCTAGAGATCTGTCTGAGCCACCATGCCCTGCAGAGGCCAGTGCTTGAAGACAGAGTTGGTTTTTCATTTCTCCTCGTGTCTCTAACACTTGCCACTGTGTCTGATACAGTAACATATATAAGGCATGCAATTCCAAATGTACACCAGGTGTTGGTGGAAAAATTATACAACAATAAATATGAGTGTAACAAATTATTAGTGTTTAGCAAAGAACTAGACAGAACTGCAGAAAGACCGGTTTGGAGCAAGTGTTAAGTTATAGATAAATACTTCCCTTTTATTCTGACTTAATCTGAACAGAAAGTGCTGCTTGGAAAGTTGAATTTTAAAAATTAATCAACAAGTTATAGTTTACATTAACTTCTCCGATTTAAATTACAAACTTCTGGGTTTGTTTGTTTTGCTTTTTTTGATCCTCCCCAGAAGTAACCACATTCTTGAATTTTGGTTAACTTTTACTTTCACAAATTATTATTGTTATTATTTTTACTACTCTTATTTTAATTTATTGACACTGAGCATGGTGGCAGCACATTCCTTTAATCTTAGCACTCAGGAGGCAGAAGCAGGCAGATCTCTGTAAGCCTGAGGCTAACCTGGTCCACATAAGGAGTTCATCCAGGGCTAAATAGTAAGACCCTGTCTCAAAGGAACCAACCAACCAAGCAGATGCATTTACAATGGCTGCTGAGAGGAGAATCAGCCTTCTATAGGATGAGCACCAGTAGGCTGTCCAGTCCCGATGCAGAAGAGCATTACTAAGGAGCTTAGCAGATTATATCCACACGTACGTGTTTGTGTACGTGTGAGGGCAGCAACGACAACTGTAGAAGAAGAGATCATGAACTTGGCAGTAAGTGGGGGAGTCATAGGAGGAGCTGGAGGTAGGAGGGCTAGAAATGACATAGTGCTCACATATGAAATTCTCAAAAAAAAAAAAAAAAAAAAAA
>NC_034603.1:70838929-70853314 GCF_900095145.1 Mus pahari
GTTTATGTATATATTTTGCCTTCATGTACGTGTATCGTGTGTGTGTGTGTGTGTGTGTGTGTGTGTGTGTGTGTGTGTGTGTGTGTGTATGCACGGGGTACTCATAGGAACCAGAAGAGGATGGTAGATCCCCCTGGAACTGGAATTATAGGCAACTGTAAACTAACACACTGGGTACTAGGAACTGAATCAGGGTCCTCTCAGCAAGGAAGACCAGGAGTGGTGACACGCCTTTAATCCCAGCGCCTGAGCTTTGAGGCCAGCCTGGTGCACTAGTGAGTTCAAGGACAGCCAGGGCTACAACAAGAGAAAATTTCAAACAAAACAAAAACCAACCAAACAAAACCCAGTAGCAAGTGTGCTTAACTCTCAGGCACCTCTCCAGTATTATTTTATGTTTTTATTATTACTTTTAATCATAGATGTATTCCTAAACAAACAATACCAAAAGCCCAAGGGTTTTATTGCATTTACTTTGTCTACTAGAGTTAATTAAACTTCTTGATCTGAAATTTTACAGTCAATAAAATACAGAAAGTTTTGGAAAAGGAAGTTCAGTGTTTTTAGCATATTCAGAGACTTGTGCAACCTTTGCCATTAACTAATTTTAGAGCATTTCAACACCACTGAAACAAACAGTGTGTATTCATGGCAGGGGGTGTGGGTGGCTGCAGGGTAACCTGACTCGACAGATTCATCTATTCTGGACATTTCAAAGAAATGGAAACATACAGCATGTGGCCTGGAGTTTGTGTTTTCTATGACTTGGCGTGTTCACGGTTATCTGTACTACAGCGCATTGTCAGAACGTGGTTCCTTCTTACTGTCAGGTAAGACCACTTATAGCTACTGCATGGGTATGCCACGCTTTATTTATTTGGCCATTCATGAGAAAACGAATACCTGGCTTGATGGCACTTCTTGACTACAGTGCTGCTCTGAGCGTTTTTATCCACATCTTTATGCAGACATACTTCCAGGTCTAGAACTGATGAGCCATTGACATGTTAGCTCGCACAGTGACAGGCTTGCAACCCTAACTGCTAAGAGCAGAGGACTTACACATGACTTGGAGGCTGTCTTGATAGTTAAGTTTAAGGCCAGCCTAGTCTACATAGTAAAACCTGCCTTCAAATCCAAAGAATCGTTAAATCACATCAAATCTATGCTCCCCATGCCAGGCTGGGAATGTGGCTCAGGGGTAGAGCACTGCCTATATTTGTGGGATCCTGTATTTCATCCTCAACATCAGAAAGAAAAGGAATTAAAAACAACCTTGCCGGGCAGTGGTGGGGCACGCTTTTAATCCCAGCACTTGGGAGGCAGATTCCTGAGGTGGATTTCTGAGTTCAAAGCCAGCCTGTTCTACAGAGTAAATTACAGGACAGCCAGGGTTACACAGAGAAACCCTGTCTCGGAAAAAAAAAAAACAAAATACCAAACCAACCAACCAACCAAACAAAACCCCAAAGCCAACCTCAAGGGGGCTGGAGAGATGGCTTAAGAGCACTGACTGCTCTTCCAGAGGCCCTGAGTTCAAATTCCAGCAACAACATGGTGGCTCAAAACCTGTAATGAGATCTGATGTGTCTGAAGACAGCTACGGTTTACTTATATATAAAATAAATAAATAAATCAAAAGAAGAAAAAAAGTTTAAAAAACCCCAAAACCTCAAAAGGCCTATTTATGTTTCCTAGAAAACAGAACCATTTGCCCGCATGGCCACGGTCTTCACGTTCTCAGAGATCTGAGAAGAGGCCCGGTTTTCTTATTTTCTGTCAACACCTGCTATTGTCTTTCTGACCACAGCCGCCTTAATGGCGTGAAGCAGCACCTTACCATGGCTTTCTCTTACATTTCCCTGGGTTTAATAGTAATTCATTTAAAAGTTATCAATAGTAATAGAAAAAGCATCATTTTGTGTACTTACTGGTTTATCTGTATATCTTCCTTGGAGAAATCCTTTGTCCACTGTATAACTTGTTTTTATGTGTGCTATGTGAGCTTGTGTATGTCAGTGCATGTGCAGATCAACATATACATGTGGGCTGAGTGTCTTAGTCACACTACACATTAATTTTTTTGTTATTGTGGTTATTCCATACATGGTTTCTCTCTGTAGCTCTGGCTGTCCTAGAACTCACTCTGTAGACCAGGCTGGCCTGGAACTCAGAGATGCACCAGCCTCTGCCTCCCAAATGCCGGGATTAAGCGTGTGCCACCAGGCCCAGCACACATACACTATTCTTATAGGTGAGGTCTCTTACTGAACCCGTGCTCACCATTCATGGCCTACCTGGCCAGTGAACCCTGGGGATTTCTCAGAAATGTGCCCTCCCTCTCCCTAACTGGGGTTATAGATAAAGACTGCCACAAGAGTTCTGGAGATTCAAACACAGGGCTTCACACCAGCACATACCATGACTAGCCATTTCCCAGCCCCCAGACTCTCTCTGAAAGGCTGAAATAGTTCTCTATTTTGCGTACCAGGCCTTTTTCAGAGATAATATCTTCTCTTTTTCTATGGACACTATCTTTTCATCCCCCCTCCAACACTTTATGAATAGTGTCCTTTGAAGCGAAGATTTCAATCTCGAGGTTGAATTTTGAATGTTACTTAAAATACATTATACATTATATAAAAGGCTCAAACTATTTCCAACTGAGTGCCTACCAGGTTCTGTGTCAGGGAATGCGGGGATAACTAGGCATACGCCTCAAGGGGTGGGTCTGTGCACCTCTTGCTAGGAGGTGGTGAGGGCTCTGCTCCAGAGAGCTCAGCATGAACCGGGCATGACATCACAGGCCTAGCTGGAAGCCAGCAGGGAAACAGGTAGAGCTGACCCTCTAGTGGCCAGGAGAGGGAAGGCAGCTCCCTGAGGGCCGCAGCTCCGTGTGGCAGAAGATTCTGGTAACTAGGGAGCAGTACTGGGAGGATAGAATTCTCCAAAGAAGCCACCACAGGATTCCCTGAGTCAAAAAGCTATATGACCTCCTGCCTTTCCAAGGACACAGCAGCCAGTCCAGATCGCCTAGGCAAGTCCAGGGCCAAGCACAGGAAAAGAAACATGACTACGAGAAGATGTTGAAGAGGTTCTGGTAAACTGGTCACAAATATGTTTGCTTGAAGTGTTCCTGGAAAGCAGTACATGACAAAGATATATATGTATATATGCAGCCAACTTAACCCCACTATTGAAACTAATGAGATCAGCTGAGTCAGACAAAACTGAGGGCTTGAGCACACTGTACAGTGCACACAAGCATGAGGACCCGAGTGGGATCCTCAGCACCCACATTAAAAACTGTGCACAGCAACATCTATGGTCTCAGCACTGGGGAGAGGGAAAGGGAGAGGGGAGAATTCCAGGACTTGCTGCCCAACTAGTCTAACCAAATCAGCAAGCTCTAAAGTCAGTGAGAGACCCTGTCTCAAAAAGCAAGTGTGGGCGATTGGCAGGATGGCTAAGTGGGTAAAGGTACTTGCTGCCAAGCCTGACCTGGCTCAGTCCCCAGAACCCACATGATGGAAAGAGAAAACAGACTCCCATAGGTTTTCCTGACTGCCATACTACATGCTAGAGGGCACATACACAGACAGACAGACAAGACACACACACACATACACACAAGAGACAGGAAGGGGGAGAATGAATGAATGAATGAATGAATGGTCAGGATCTCCTTGAAGCCTGACTTTGTGTAAATGTCTCTCCACCTGAAGCCTCTCTCTGTATAGTGTTCATTTATTTCAAGGAAAGTCGATGAAAGCTGGGTACAGTGATTTGTGCCAGCAATCCTAGCACCCTGAAGGTCAACGCAGGAAAATCAGGAGTTTATCCTTTGCTATAGAGTGAGTTTGAGGCCCATCTAGGCTACCCCAGGAGGCCCTATCTAAAGAGAGAAAAAACATCTTTTTTTTTTTTTTTTTAAGAGAAAAGCTGATGAGGAGGCTGGAAAGATGGCTCAGCAGTTAAGAGTACTCACTGACTGCTCTTCCAGAGGTCCTGAGTTCAAATCCCAGCAACCACATGATGGCTCACAACCATCTATAATGGGACCTGATGCCCTCTTTTGGTGTCTGAAGACAGCTACAGTGTACTCACATACATACATGTATGTATGTATGTTACTCATATAGATATATCTGATGAAACCGTGGCCCTGCAGCCCTTCCCTCCCTTGATCCTATTTTGCCCACCTACCTGGATGGCAGCCCGAGGGTCCAGGCCATTCTCCACTGAGAGCATTTCTGCTCGGGCAGCAGCTCTCAGGGAGACTCACATGACACCTGAAGGAACAGAAGGAAGAGGCTAGATGAGCATGCTCCTAACATAGCCCCAAAACCGCAGGCCCCTCCCAGCATGCAGCAGGAGGTCAGGCCCTGCCACTCAAATTGCAAATGAAGTGCCTCTGAGCAAAGCACAGGAAAAACTGACAAGGGATTTTAAGGAAGGAAACAGAAGTTCAGTCTTTGGGAGGGACGAAACCCTGGGCACCAAGGAGAGGGGAGAGTTCTTCATACCAACATCTGTGCAGAAATCCAGGGCCTATGGGATAGGGATTTGCAAAACTTTCTCAACAGTGGGCTGAAGCCCCTTATCAGGCGCCACAACCTAATGTGGTGATTGCAAAAAACTTATCAACAGAAAAAGTTTCTGAATGCACAACTAAAAATTAATTCAAAATCAATCCTAATGGATCTGAGGTATTTCTGGCAGAGCTCACCTGTGTGGCCTCACATGACTTACATGGCTACACTGGTTCTGAACATGCAACACGTGTATTTATATTACACAGGAAGTCACAATACATCACCATACATCATCAATGAGCACTGTCAACCTCAGCCTTAGATTTGAGCCATTTGTTGCCCTTTAGACAGGGCCTCTCCATGTAGCTCTGGCTATCCTGGAATTCTATGTAGACCAGGTTGGCCTCAAACTTACCAAGATATGCTTCTCTCTGCCTCTTGACCACCACACCCAGCTCCCAGTTCAGGTTTGAGAAAACTTGCAGTCTTGCTATGTTTACTATACAAATTTTTCTGCTTTTATAGAAACATAATGGCCTAAGTATAAAAGCAAAGGCTCTCAGTGTTTCCTCTGCATGTTAGTATACCCTGAATTGGATAGACAAGCACAGTTTTCTTCTCAGCATGCAAATTTGTTTTGTCTTCAATAAAGAGTAAAACTGTATGTATACCAAAGAATCTGTTTAAAATCGATTTACTTATGGGTTATTATTATTATTAAATGTTTGACTTGTCTACTTTATACCTGTAATGGTTTGTATATTCTTGGACCAGGGAGTGGCACCATCTGGAGGTGTGGCCTGGTTGGAATACGTGTGTCACTGTGGGTGTGGGCTTAAGACTCTCACCCCAGTTGCCTGGAAGTCAGTGTTCCAGTAGCAGCCTTTGGATGAAGACGTAGAACTCTCAGCTCCTCCTGCACCATGCCTTCCTGGATACTGCCATGCTCCTGCCTTGATGATAATGGACTGAACCTCTGAACCTGTAAGCCAGCCCCAATTAAATGTTGTTTTTATATGACTTGCCTTGGTCATGGTGTCTGTTCACAGCAGTAAAACCCTAACTAATACAATACCCCTACCTATTGGGTTACGTAAAACTTCTCAGACAGAAGAGTTGAGTGTGGAAACTTCAGAAGGCCTGTGGCTAGGGCGTGAAGATGCTAAGAACTGGTGGAGACCAGGTGCTGGGCCTCACAATTCACACTCAAGGACCCGACTGCTGCCCAGTCCGTCCAGGTTTTCAGCACACCTGCAGCAGCTGCAGGAGATAGCTTTCTTTCCACTCTTCTGCTTCTGCACTGGGCTCCAAAGCTTAGGTCAGGTGTTAAAGATCTATGTCTTAATGCCCAACATGGGTTCTGACATCACAATTTGCTACTAACAGGACCATGGGAGTACAGAATTTTCTTTTTCAAGTGTGAGGTCTGAACACGACGTGTTTGGGGTAGTAGTTCTGATGGATGTAGCCACAAATCTATAAATGAAGAATGCCAATGCCCACAGTGTATGTGTGTATCCACAGTTCGAGAATCCAAAGGCCAGGTACCCTCTTGCCCTATCCCAGGCCTGCACATTCATATCCAAACAAATCTAAGGAAAGAGACTCAGGCTATCTCAATTACTGAACAAAGAAGCTCACACAAGCAAGGGATGTTACCCAGACTGCCCTGTTTACACTTCCGCTGTGATCACCCTATGAACCAATGTCATTTCATTATTTCTACCTGATAGAGGAAGAAGGAAGAGGAAGCTGAGGCAGGTCTAGGAACAAATTTACACGCTAGTGGCTTGGCTCCACCACTTGGAACAAGGCTAGAATTTGAGGAGGGCTGGAAAGAGTGCACACACTTCAGCTGCAGGCCCAAGGAACAGTAAGACCAGCCTGGCAGGCAAGGTTTACAGGACAGAAGTGGAGTGTGAGACCTGGGGAGGAAAGAAACAGGGTGGTCTTCAATGATGGGACCAAACCAGTCTTTGGCTTCTTAGATGGTGGTAATAAAAAGGGTAGAGTAGACATATTAAGACAGGCTGTGTACAGGGAGGCAAGTGTGTGGAGAAGCATGGTCCTTATAGAGACAGGCTGCCTGCCAGGAAGAATCCTTAGCTCTGACTACACAACTCTGGCTTCACCTTTCCAAACTCTGCTTCATCTCCCCAGGGATTTCAAGGCTTCAGGAGGCCAGCCCATATTCTGATTTCCAAGATGGTAGAATAAAAGGTATATGCTATAGTCAAACAGTCACACCTCACAACATGCCTGTCCTGGACTCTGAACTCCTCCCTCATGACCCTTGTGCAGCCCAGCAAGCAAGATCCAGCTGCTCAGATTCTAAGCCCTTGGCTTCCTGCCCCCATACTTCCAGGGCACAAGCCTCTCTCAGCTTCAGGCTGCTGCTCTGGTCCAAGTTGCTCTTCTCTCAGTCAGTGAACAGGACCCTAGGGCTTAGACCTCAACATACAAATAACAGCCTATGTCAATTAAAGCTCCAGGGACTAATTAGCTGAAAGTAATAGAGTATTCAAGTGGGGCACTGTTAATATAGACAGTTAATAAAAACAAACAAGCAAGCAAGCAAGCAAACGCCACCCCAGGCCACGTAATCTCAGCATTTGGAAGTAGAGGCAAAAGGATCAGTTTAGTATCCCCTCAATTACATGACAACCTGCCTAAAAAACCAAAACCATGCTAAAACAAAACCCAAACCCCAATATAGTGGCCTCATTCTTGTAATCTCAGCACTCGGGAAAGGAGGCTGAGGCAGGAGGACTGCTAAGTTCAGGGCCACTCTCAGTCATAAAAGGAGTTCTGGGCCAGCTTAGTTACAGATACTGCCACCTCAAAAAAACGTAACTGGAGCTCAACAATTAAGGGCATGTACTCTTGTAGAGGTGCTGGATCTGGTTCCCAGATAACTCACAACAGCCTTTAACTTCAATTTGGGGGGATCTGATGCCCTCTTCTGTCACTACATATGGTATACACGCACGCATGCGCAAACACACTTAATTAATTAATTGAAAAAAATCTAAACTAAACTAAACTAAAATAAAGTGAATCTAAGAAAGTCAGTGCTTCAGGGAGGCAGGAATGCACTTGCTCATGGAAGCTATCTTAACTGCTGGGTCAGTGGCCACTGTCTACCTGGAGTGGACATCAGATCTCCTAGCATGTGAGACTGCTGTCAATCCTTACCCTCAGCTATCCCTCACTGACACCAAGAAGGAGAATGAAGAGAGGTGTGGCTTTCAGGACACTTCTGCAGAAGGAGTAAGGGGACTGACAGTCGTCAACAGTACTGGGGAGTTTAGCGGGGAGGCAGCTCCTGATACTTAGAAAGCCCCAAATGGTACTAAGTCAGACTCTACTCCAGGCACTGATTCACCCTCATGTGCCTTTCGGGATGAACAAAGCTTTTCTGATCTGTTTCATTCTTAGAACAGTCCTGTGCGACAGTCATCTCTACTCTAGAGGAGCGCACAGGCTCAGTAGAAGTAAGTAAGAAACAGAAATTTCAGGTCTCCTCAGTCCTTTCTTTGCAGCTCACTGTCTCAGGTCAAAAGCTCTGCTTTATAAAGTAAGAACTAAAGCAAGACACCGTCTTACCAGACAGCTTTACGGTCTTCTCCACTACACCTAGTTCTAGAAATGTTTTTTCCTTAAATGTTCAACACAGAAGGATTTGTCCCAGTTCTAGCTAGTACGGTCATCTTACTTCATCTACATGCTGAGGAAGGAAGGAGAAACATGGCTTACATGAGACTTGAAAGAAGGGACAAGGAGCTTTACTGCTCTCAAAGCCCTCTGTCCATCAGTGAATGGCTAGGGCTTCTCTTCAGGGGCACCCTGGCCATGTCAGCTGCTCTCCTTGCAGAGCCCGAATTCTATCCCTGTGGGTTGTGAACAGCCCTGTGCTTGGGCTGTCCAGCTGCCAGACCGAGGCATGAGGCATATTATTTCAGTTGGAAAAGAATGACAGAGTTGTGTTCCGATTCAGAAAGGCAGCTGACCTTGCAGACACAAGAATCCTGAGTGAGTAACCAGCATGTCCCGAAGAGAGCTGGACTTCTAAACCAGTGTGCTGGAAGGGCAGGGATAGAGGTTGAATAATACTAGAGGTGGGTGTAGGCAGGGCTAAGAAGAGGGTTAGGGTTAGGGGTTATGGGTAGGGTTTGGGGACAGGGGGGTGGGGACAGGGTAGAAAGAACAAGCGTCTGAGTCAGGAGTCTCAAATTAAATCCTGCTGGAGGATGAGAGACCAGAACAAACACTCATGTGTGTGAGGGCATCTGCCCCTGCTGGACACTTTTTCCCTCCAACTTCCCTTTCACCCAATACCACCATCTCTCCCACAATCCTGTTCCACACAGTATAGGATTCTTCTCTCTACCTTCTTTTGGTTTGCTGGGTAGCTCAGGCTGGCCTCAACTTCTAGCAATCTTCCTAGTTTCTCCTCCCTCAGCGAATAGATTACAAAGCCTGGCCAACTCTGCCTGGCTTTTAGATTTTTCCTTCAGCAGGACCCAGTAGTGCACTACCACTGAGGTATATATCTCCAGCCCTTAATATTTTATTCCTGGGCTGGAGAGATGGCTCAGGGGTTAAGAGCACTGACTCCTCTTCTAGAGGTCCTGAGTTCAAATCCCACCAACCACATGGTGGCTTACAACCACCCATAATGAGATCAGATGCCTTCCTCTGGTATGTCTGGAGACAGCTACAGTGTACTTACATGTAATAAATAAAGCTTTTAAAAAATATTTTATTTCTGAGCAAGATCTTGCTATGTTGAGCCGGGCGTGGTGGCGCACACCTTTAGTCCCAGCACTTGAAAAAAAAAAAAAAGATCTTTCTATGTCGCATATACTGACCTTGAACTTACTATGTAGCCTAGGAAGGTCTTAAACTCATTGGGAAAGCTTTGAACTCTCATTCTCAGCCTCCTGGGCACCTGTGGTTACAGGTGGGTGGCACTGTATCTGGCTTTGCAATAGGATTCTAAGGATATGTGTGTGCTCTGAATGGATGAAAACAAGAACTTTGAAAAATCCATTCATTGCTGTACTTCTAGGACCTAGGACTAGTACTCAAAAATCAAAAATAAATAAATAGTTGGGCAGTGGTGGCGCACGCCTTTAATCCCTACACCTGGGAGGCAGAGGCAGGCAGATTTCTGAGTTCAAGGCCAGCTTGGTCTACAGAGTGAGTTCTAGGACAGCCAGGGCTATACAGAGAAATTCTATCTGGAAAAAAAAACCAATAAAATAAATAAATAAATAAATAAATAAATAACAAGCTTGACTCTTGAATGACTTAATAGATAAAGGTGAGGCATATACAGAACAGGTTCATATATTCAACAGACTGGGAAGTTGAGGCACACCACTTTACGCTTTAGCGCTACTGAGAAATTTCTGCCAGTACACAAAGCTGCCAATGAGCGAAAAGCAACTCTGAAGGTTGCATCATCATCATCATCATGAGAGGCTATTCAAGGCAGAGCTGCATTCAGCCATCACAGAAGGAGACTGCTGTGGTAAGGATGGTCTCTCAGGACTCTACAATTGCTGACAGGGCCTGAAGTGCAGCTCAGTGGTAGAACATTTACCTCACATATACAAGGCCCTGGACTGAATCTCCAGCACTGGGCTTGCGTATGGGAGGCGGGGCGAGGCAGGGGGCTGCCAACAAGGACGGTTGACCCTCCCGAAGCAAGCCCATTAGAACTTGGTTGGAAATGTACTTGGACTATACTGAGCATAGGACCTTAAAGACACCCATCTGTTTCAACTGCTGGGTTCACCTTTACATGTTCCTACAAACCCCAGTGGCTAAGACTAAGTGATCCGGGCTGGAGAGATGGCTCAGTGGTTAAGAGCGCTGACTGTTCTTCCAGAGGTTCTGAGTTCAATTCCCAGCAACCACATGGTGGCTCACAACCATCTGTAACGGAATCTTATACCCTCTTCTGGTGTGTCTAAAGACAGCTACAGTATACTCATATAAATAAAATAAATACATAAATCTTAAAAAAAAAAAAAAAAGACTAAGTGATCCAGGACCTACAAAAAGAGAAGCGATTTTACAGCCTGTACCTCGTCCTTCAGCCTCCCCAGGACTCTTCCTGACTTACAACATGCTTCTGATGGCCATTATGTCTCTGGGTTCAATAGTGGGGAAAGCTCTACATTCAGCTATGCAGAAAGGTACACTGGGCAGATTCTTCCTCACAGGTGCTAGGACTCTGTGATCACAACCAACTAACTCCACACTGCTTCCCTGAGGCTCTCTACTGACAGAACACCAGCCAAAGGAAGGGCTAGTTTCCATTACCTCAGGATGAATGAGATGGATGAGTGGCCACCTCTCACCTCCCAGGTATTTGAATGACACCTACCATTACAACAGCAGGCACAAATGACTTCATAGGAATGCCAGAAAAGCCATCTGTGGAAACACGTTTAGGAGATCAGACACTACAAAGAACCTCTCCCCCAAGAAGCTCTGGAGTAAGCTCTGTACTCAGTTACCACCCGAGTCCCTACACACACCAATTTAGCTGTTGAGTCTGCGGGACTCTGAACAAGGAGCAGACATGGCTGTTGAGGAATATAGCAAGCACGACCATTAGGGAGCTGTGCCCTAAGTTCTCAAAGTGAAAGAGAGCTGGATCAAGGAAGGAAATGACAGGAGTGGAGTAGATCTAGTTAATAGTAATTCTGGGAAGCCAGGCATGGTGACTCATGCCTACAATTCCAGCACTTGGGAGGTGGAGGCAAGGAGGATCAGGAGTCCATGGCTATTTAGATTGGCTGTCTCAAAACAATAACAAAAACAAAAAACAAAACCACCCACCACCCTACAAAAACAAAAACAACAACAAAAAAAACAGATTAAAACCACGAGTGGTGACCCACACTGAAAGGCAGAGACTCTGAGTTTGAGGCCAGTCTGATCTATATAGTGAGTGATCTCATAGATCTAAGGCTAAATAGAGACATGCTGTCTCAAAAAACAACAATAACAACAACAACCAAAATCCCCAAACTAACAGTGATGTAAGGGGGCAGGGATATTATGTACATTACACGCATAAAATTATCAAAGAATTAATAAATGTATATTAAATTTAAAATGACAAAAGGACTGGGGGAAATGGTAGAAACTGAGGCAGCAAAGTCGGGGACAGTTTATAGAAAAGTCTTAGGCAGGAAAGTGCCAGAGAGACCTTACCTCTGTGATCAGCTAGGAAATTAGGTAAAAGTCGGTAAAGAAAAGATACACACAAGCCTTGAGCTAAAGCTGTGACGTCAGTAACCAAGAAGAAAGCGGCAAGTTCAACAGGAGAAAACTTTAGTAGTGGGTCATTGGCGGGGAGACAGACTTACAGTGTTTGGGATGAGTGCGCCCGATACGGCAGGCTGCGAGAAGAAATCAGAGTCAGAATGGAGGGTCGAGGGAAAGTTCATTAGAGTTGAGGGATAGACGCGATGTTGAGATAGGAGGTGGCGAAGGGATGTGGCTCGCTCGGATCCGGTTGCAACTGGGCTAAAGAGGGGTCACGAGTGAGGCTACACTTTTGCAAGACCGGTGGTTAGGGGGACCCGGCTCGGGGCTGAGGTTGGCTGCGGTGGAGACGGAGGGGAGAGAACCGGTGGCCATTGGCTGAGGTGGGAGCAGGCCCGGGCTGCGAAGGGCCGAGCTTCCCACCCCAAGTCTCTAGGCGCACAGGGGTCGCGAGTGGCTGCGGGCTCACCGCCGGATCGCGTCGCCGCCCCGCGCTTCCCTCCACGTCCAGACCCCAGACTCACTCACCGAAGGGAGAAGGAGCAGGAGCAGGTGACAGCGCTCCGGGCGAGGCGAGACCCCTTCGGCTCCGAGCAGAAGCTGCGGCTCCAGAGGCACTGACAACAGGAAGCGGCGCGCCGCGTCTGACGCCATCACGTCGGCTCCTAGCTACGGCCCCGCCTCCCGCCCGCAAAAGCCAATCACGGGGCCTAGAGGAGCCGAGGGGCGGGGCCGGCAGCTCTTCCCTTGTCGGGGATTGCAGGGCTTCTTGGCTCAGGTGAGCGACCCTGCGGCTCTCGTTACTCTGGCTCTGGGTGGCGCCGAGAGACTGGACCCCTGGAGCTTCGGGACTTCCTGCCTCCCGCAGTTCTGCTCCTCAACCCCGTCTGTGCAACTTTGGGGTTGTCGTGTTTGCCCCCTTAAACCGAAGATGCGCCCTGGGGCGCCGTTAACCCGTATGTTTCCCTAAGGACATTAGTAGTGGAGGGAGCAAGTGGATCCTGGGTTCAAGTGGGACCTTCAGGTCTGGTTTTTCGGAGGCAGGAAACAGTTGTTTTAACTTGTCTCATACCACGTGATCGCCCTGAGGGCTCTCTTGGACCTGTTAGTTTAATTTGCCTGCGGTCAGCCCTTTGAGGCATGAAGCCCCAGAGGACCTGCTTTTTGCCTTCTCACTATTTAATTGCTTTTGTTCCATTACAGAAAATGACAGCTGTCTCTCCGAACAGACGCGGATGAAAACTGTCAAATGTAGCAACCGTGACTAATAAAGGGCAGGCAGGCAGGTCTGCGGATTTTGCCCAAAAGGGAACCTAGTGTTTAGGTGTGAGCCATAGAGGTGGCCACGGTAAGAGAGAAGATTTTCTGTGAGTTTATATGAACTTTGCTCCTATTGATTTAGAGGGCTTTGTTTTCTTGGGGTCTTCTATCCCCTCTGGCTCCTGCACTCTTTCCACCTCTTCCTTAGGGTTCCCTGAGGTCTGTGGGAAGGGATTTAAAGAAACTATAAAGGACTTACAAGATCTCTCACTCTCAGCAGAATATCTGGCTGTGGGTCTCTGTATTTGTTCCTATCTGCTGCAGAAGGAAGCTTCTCTAATGATGGCTGAACAAGGCACTGATCTATGAGTACCCAGATGTCATTAGGAGTCAGTTTATCACTGTCTTTTCTTTTCTTTTCTTTTCTTTTCTTTTCTTTTCTTTTCTTTTCTTTTCTTTTCTTTTCTTTTCTTTTCTTCTTTTCTTTTCTTTTCTTTTCTTTTCTTTTTTTCTTACCAGTTGTGGTTTGAATATGCTTGGCCCATGGGAAGTGGAACTATTTAGGAGGTATGGCCTTACTGGAAGAGGTGTGGCCTTGTTAGAGGAAGTATGTCACTGTGGAGGTAGGGCTAGGGCTTTGAGGTAATATATATTTGAATATATGTTCAAATACACACATATTGTTGATGTATGGGTTCCATCTGGTGAAGTGGGCCTTAAGTCAAATCAGTTACTGGTCGGTTTCTCTCATAAACTTGGCGCCACCATTGTCCTAACCTATCTTGAAGGCAGTACATCATTGTTGTGCAGGGGTTATGGCTGGCTTGGTGTTCGCGCTTCACATTTGGTAGTGGGCAAAGTACCTTCTTGTACCAAAGACACCAGAACACAGGGATAAAGGCTCTGTTTAGGCACCTACCCAGCATCTTCAGGTTCAGTGAGGTGTGCAGGTATTGCCTTAGCAGTGAAGCCTTGCTGTTGGTTTGTGGAGAGCAACCTATAGGCTAGGCAATAGCCTGGGTTGTTTGGAGATTCTCATGGGCCTCTTTGGCCAATAATTCAATCAGTTGTAACCCAGTCCCTGTACGGGAAGCTTTGTTTGGTAACAAGAGACAGTCAGTTCATTGTCCCGCGCTGCCTTCCCGCCAGCAAGAAATGACGCGGCACACAAACAGGATCCTTCTACAGCAACGCTTTAATGCTCTTGAGAGGGAGAGCGTAAGCTTCCAACAGGCAAAGGGCGAAGAGAAGAGAGGGGAGAAGAGAAGAGAGAGAAGAGAAAGGGGAAAAAAGAAAAAAAAAA
>NC_034603.1:70859611-70866315 GCF_900095145.1 Mus pahari
CCCAGCACATGCGCAGCTGCCTTGTTTGTATGTTAGAGCGCAGGACATCAGCGCTATCTTGTAATGGCGAATGTGAGGGCGGCTCCCCACAGTTCATAGCCTGTCTCTTGAATTATTTGGAGTTTTCATTTAGCTTGCCTTCATATATGTATATATCTTAGGAAATTTCTCCTGTATTAATTTTCTATATTACCCTTTAAGCAGCCCCTTCATTTTAGCTGTCTCTCGCTGAGTATTTTCGCCCCAAATCTCCTCCTCCTTCCCCACTTAATCCTCCTGTTCCAGGCCTGCATCCATTCATAATCTTTTCCAAAGAAGAGCTGTCTGTCCCCTCTAGTCCCTTACTCTACAGCTACCCAATGTAGTTCTACAGATTGTAGCTTGGTTATCATTGACTTAACTGCTAATGTCCACATGGAACCAAATAAACACCAGGTCTAGGATACCTCGCTCAGGATAATTCTTTTTCTAGTTACATTCCTTTGCCTCTAAATTTCATGATGTCTTTTTTTTTTTTTTTAAATGGCCGAGTAATACTCTGTTGTGTAAATGTACCACGTTTTCTTTATTCATCTTCTGTGAAGGGACATCTGTTTTTCAGTTTCTGGCTCTTATGAATGGAACAGCAATGAGCATAACTGAACAGGTGTTTTGTGGTAGGACAGGCAGGTTTTGTGTTTTAACCTTTGGGTATATATATGCCCAAGGATGGTGCAGCTGGATCTCGAGGGAGAGCGAGTCCCATCTTCCTGAGGAACTGCCAGCGTGGCTCTGCACCTGGCCCTCTGCATTTAAGTTTCCAGTTCTATGTTTCTATGGGATTTCTGAGTGTGCAAACAAGTGGGTCTCTGATTCTGAACCTTCTCTTGGAATGTTTCCCTTCTGTTCATGAGTCCTGTCCAACTTCAATGTGGTAGTTTTTGTTTTAACTTATATTTTATTTTGTTATGTTTACAAAAAAAAAAAAAAAGCATTCTTGAATGGAAACCTCGCACGAGGGTAAAGAGTAACAACTGGACTTGGTGGGAGAAGGAAAGTCAGATTTTTTTTTTCCAGTGACACTGGGAATATCAACCACTCCTGGGCAGACCTCATGTTCAGGAGTAGCTGACCAACATATAATGGACCACACAGTTTCTGTCTGTGTGTGCGCATGTGCAAGTATGCGTAAACTTGGTTATGGTTTTTTCTTTTGGGGAGCCGTCTTGTTTTCTTGGTATTGTTGTATTGGGTCTTTGGGTTTTTGAGAAAGAGCTTAAAGTTGGGAGGGGAGAGGATCTGTAACGACTTGGAGGAGGGGAAGGATGTCATCAAAATGTAATTAAATTTAAAAATTGTTTTAACTAATAAAAATGTAATTAAAAACAAGGAGTGCCAAAAGAAAAAAAACCAAACAAACCAAAACCAAACCAGGAGTGGTTGGCAGTAGCCCCAACCCCCCAGTTTACTTCTTTTGTGAGTGCTGGGAGGTTATAGATGATTTTATAGAATGTTCTCTCCCTACCTTTATATGGGGATGGGACTTAGACCAGGCTTGCCCGGCAAATGCGTTTACCCTCAGCTGTCCCTGACCACAAGCTCTACTGGCCTGAGTTCTGCTCCCACTCACCCTGAGCTAAGCCTCTAATAGAAGCGCAGGGTCTACTTCCAGAGTACCCTCTTCCCATTTGGGGGTTAGCAGTCGGTGATTCCCTCAGCAGGAGTGACCCCTCCTGCTGCAGACTAACTGAATCTTTGTGTGTAGTGGTACCGTTGATGGCTCAGAAGCAAAACTATAAATTAAAGACACATAAACCATTGCTATTTTTAAAAATAATTTATTTTTATTTCCTGTGCATTGGTGTTTTGCCTGCATGTATGTCAGTGTGAGAGTGTCAGATCTGGAACTGGAGTAAGTTCAGTTGTGAACTGCTGTGTGGTTGCTGGGAATTGAACTCAGGTCCTCTGGAAGAGCAGACAGTGCTCTTAACCACTGAGCCATGTTTCCAGTCCCACAAACTATTTTTTGACATTGAACAGTTTTTTTTTTTTATTGAATTTAGGGCCTTGCCTATATGAAACACTCTACCACTGAGCTATGTGGAGAGCTTTGGGACCGCCTTCTAGGAATTTGGCAGGAATTTGACATTGAGCATGGACATGGAAGTGGGCTCAAGATGACTACAGCTAAGGGATGTGTTCTTTGTATGGTGACAGGTCTTCCTAAGACCCTGAGTACGGTAATCACGGGACCTCTGTTTATGCTTTGTTCCTTAACTACTCTGTTTATGACTTAGGACTGACTGTATTCTTTGTATGTACCTAGAACGATGTAAAAGCAGACTGGAGAAAAATAAACCTGCTTCAGCCTCAGCACTGGCTGGAATCATGTTACAGTGTTGTCTAATTGTCTTTTTCTTTTCAATCCTCACTCCCTCTCTTGAGACTCTGTTTGGCTGACTGAGCTGGCTTGGTCAGAGATTTGTCCCCAACACCTACAATTAAAAAAAAAAATAATGTCTTCAAGGGGCTAGAGAGATAGAGAGATGGCTCAATGGTTAAGAGTACTTGTTGTGGGGCTGGTGAGATGGCTCAGTGGGTAAGAGCACCCTACTGCTCTTCCAAAGGTCCGGAGTTCAAATCCCAGCAACCACATGGTGGCTCACAACCATCCGTAACAAGATCTGACTCCCTCTTCTGGAGTGTTTGAAGACATCTACAGTGTACTTACATATAATAAATAAATAAATCTTTAAAAAAAAAAAAAGAGTACTTGTTGCTCTTGCAAAAGACTTGGGTTCAGTTCCCCAACACATTATTTCTTCCCACCCCGCCCCTGTGTGTGTGTGTGTGTGTGTGTGTGTGTGTGTATACTTTTACACTTAGAGATCAGAAAATCACCTGAGGGAGGTTAACAGTGTGTACTGTTCCTGCAGAAGGCCCGAGTTCAGTCCCTTCCACCCCTGTTGGGTGGCCAGTGGCATAGTGATGCTCACCTGTAATCCTAGCACTCGAGGCAGAGGCGGAGGCGGAGGCAGAGGTGGAGGCAGAGGCAGAGGCAGAGGCGGGTGGACCTCTGAGACTGAAGCCAACCTGGTCTACATAGCAAGCTCCAGGCCAGGCAGGATGACACGGTGAGAGTGAAAACACAGGGGAGGTGTCCTGCATTGCACCCTTCTGGGCTCTCTTTGTGAAGACAGCCACCATCCCCAGTGTTCTCTGTGTCCTTCCAGAAAGGCCCTGTAGAAGCATGATCTGTTAGAAGTGACGAAGTGAGCCTGACATGGTGACATCCACCTGTAATTCTAGCCAGCCTGGTTTACTTAGCGTGTTCCATAGCACGACTATGTTTAAAATAAACAGCAACAAAGATGGAGTAGATGCATGCCGAGGAAGTGGCCTTGAACCGTGAACCTTTAGTCAGCTACATGTGGGTACTTAACACTTTAAACATGGCTTGTGTGATGTTAAGGGCTAGCTCTTACACGTTATTTCATTTGCACTTATTAAATGGCTGTTTAATTTACATAGTGTTGGGTGAGCAGTGACCCACAATGCTTGGCATCATCTGATACGCATAGTACTGGTATAGCCTCGATACTACTCAACCCCTACTTTAGTAGATGTTTTTTTCTAGTCTCTCCTTCATTTTAAAAACTCACTACAGATTCAACAAAGACTATGAGAAGAATGTTCCTAAAATACAAGAATAGACTGCAGCCCTGCCTTCAGTCATTAGAATTCTGTTTAAGGAAGCTTCACCTGCCTGGAACAGTGGGAGCTGGCCAATCCAGCTGTCCTGTGTTTGGACTGCAATGACCTCCAAGCGCCCACGTTAGTGGTTTGGTCCTTAGTCTGACGCTGTGGAGAGCTTATAGGAATGTTAAGAAATTGAGCTTAGAAAGAGGTCTTTCAGTCACTAGGAATTTAGCCTCAGAGGGGACAATAGGACCACACCTCTTCTTCCTTCTTGTATACCCAGCTGTAAATAGGTTTCCTCCAAGTGTGTGTGTGTGTTCGGGGTGTCACCATGTTGTACTGTCCTGCTTCAGGCCCACTCAGTGATGATTGAACCATCCAAAAATCACGTGCCAAAGCAAACCTTTCCTCCTAAACAAACAAACGCTACAAAAGGCTAGAGCCCAGGGGAGATATAAAAATCATCCACATATATTATAATCAAGGCATCTTATGACCATCCCTTCCCTCTGTCAGCCCAACCTGAGATGACTCCACGCTGTGGGGACTGGGGAGTAACTGTCACGAGTCATTGACTGTCCTAGGGTGCCCTCTGCACGCATGAGGCCTGGGCCCACTTCAGGGTTCATCACAATCCTCCTTCAGTGGTTCCGCTAGGAAGGCGGCAGTTACAGCAGGACAGCAGTCACGAGCCTTGCCTTTGCCTGGTAGTTACCCCAAGGAGCCTGGAAGAGAGTAGTCAGTGCTGAGGGGCAAGCTCAGGACCTGGAGTTCTCAGTGAAGTGGGTCACTGAGTGGATTCACACCTTTAGACAGCTTTCCTCATAGGACGTTTTAGGTGATGCGAGTCTTTTTGGCGGGGGTTCCAGGAGTGGTGAGATCCTGTCTCACTAGGTAGGTAGCCCAGGATGGCCTGGAACTCCTGAATGTGAGGATTGAGACGACTCTAGCTTCAGAAGGAGGTGGGAATGTCATTAACCTGGTTTTGTTCTTTAGCTCTTCAAGAATTCTCTGTGGGAGGCAATAAATTCAGAATTTGGTGGCAGAGACCTCTGGGTACAGATCTTATCTTCAAAGAGCATAGTCTTTACAGTTTGTGGATGACGTATTGGGCAAAATGTCTGTGATGCCTTGGTAAGCCAGTCTGTGTTCTATGAGTCACTTGGTGAGGTTGAAGGAAAAAGACTGAAATGTACTCAGGAATATTCCCAAGTCATTCACGAGGCAGGGCTCAGTGCTAAGCACTTCGGGAAGGGTGTGGTTGAAGAGGAAGGAGTTAAAGTTCTTGTCCCATCAGGGTTTCTGACACCAAAGAGAACTGAGTCCAGAGGCCACTTCCTGTCTCTATGGTGAACACTAGAAGAATGAGCTCGGGTTTATGCAACCTCCAAACCAGGGCTCCTCACACCCTGGCAGACTACCAGGTCCCAGTTTCCAGCACCTCCCAGCATCCAGTCTCATTGTGGCTGCACTGTCCTTTCCTGTCCCCGGCACTGGGCTTTCCCTAGTGGCTTGCCTTGGCCTGTGGCATGAGATACAAAGCCCGTGCTTGCAGAGACTTCCTAAGGTTATGCCGGCCTCTGCTTTCACAGAAGAGCTTCTCCTGGGTACCTGCTGCCTCTCCAGCCTGGGTGACAGACTCAGCAAGATGGAACTGGGCTGCAGGGGGTCAGAAACCAGCCAGCAGTCCATGTCCATCGCCAGCATAGCCAGCTGAGGACCCGTAAGGATTCTTGTCCTAACCCCTAAGTTAGACGGTGGTGTATTTCACTACACCATTGTGGCAATAGCTGACCTTTTATTAGGTTGTAAGTTCACACTGAAAGAAAGAAGCAGCACCACAATGTGTTAGGAAAGAAGTGTATTGAGTTCTCACGGAATAATCTGGTTGAGTCGAGGGCAGGGCACCCAGATGGTTCGTTCGTTCAGTGGATGAAGGTGCTTGCTGCTGGAGTCCACATAACGGTTGAAGGATACAACTGACACCAGGAACTGTACTCTGATCTCTGCATGCGCACTGTGCCCCTCTGTAACATCCTTAGTCCACATATACAATGATAAAAAGAAGTCTGAGATGTAGCTCAGTTGGCAGAGTGGTCATCCAGCTCAAGAACCGTTGAGATCCAGCCCAGCACGGAAGCAGGATGGCACAGTCCTGTAATTCCAGCACTCAGAAGGTTATAACTGTAGGGTCCTAATGTCAAAGTCTTTCTTAGATACACGGTAGTAGGGCAGCAGCCTGGGCTACGTGAGACCCGGACTCAAAACAGACAGACAAAGCCAAAATTATCTGGGTCTGGAGAGAGAACTCAGCTGTTAAGAGCACTGTACGGCTCTTCCGAAGGTCCTGAGTTCAAATCCCAGCAACCACATGGTGGCTCACAACCATCTGTATAGCTACAGTGTACTCATATACATAAATCTTTAAAAAAAAAACAAAATTATTGTACTTTTAAAAGGATTGAACTTTAATATATAAGACTGTGGGACTTTTAAAGTTGTTTAGATCTTGGGGATGAATAAGAAACTAAGGATTGAGGCTTAATAGTGATGTGTTTGAGTGTCAAGTTGACAAGGGGTCAATTGTACTGGCTAGTTTTGTGTCAGCTTGACACAGGCTGGAGTTATCACCGAGAAAGGAGTTTCAGCTGGGAAAGTGTCTCCATGAGATCCAGCTGTAAGGAATTTTCTCAATTAGTGATCAAGAGGAGAGATCCCCTTGTGGGTGGAACCATCCCTGGGTTGGTAGACTTGGGATCTATTAAGAGAGCAGGCTGAGCAAGCCAGGGAAAGCAAGCCAGTAAGTAACATCCCTCCATGGCCTCTGTATCAGCTCCTGCTTCCTGACCTGCTTGAGTTCCAGTTCTGACTTCCTTTGGTGATCAACAGCAATGTGGAAGTGTAAGCTGAATAAACCCTTTTCCTCCCCAACTGCTTCTTGGTCATGATGTTTGTGCAGGAATAGAAACCCTGACTAAGACAAATTGGTACCAGCATAGTGGGGTATTCCTGTGACAACCTGACCA